>NW_026991710.1:63606912-64004412 GCF_029215605.1 Mirounga angustirostris
TAATCTCAGAGATACCTCAGTATAAAAAGTTACCAGTTCCTAAAAGAAACTGGTTCATTGACAAGTCTAACCTAGCGATTAAGCATGGGCCACAGAAGTTGGGACTATTCAGGTTTGCCTCCCAGCCCTGCTACCTGTGTGACTTTGGGCAAGTTGCTTAACCTCTCGTAGCTTTAGTTTCCTCATCTATAAAATGGATATGACACCTACCCTATAGCACAGCTATGAGAGTCAAATGAATTTGTATATGAAAAGTGCTTAAAACAATGCATGGCAAATAATGAGTACCCAGACAATCTTAACTGTTGTTGTTATTAAATACCTACTGTGTATTTGGTCCTGCTAGCCTGAGGAACATTCAAGGTGGCTACTCTCATGGTGACCATTATTAGTGTAATGTTCATAAAAGCATCTAATCTATAGGCAAGTACATATAAGAAACTTAACATTAGTTTATTTCTCTTTTCTTTTGCTTTCCAGGGAAAGAGTTATATGTTAGTTTCCTAAAGACTGGAAACTAGGACCTATGATGGGTCCTAGACAGTACCGCTGGTCCTAGTTGTTGATGGCTCGAAAGAAATATGAATCTGTAAGTGGATACTTTCAGTGTGGATAATAATTAATTAGAAGAATTGTTGTTAGATTTGTTAAGTAATTATATTCTAATACTTACTGTCTCGTCCCAGAGATTGCCATAGATTTTTTTTTCTTTCTGATGCCCATTACACAACACACACATATTGCCAAATTGAAATATACTGCCACCTATATGTCTCATCATTTAGGAAAAAATAGAGATCAAGTTCTGTCTCTGGGTGCAATTGTCACAGTATGCAGTTTCATGATGGAGATTTCTGAGGAAGACATATCATAGGGAGAGGTGATGGAGAATTTGAGTGAATTCTGTCATAAGAAAGGGAAAAATTGAGGCATTTTCCCCCCTACAAGTTGAGTATCATTTTAGGAATGATAGTCTACCAGACAGACACTTTGTCTTAGGGTAAGATAATAATTTTCACTCATTTATTCAACCAATATTGGTTGAATATTGGTTGAAAAAATATATATGGAAATATACATATTAGGAAAATGAATAAGAATAGGACACAGACCTGGCAGGTTACATTGATTTTTATGTATGTTCTGTTGACTTAGAACTTATATTTGATGTTTGTGTGAAGATAGTAGATTATCCTGAAGTCTAAGTGTGCAATCAAAATCTAGAATTATGAAAAATAGAGCAGGGTTCTAGTTTACTATGGACAAGGAAAAAAACAAAATGCTTGAAAACTAATGAAAAGGAGAAGTAAAGGGGTTTTTCATTCAAAATGAGAAGATCCTCAAAGTTAGGTGAGTTAAGACTTAGAAGGATATGCTGTATGCAACATGCTAAATTTGCAGTGAATCTAGGATTCTGTTGGATATTAACAAATGTTCATTAATTTAACTATGTTTAAGAACTTTACAGTTTAGGAGGAGGAGACCTTAAACTGATGCTTAATCTGTTGGCAGTACATTTGATATTTTAAAAGGACTGGAATATTTTAATGTTTTTTCTTCTGTTGCTAAAAGTCCTTACAGGTCTTGCTCAACTGCTCACATAAAGGGAAGGTGTGGATTCTGCTATTCCCATTCATCAGCTATAGAAATAGACGTAGAGCATCAAATCCTTCTTATAATAATATAAACAAAAATGACTTTCAGTCTCCTGGTTCCTACTTGGAAATCTTGCTCTTTTGATCTTGTTCTTGTTTGCTAGGAGAATGCATTTAAAATGCTAGGTTTCACTAGAAAAGACAGTTAAAGCCAATGGAGACTGGGTGCGTCCTCACTGCTATGTATGAAGAAAGATCGGCGTGTGACACCATCAGAGTAGCTGAAAATGAAGTCTGGCTTACCACATACCCTGGAGTGATTTATTTGCAAACTTCTTTAGAGAAAAATTAGCCAGTAGAAGCTTCCCTTTCTTAGTTTCCGTTTCATGGGCTCCCATGACTATCTCCCCTACTAACCATAACCCCATCCAATTAACCAGTTCTAGGGCTTCTCATTTTTCTTTGCCTCTTCTCTCCTCTCCACTGTTTCATTTTCATCCCCTGTCTCCCACTTGGACTCTTACAGTAACCCTGTTCCTATTCTTGTCCTCTTCAAATTCATCTTCCACTCAGTTGCCAGTGATCTAGCCAATGGACATTTGATCATACAGTATTATTTCTTGAACCCATTCTATTAGTTCACATTGCCAAAAGAAGAAAGCTTAAGTTTCCTAACATGTCATACGACGCTATGAATTACCCAGTTTCTACTTCTTCAGTCCCATCTCTCACTTTCTCTACTTTGAAATTTGTTCTTGAAACTGCTTATAATCACTCTGCACATATGCCTTTGTTCATAGTGTTCTCTTTGATGACAATGCCCCGTCCATATTTTTTTGCCTGAAAAACCCCTAGATACTCCCATGGCATATCTCTCCACAGTTATCTCTGCCAAGAAGCTCTCTGGACCACTTAGGGCGTAATAGTGGCATTTTCCTTGTGCTGTTTCTTGGGCTTATCTCTACCATTCATATCTCATTGTCTTTATCTGTTTGAGGTCTAGACTGTGAGATACTTGAAAGGTGAAAATTGCATCTTATTGATATTTGCACACTTAACATCTTTTATAGTGGGTTCTTGATAAATATTTGTTCAATGATTAAAATACCAATGATGATTATTATAATAGTAATGCATATTGGTTACTTACTATGTGCTAGGCACTGAACTAAGTGCTTTTCCAGAATTTTCTCACTTAATTCTCCTAGCAAATCTAAGAGATGTGTACTACATTTATTCTCATTTGACAGTTGAGAAACTGAGGCTTAGAGTGAATACATAACTGTCTTTAGGTCACACAGCTGGTGAGTGATGGAGCCAGGGTTATAATGCAGGTCTAACTGGCTCTCTGAAGTGTACTTTTGAACTAAACCAAATTTTGCCTAGATCCTGGGTTCTCAAGTTAGCCCTGCAATTTGCTTGCTGTGGAACCTGGGGAATAAGATTCCTCCAACTTTATTTCCTCACCTAGAGAGGGGAACATTAATGTTTTCTCTGAGTACACAAAATGATTGTTATTGTTCCAATTAGCTCAATGTCCATAATCCCTTCCCACCATGCACAAAGCCAGATAGGCCCTATAAACTGCTCCCCTCCTCTCAATTCCAAGAGCTCACAAAGCCTTTCCTGGCTTTACTTTTTCACTGCCTACTCCAATTGGACTTGATGCTATAGACTTTTCTGGCAGTTGCCAAACCTACTGAACCTTAGGATGCTCTTTTGTATTTCTTATCTGTTCATTCTTTCAACAAATCTGTATCAAGTACTTGCTAGCCACCAGACACTGTTGTAGAAATTTGGGGCACATCAGAGAACAAAAAGTAAAAATCTCTGATCTTGAGGAGTGTATATTTTAGTGAGAATTTCAGACAATAAAAAACAACATAGTAACTAAGTTAGTTGTATAGTTGATTAGAAGGTGATCTCAATTATCTCAATTCTGGGTCATCACTTTGTTATGCTATGCCCAATCTTGGCTCTGAGGACCCAATGCTGGCCAGAGGTTCTGTACCTCTCTGTATGTCTGAGACAAATAAATGGATAAATTTTGGATAAGTGACATTATCAAGTGAGTAAATAAATGTGAAAATGTATTGTAAACCTGTTTTATGTCTAATCATCTCAGAATCACATTGCTCCCAAAGGGTGAGCAGGATGGCAAGGTCTCAGAGGAGATAACCTAGGACTTCTCTGGTAATCAGAAACACCCTGGCCTTCCAGCCTAAACTGAACCCCTAGTGATGTTGGTTGGGTGCAGCTGAAGAAGTGAATAGACGTAAGAGACATGTTCCGGGAGATATGTCCATTTCCTGGCAGACAACCAGTATCAGCAAACATTCATGGGCCTTTTTCAACCTGGAATACATTAAGAGAAGTTCAGGGGTATAACAGAGGCTACAACTGAGTAATTTTCTTGAGGGTGTAGAACATTTATATAAAAATGTACAAATTACAATGCAAGAAGGCAATGCTAAGTGCCAAACAGTCAGGTATAAATAACTTCTGTAGAAGTTCCCAGAAAGAAGTGGTGGTTAAATGCTGGGACAGCTTATAAAGGCTCCAGAGAGGCAGTCAGGCTTGACCTGTCCCTGAAAAGGATGAGGACTTAGCAAGTGAAATGATAGGGAAAGAAAGCTGGGAGGAAAGAATGGACAACTAAGGTGAAGATGAAACAATCTTGGACTTGGGGCTACACTTATTTCTGAGTTTCAATGATCCTACCTGCTAACTGCCAGACAGTGTACAAACCTCTTAACATTTCTGAACATTGAATTCATACTCTTTATTTTACAATGCAATTGTGAGGAACAAATGAGATCAGGGGATATAAAAATTATTTAATTATAAAGAATTATATAAATAAAAACTATTACTTTTATAATGGATATCAATAGCTTTGCTTTTCCAGCCTGCAGGCTTGTCTTTCCTTGTAAGAACACTCCAATTTTGTTTTGGGGAGTTACCCTTTCTTCTCTAGATACTGTGCTTTCCCTTGGCCAAAGGATGGGCATGCAGCCCAGGCCAGCTTAATTATGTTATTTCCATGGGATGTGACTCTTTTTTTTTTTTAAAGATTTTATTTATTTATTTGAGAGAGAGAATGAGAGAGAGAGAGAGCATGGGAGGGGGAGGGTCAGAGGGAGAAGCAGACTCCCCGCTGAGCAGGGAGCCCGATGCGGGACTCGATCCCGGGACTCCAGGATCATGACCTGAGCCGAAGGCAGTCGCTTAACCAACTGAGCCACCCAGGCGCCCTCCATGGGATGTGACTCTTGAGAAGAATGACACAAGGCTGAAATTGTTGCCACTGACTCTCCTGGTTAGGATCCTGAAGACACTATCCTTTAGTTCCTGTAACTTAAGACCTACTTGATTCTTATCCTTTCTGAATCTTTTTTTCCCTTTCCATCTTTTCCTTGGCTTCTCTAAGATGTTCCATATTCTATCAATAAATTTATTTTCTCTACTAAAGTTTTCCAAGGTCCATTTCTGTTTCTTGTATTTGGAAAACCCTAACTGATAAGTGGCTATAGGAGACTGAAGAATTTGAGGGAAAAGGTGGTATCTTTCATTTATGTATATATCTAGCAACAATGGTGGGTCCAATACATGTGCTTAGTAAATATTAGCTGAAATAAAACATGTGCATATGGGCTAGACTGAATGGAAGTGTTCATATGATGAAAAGAAGGAAGTTAATTAATATAAAGAAAGATATAGGTACTACAACGAGGAAGGCCTTGAAGGACAAATCAAATTCTTAATTATTTCGGAATGGAGAGGGCTTGAAAGGTTTTTACTCAGAGTTGCAGGGTAGATGGGTAAGGGAGTGATATAGGAAACACAGTGTTTTAGAAAGATTAATTGGATAAGCAGGGAAGAAACTAACCCTCATCAGTGCTTTCTAGGCTCTGGCCCAAATGTTTCCCATGGATCACCATGAAAATTAACCAAGTCCTCACAACAGTCTACAAGATGCATATCCATTTTACAGATGAGGAAACAGAGTCACAGACTGGCCAAATAATTTACCCAAGGTCAAATATCTAGTAAGTGGTACAGTTGGGATTGAAACCTGGGCAGTCTGACTGAAGAGTCCATGCTTTAACTATTACATTGCTCTGCCTCCATAGTATGGCTCTGCAGACGGTGAGAAGAGTTTTCTTTTTATTATTTTATTTTATTTTTATGTAATGTTATGTTATGATGTTAGTCACCATACAGCACATCATTAGTTTTTGATGTAGTGTTCCATGATTCATTGTTTGCATATAATACCCCGCGCTCCATGCAATATGTGCCCTCCTTAATACCCATCACTGGGCTAACCCATTCCCCCCCACTCCTCTCCCTTCTAAAACCCTCAGTTTGTTTCTCGGATTCCATAGTCTCTCATGGTTCACCTCCCCCTCTGATTCCCCCCCCCCTTCATTTTTCCCTTCCTTCTCCTAATGTCCTCCATTTTATTCCTCATGTTCCACAAATAAGTGAAACCGAGTATAATTGACTTTCTCTGCTTGACTTATTTCACTTAGTGTAATCTCCTCTAGTCCCATCCATGTAGATGTAAAAGTTGGGTATTCATCCTTTCTGATGGCTGAGTAATATTCCATAGTATATATGGACCACATCTTCTTTATCCATTTGTCTGTTGAAGGGCATCTTGGCTCTTTCCAGTTTGGCTATTGTGGACATTGCTGCTATGAACATTGGGGTGATTATGGCCCTTTTCACTACATCTGTGTCTTTGGGGTAAATACCCAGGAGTGCAATTGCTGGGTCATAGCAATTTTTAATTTTTTGAGGAACCTCCACACTGTTTTCCAAATTGGCTGTACCAACTTGCATTCCCACAAACAGTGTAAGAGGGTTCCCCTTTCTCCACAACCTCTCCAACATTTGTTGTTTCTTGCCTTGTCAATTTTTGCCATTCTAAGTGGTGTAAGGTGGTATCTCAATGTGGTTTAGATTTGAATTTGCCTGAATTTGATTTGAAATTCCCTGAATTTGATTTGAATGGCTAATGATGATGACATTTTTTCATGTGTCTGTTAGCCATTTGTATGTCTTCATTGGAGAAGTGTCTGTTCATATCTTCTGCCCATTTTTTTGACTTGATTATTTGTTTTTTGGGTGTTGAGTTTGAGAAGTTCTTTATACCAGACCTTTATCTGTAGTGTCATTTGCAAATATCTTCTCCCATTCTGTGGGTTGCCTCTTTGTTTTGTTGACTGTTTCCTTTGCTGTGCAGAAGCTTTTTATCTTGATGAAGTCCCAAAAGTTCATTTTTGCTTTTGTTTCACTTGCCTTTGGGGATGTATCTTGAAAGAATTTGCTGTGGCTGATGTTGAAGAGGTTACTGCTTATGTTATCCTCTAGGATTTTGATGGATTTCTGTCTCACGTTGAGGTCTTTCATCCATTTTGAGTTTATCTTTGTATAGGGTGTTAGAGAATGGTCGAGATTCATTCTTCTGCATGTGGTTGTCCAATTTTCCCAGCACCATTTATTGAAGAGACTGTCTTTTTTCCATTGCATATTTTTTCCTGTTTCGTCAAAGATTATTTGACCATAGAATTGAGGGTCCATATCTGGGCTCTCTATTCTGTTCCATTGGTCTATATGCCTGTTTTTGTGCCAGTACCATGCTGTTTTGGTGATCACGGCTTTGTAATATAGATTGAAATCAGGCAGCGTGATGCCCCCAGCTTTGTTTTTCTTTTTCAACATTTCCTTGGCATTTTGGGGCCTTCTCTGATTCCATACAAATTTTATGAAAATTTGTTCCAGCACTTTGAAAAATGTCATTGGAATTTTGATCGGGATGGTGCTGAAGGTATAGATTGCTCTGGGCAGCATAGACATTTTAACAATGTTTATTCTTCTGATCCATGAGCATGGAATGTTTTTCCATCTTTTTGTGTCTTCTTCAATTTCTTTCATGCGTGTTCTGTAGTTCCTAGAGTATACATCCTTTACCTCTTTGGTTAGGTTTATTCCAAGGTTATGGTTTTTGGTGCTATTGTAAATGGAATTGTTTCTCTAATTTCTCTTTCTACAGTTGCGTTGTTAGTGTATAAGCAAGCAACTGATTTCTGTGCATTGATTTTGTATCCTGCCACATTACTGAATTGCTGTATGAGTTCTAGTAATTTGGGGGTGGAGTCTTTTGGATTTTCCACATAAAGTATCATATCTGCAAAGAGAGAGAGTTTGACTTCTTCTTTGCCAATCTGAATACCTTTTATTTCTTTTTGTTGTCTGATTGCTGTTGCTAGGACTTCTAGTACTATGTTGAACAATAGTGGCAAGAGTGGGCACCCTTGTCATGTTCCTGATCTTAAGGGAAAGGCTCTCAGCTTTTCCCCATTGAGGATGATATTCGCCATGGGTTTTTCATAGATGGACTTTATGAGCTTGAGGAATGTTCCCTCTATCCCTATACTCCGAAGAGTTTTAATCAGGAAAGGATGTTGTATTTTGTCAAATGCTTTTTCTGCATCAATTGAGAGAACCATGTGGTTCTTCTCCCTCCTCTTATTAATGTGTTCTATCACATTGATTGATTTGTGAATGTTGAACCACCTTGCATCCCGGGGATAAATCCCACTTGGTTGTGGTAGATAATCCTTTTGATATATTGTTGGATCCTATTAGCTAGGATTTTGTTGAGGGTTTTGGAATCCATATTCATCAGGGATATCGGTCTGAAATTCTCCTTTTTGATGGGGTCTTTGCCTGGTTTGGGGATTAAGGTAATGCTGGCCTCATAGAATGAGTCTGGAAGCTTCCTTCTGTTTCTATTTTTGAAACAGCCTCAGGAGAATAGGTATTATTTCTCCTTTGAATGTTTGGTAGAATTCCCCAGGGAATCCATCAGGCCCAGGACTCTTGTTTTTTGGGAGGATTTTGATCACTGCTTCAATCTCATTACTGGTTATTGGCCTATTCAGGTTGTCAATTTCTTCCTGTTTCAGTCTTGGGAGTTTATAGGTTTCCAGGAAGGCATCCATTTCATCCAGATTGCTGTTTATTGGCATATAGTTGTTGATAATAATTTCTAATAATTGTTTCTATTTCCTTGGTGTTAGTCGCGCTCTCTCCCCTTTCATTCATAATTTTATTAATTTGGGTTCTTTCTCTTTTCTTTTGGTTAAGTCTGGCCAGTGGTTTATCAATCTTATTCTTTCAAAGAACCAGCTTCTAGCTTCGTTGATCTGATCTACTGTGTTTCTGGTTTCTAATTCATTGACCTCTGCTCTAATCTTAATTATTTCTCCTCTAATGCATGGCTTAGACATCATTTGTTGCTTTTTCTCCAGTTCTTTAAGGTATAAAGTTAGTTGGTGAATTCGGGATCTTTCTATTTTTTTGAGTGAGGCTTGGATGGCTATGTATTTCCCCCTTAGGCCTGCCTTTGCAGTATCCCATAGGTTTTGGACTGATGTGTTTTCCTTCTCATTGGTTTCCATGAATTGTTTAAGTTCTTCTTTGATTTTCTCTTTCACCCAAACATTCTTGAGCAGAGTGGTCTTTAGCTTCCAAGTGTTTGAATTTCTTCCAAATTTTTTCTTGTGATTGAGTTCCAGTTTTAAAACATTATGGTCTGAGAATATGCAGGGAATAATCTCAATCTTTTGGTATCAGTTGAGACCCGATTTGTGACCCAGTATGTGGTCTATTCTGGAGAAAGTCCCATGTGTGCTCGAGGAGAATGAGTATTCTATTGTTTTAGGGTGGAATGTTCTGTATATATCTATTAGGTCCATCTGGTCCAGTGTGTCATTCAAAGCTCTTGTTTCTTTGTTGATTTTCTGCTTAGATGATCTGTCTGTGGCTGAAAGTGGAGTATTGAGGTCTTCTACAATTAACGTATTATTATCATTATGACTCTTTATTTTGGTTAACAGTTGGCTTATGTAGATGGCTGCTCCCATGTTGGGGACATAGATACTTACACTTGTTAGATCTTCTTGTTGGATAGACCCTTTAAGAATGATATAGTGTCCTTTTGTGTCTCTAACTACAGTCTTTAGTTTAAAATCTAATTTGTCTCATACAAGAATTGCTACCCCAGCTTTCTTTTGAGGTCCTCTGGCGTGGAAGATGGATCTCCATCCCTTCACTTTCAGTCTGGATGTATCTTTAGGTTCAAAATGAGTCTCTTGTAGGCAGCCTATGGATGGTTCCTGTCTTTTTATCCAATCTGCAACCCTGTGCCGTTTTATGGGAGCATTTAGGCAGTTCACGTTGAGAGTGATTATTGAAAGATATGAATTTATTGTCATCATGTTGCCTGTGAAGTCCTTGTTTCTATAGACTGTCTCTGTAAATTTCTGTTGTATATCACTCTTGGGGTCTTTTTCCTTTTATAGACCCCCCTTAATATTTCTTGCAGGGCTGGCTTAGTAGTTACATATTCTTTCAGTTCCTGCCAGTCTTGGAAGCTCTGCATCTCTCCATCCATTCTAAATGACAGCTTTGCCAGATAAATTATTCTTGGCTGCATGTTCTTCTCATTTAGTACCTGAATATGTCTTCCCAGCCCTTTCTGGCTTACCAGATCTCTGTGGATAGGTCTGACATTATTCTGATGTTCCTCCCTCTGTACATAAGGAATCTCTTCCCCCTAACTGCCCTTAAGATGGTTTCCTTGGTTCTAAGATTTGTGAGTTTTACTATTACATGCCGCAGCATTGGTCTGTTTTCCTTGATCTTGGGAGGGGTCCTCTCTGCTTCTAGGACATGAATGTTTGTTTCATTCCCCAGATTAGGGAAGTTCTCAGCTACAATTTGCTCAAATACATCTTCTAGTCCTCTCTCTTTCTCTCCACCCCCTCAAGGATCCCAAATAATTCTGACATTGGAACGTTTCATGGTGTCATTTATTTCTCTATTTCTGTTTTCATGGATTTTAAGCTGTTTCTCCCAGGCCTCCTCTTTTTCCTTTTTTTCTATCAATTTGTCTTCTAGATCACTAATTCATTCCTCTGCCTTGTTTACCCTAGCTGTTAGATTATCTAGATTAGATTGGATCTCATTGATAGCATTTTTAAGTTCTGCCAGTTCAGCTTTCATGTCTGCCCTTAGAGATTCTATGTTGCCATTAATTGATTTCTCCATTCTAGCTATCGTCTTCATAACTGTTACCCTGACGTTCATTTCTGACATCTTGGTTATATCTGTATCCATTTGTAAATCTGTGGCAGAAGTCACAGTCTCTGACTCTTTCCTATTTTGGGGGTTCCTCCTCCTAGTCATTCTGTTGAGGGGTGGTTGAGGGAATGTACAGAGTCCAAATTATTGACCATAACCCAAGGAAGATGCACCTGTTTTATAGGGACCTTAGGGTTGCTGGCCTCTTTTTCTCCCAGCCTGTCTTCTGGGGGAGGGACATGCCACACTGTTATTCAGGCAACCGTGTTTGGGCAGAGTTGCCCTGCCCCCTGTGGGCGGGGATAGGCTCAGTGAAAACCATTTTTGGGGGGCTTTTGTTCTCTGATGGCTTTCCCTGGAGGCTTTCAGGGTCTCTTCCTAGAGTCAGAGCAGAAGAGACCATTCCAACCCTCTGCCTCAGAGCAGAGAGATTGCAGTCCATTCTACAGTGAGCTCTCCAGGCCACACTGTCCCTGTTTTTGTCTGTGCTGCTAAAAACTGCAGTGTCCTGGGTTGTGTGCCCCTCAGCTTCCAGGTCCAGGCACGTCTCTGCCCTTTGTACTTCTAAAACCGCCAGCTGCCCCCAGTTCACACGTGCAGCCCTGCCACTCCAGGTTTCAGTCTGGGGGACTGCCCTAAAGTCCTTCCCCTGCTGGTACTGGTCTGCGAGTCTGTGCCCCATCCCCAGTGGGGGAGGCTTTCACACTCCCATGGTGCAGGATCCCTACAGCTCCCTCCCCCTTCTGTTTATCTTCTGATATCTGCCAGCAGAATCACGGCTCCCTGCTTCATACCTTGAAACCAACTACTTGCAATATTCTGTTTGTAGAGATCCAGATATATCTTCTTACATCTCAGGCTGATTTCATGGGTGTTCAGAGTGGTCTGGTAGATATATAGCTCAATTCATGGGACTGGTTGGAATAGGGCCCCCTACTCCTCTGCCATCTTTTCCTCTCCCGAGAAGAAAGAGTTTTCAAGGAAGCAGTAAAGAGTCCAAGTCATAAGGATCTGGGCTAGAGTGGTGGCTGTCAGAATAAAGAGTTGTCAGGACCTGGCCTCACTGGGTATGGGCTGATATTTGGGAAAAATCAAGGGCCAAAATTAATTAGTCAGTAATTTATCCATTAATTCCATAAACATTTATTGAGCATCTACCAAATGTCATGCACTGTTTTATCTCATCATGCCATGGTGAGCAAGGCAAGCAAGTTCTTTGTTGCATAGAGTACAGATATTCTGAGAGAGAACTGACCACAAAACAATTAAGTTAAAAAAAACTCAAGTAGCAATAAATGCTATGATGAAAATAAAAGAGTAAAGTGATGGAGAGGGATTAGGGTCTGTTTATACAGACTGAAAAGTCTCTTTGAGGAATTGATGTGTACATACAGATCTGAATGATGGGAAGGAACCAATCATCTAAAGATCTGCAGGCAAGTGTCCCAATAGAGAGACCAGCAAGTACAAAATCCCCAAGTTAAGAATGATCTGGGAATGCTTGAAGAACCCAAATAAGGCAAGTATGTCTGGGGTATAGTGGGTAAAGAGTATAAAGAGATGAAGAAACAAACTGAGGGTTTTAGAGGGGAGGGGGTTGGGGGGATAAGTTAGCCTGGTGATGGGTATTAAGGAAGGCATGTATTGCATGGAGCACAGGGTGTTATACGCAAACAATGAATCATGGAACACTACATCATAAACTAATGATGTAATGTATGGTGACTAACATAACATAATAAAATAAAATTAATAAAAAAAAGAGATGAAGATACTGTAGTGAACAGAGCCTGCTTTATGTAAGGCACTGGTGGATTAGGGGTTTTAATTTGGGAGGTTTATTTATTTATTTTTAAAGATTTTATATATTTATTTATTTATTTATTTATTTATTTATTTATTTATTTAAGATGGAGAGCATGAGCAGGAGGGGCAGAGGGAGAGAGAATCTCAAGCAGACTCTGTGCTGAGTGTGGAGCCCAACATGGAGCCCAATGTGGAGCTTGACATGGAGCTCCATCTCAGGAGGCTGAGATCATGACCTGAGCAGAAACCAAGAGTCGGATGCTTAACCAACCGAGCCACCCAGATTCCCCAATTTGGAAGGTTTAAATAGAGCATTTACCTGATACAAATTATGTTTTAAAGAAAGTCACTGGCTAATGTGTGAAAAAGGAATAGTGGTAGAGCAAAAGTAGAAGCCAAGCCCCATGTTAGGAGACAGTAACAGCAGTCCACTTTGTAGTGATAGAGATGGGCTTCATGGATTCAGGAGATATTGTGGAGGTAGAATTGACAAGATTCACTGATGGATTAGACATAGGAAGGAGAGGAAGGGAAGGGATTTCTAAATATTTGCTTGAGCAATCAGGTTGATTGTGATGCTTTGTACTGACATGTTAAAAAATCAAGGGGAAAGCAGGTTTTGCAGGTCTTGGAAATTTTGTTTGGGGTATGGTAAGGAGATGCATATTAGAAATTCAAGTGGAAATATCAAGAGGTCAATTGGATTGAAAAGCCAATTTTGGGTAAATTTCAAGGCTAGAGAAGTAAAACTCAGAATCACTAAAAATATGGATATTCTTTAAAGCCACGGGATTGGATGCATCACCTAGTGAGAAGGTGTAGATAAATAAGAGAAAGAGCCCCAATTCCATACTAGGAGCCAGCAAAGGAATGGCTAATAAGGACAGAAGAAAAGCCAGCAGTGGAATATCTTTAAGCCAAAACCAGAGAGGCTTTCTAGGAGGACAGAATGGGCCAATGCTAAGTCTATAAAGATGAGAACAGAAATGTTACTGTGGGATGTGGAAACAGGCAAATCATTGCTGATGTTAGTGTGCAATCTTAGTGGATGGAGGGTCAGAAAGCCTGTTGAAATGGGATGAGGAGAAAATAGGAGTGATGTAATAGAAGCAGAGACTATAGACACCTTTTTCAAGAAATTTTGCTCTGAATGGGGATGATATAATGGGGTAGTAGAGAGCAGAATGTTATGGAAATTTTTTTAGTGCACAAAACTAAAAGTTCTTTGTCTGTTAACAAGAATGATCAATGGAGAGGGGGAAATTGATAATGCAGTATAAAGAGAATCCTATTTGCAGGAGGAAATTTTTTAAGGATCCAGAACCTGATGTGTGTAGGGTGCAGTGAAGACCTGATCTGTTAGGAGGAGCCTGTCTTCCATTAAAACAGGCAGGAAGGCAGGAGGGCAGAAATTACAGTTAGAAGCTCAGGTAAACTGGTAGATTTCTTGCTGGGAAGATGAGGGAGTTTCTGTCTCATTGCGTTTATTTTAACTGGAAAAGCTGAGGCAAAATTTCAAGTCTGGGTAACTTGGAAAATGATGGAACAAATCATATGCACACCAAAAGAAAATCACCATGGGTGTATGGAGACTTCACAGGGTATAGAGAGATGAGCAGAGAACTTAGAAGTAGATAGTCACTTCATCTGTCTCTGTTGAAAGTGTCTTCACTAGCTATACATGTCTTTCACATGGTACAGGTTGGGGAAGGGGGGAAACATAATTTTGCACATTCCTAAAAGTAATTTTTAATATCAGTACTTAAAAATCATTTTCAGTGATATATTGCATGCCTTTGATGAAACCAGTGAGCATAGAAATAAATATATATATAAACCTCAGTTATGTTAATTGGAATTATACTTTTTACTTACATATAGTTGTTTTTTTTTTAAGATTTTATTATTTATTTGACAGAGACAGCGAGAGGAAGGGAATACAAGCAGGGGGAGCGGGAGAAGCAGGCCCCCCACCAAGCAGGGAGCCCGATGCGGGGCTCGATCCCAGGACCTGGGATCATGACCTGAGCTGAAGGCAGATGCTTAACCACTGAGCCACCCAGGTGCCCTTACATATCGTTTTTTTTTTAATTTAAATTTAATAAGCCAACTTATTATTAGTTTCAGATGTAGTGTTCAGTAATTTATCAATTTCATATAACACCCAGGGCTCATCACATCACTTGCCCTCCTTGATGCCCATCACCCAATTATCCCCTCCCCCCACCCACCTCTCCTCCAGCAATCCTCAGTTTGTTTCCTAGAGTTAAGAGTCTTTCATGGTTTTTCTCCCTCTCTGATGACTTCCCATTCTGTTTTCCCTCCCTTCCCCTATGGTCCTCTGCCCTGTTTCTTATATTCCACATATGAGTGAAACCATATGATAATTGTCTTTCTCTGATTGACTTATTTCACTCAGCATAATCCCCTCCAATTCTATCTATGTCACTGTAAATGGTAAGTATTCATCCTTTCTGATGGCTGAGTAATATTCCATTGTATATATATATACCACATCTTCTTTATCCATTCATCTGTCGATGGGCATCTCAGCTCTTTCCACGGTTTGGTTATTGTGGACATTGCTGCTATGAACATTGCGGTACAGGTGTTCCTTTGGATCACTACATTTGTATCTTTGGGATAATTACTTACCAATTGTTAAAAAACTTCAACGGAGTAAATCTGAAGATCTAACTGGCTTCATCAAACAATTCATGAATCCCATCTAGCAAGCAGAAGGGAACTCCAAAGGGCTACAGAAAGGGAAAGGTTTATAAAGGCAGGACAAGGAAGTTATAAACAGAAAAAAAAAGGATTATTTCAGGTGCAATCTCCTTCATCTGGGTTTTAGTAGGTGGATTACCTCATCTTCCTTTGGGAGATGAAGAGGGCTCATGACAGATTACCTTATTGGTACTGACCAGAGAATTCCCTAACTGATTGGTTAAGAATCCCTTTCTGGGGTGTTGAAACTGAGTTAGGGTAGGTATTAAGTCTTGACTTACTGACTTGGTATCTTAACCTAAGTGACAAACATTTTAGGCCTATGGTTTTCTTTTTGACACTATATATATATATCCCCATTAACTGCCACAGAGTTCAGGGCCCTAATAAATATTTCTTGAGTGAATGAATGAATGAAGTGATTTGAAGAACT
This sequence comes from Mirounga angustirostris, assembly GCF_029215605.1. Taxonomy (NCBI): domain Eukaryota; kingdom Metazoa; phylum Chordata; class Mammalia; order Carnivora; family Phocidae; genus Mirounga; species Mirounga angustirostris. The sequence goes on from NW_026991710.1 coordinate 63,622,630, forward strand.
TGGAAAGCAAGGAACTACACTATTCCAGGAGAGGTGAAATAGTACATGAAAGAAACAATGCTTTCATAAATGTAATGCTTTATCTCTAAATTTAAAACAAAAGAGTTCAGTTGAGAGGAAGCAGAGATAAGGTAGAAACTCTTAGGAAATGTAACTCAACTTTTATGTAGTTCTAGAAATGACTAATCAGAGTAATTTAAAAGGCTCCAGAGAAGGTTGTGACCCTAGATTACAATTATGTCCCCTTTCTGACAGTAATATCCCACCATGGTTCTTAAGGAATTAAAGGCAATATGAATTAGTATAAAGAAGCCTCATTAACAAAGTGTCCTATTTAGTTCCTAAATAGAATCCTGTCACAGAGTATCTTCTGTGGCAGGGCATAAATTTGATATCCCTGCCTATCAATCAAGTCTGATTCAAGAGTATCAGGTTTATTATGTGAAAAAAAAATCTGCAGTTAATCATCATAGGTAACAACATCTAACAACAGATTCTAGTTATTGCATTTTCTTGAAGAATGGTGAATACCTTTAAGAATGTGCAAACTGAATATTATTGTGTTGGTTAGGAGGTAAGTTACCAGTTTAGTAAATTCTTTAAAAGGCAGTTTGTAGGGTGCCTGGGTGGCTCAGTTGGTTAAGCGACTGCCTTCGGCTCAGGTCATGATCCTGGAGTCCCGGGATTGAGTCCCGCATCAGGCTCCCTGCTCAGCAGGGAGTCTGCTTCTCCCTCTGATCCTCCCCCATCTCATGCTCTCTCTCTCTGTCTCATTCTCTCTCTCAAATAAATAAATAAAATCTTTAAAAAAAAAAAAAAGGCAGTTTGTAGATTTTTTGGTAGGGTGCATTTAAAATCAGTTGGAGATTACACTGATAGCTTTTGCAGCATTGGGCAGAGCCAGTAGATGGTGGTCTTAAATTGCAAGTTGCTATTACAGTAACACCTGTCAGCATGTGAAATAAGTACTGCTTTCCACAAAATGTCAAAATTCACTTTTCCATTCATTGGACGATGTAAATTGGAAGACGATGGCACAAGAGAGCATTCTGAGATGACATGTTAACCGTTATTTTTTTAAAAAAATCATAGGAAATGTATAAGACAGCATTTAAAATCATGCAATGTTTGTATCAGAATGTGATATAAATAGCTTTATCTATTGTTTATCTTTTCTTCAAGAATGAAAGAGATTTTTAATTTCCTAATTAGAATGCTTCTGTTTGAATTCTCAAAAACCAAGACCAAGTCTAAGCTGTACTACCTAAATAAGATATCCACTTAATATTCTCTATTGTTAAATGCACTTCAGAGATTAGTTGCAAGAGTATTACAATACCTGGTAATTATGCAGGCTGAGTAGAATTAAAGACTTTGGAAATTAATTTTGAGTTGAAATATTAAATTAAGTAGAATGTTTTATCATAATGGCATAATTTAAAACTAACTAAAAATAGCATTAATAATAATCATGATCACTCTCCTTTCATTAAAAGAAGAGATTTAGCACTAAATTATTAAATGATCAAATTTATGGTGCCCAAGTTAGTAAAGATTTTGTAGTAGTGTAAATCATGCTACATGATTTCTGTCCAGTGACTATAGCAAATTAGTCACTCTAGTAAATTTTAGAGGATGTTAATAATACAAACACTTCAGTGTTGGAAGCTTTGGTAGAATGATACTGTATACATCCTTGGGCATTTAAATATTCTTTTTTTTTTCTTCCAACAGTGTATTATCTAACTGCCATTGGTAGTAGCAGGGATGGACAGTTACACCTTGAACAAAAGAAAAGGGTAAGCCTTTTATTTTTATAAGCCAACGACTTATGAGAAGTGATTTCTGCTTTCCAACATTAACCTTTGGCCTCCTTCTATTCAACAGTCTTCTGATTTTACTCTGAAATTGTACTGTCTGTGTTCTAAGCAGAACATATGTTGCTCATTTTCTTTAATGATTCTCAGATCAACTCAATTTTACTCTACAAGCCAAAAAAAAGGGGCAAGAAATGATTTGCTTTTCAGCTTATTTAAAATTATCCTAATATATATACGTGATTTTCCCCCATAACTGAATTAGCTTTACCAATATATGAGTTATAAAATGGGCAAGCAACCTAAAATAGAAGGCAAACACACACCAACCTCTTGAGTGATGAGGATGGGTTGGTGTTAAGGTAAAGGGAGATTTGCTTTGTTTTATATGTTTCTTAAGGGAAGTTTTTATAGATTTCTAATGTACACATATGCTATACATTTGTCTATATTTAATACCTTTAAATATTTCCTTCCTCTTAGCCATGGGTATGGTTTTTGGTATCTGATCTATATTTTAGAAAATTATCAGATCTGAGAATCCCAAAAGTCATGTAATATTGCAACAGATTAGTACATGTATAAAAATATTATGAATCATCCAAATCACTCCTTAGAACTTTGTCTTTCAGGGTTGAAATATCAGTGTCTGTGGAGGTTTCGTACTACAAAGATTATATGTTACATACCTGTTAATTCATAATGCAACTTTTAGAAAATTGTGGGGAAATAAGTCACCTAACTAAACTTACCAATATGGGTTAATTTCTGAGAATGTTAGAATTATTTTGGATCAAGAATGCTAATTTAGAGCAAACCAGTCACTTGTTACTTTTCTTTTACTTAGTAACATTTTGGCCATGAGTTTATCCTGTGCCTTTAGCATTACCCAAATCATTTTGGCAAAATACATTTTGCAGCAGAAGATTCTCATTTAAAACATGGATTGAAGATATGGTGTGGTGCAAAACCCAGGTAGTGCATTCTCCTTCACAGAGCTTTGGGGCGTCATTAACAAGAAGCTAGTTATTAATGATCACACATTCATTTATTTAGCATATTCATTGTACTTTATAAAGTGATGTGTGAATAAAATCAACACAATTGGTATATCTATAGTATCAAAGTCACTATAGCTTAAGATAATTTTCTTAAAATATTAATCCAACAGCTGGGATATTCAGTAGAGAACTACATACATCATACTGAGACATTTAACTAGACTCAGGAGTCAAACACACATCTGAAAATATCTATCAACTCATTAGTATTGTTTCAGTAACTGCTTTGGCTTTTATATAACTCAGGAAATAGGAAACCATAACATCGTAAATAGTGTTAAACTGAACCTATCCATGTAGCCAGAGCAATTTTAAGCCAATCATTTCTCATTAGGCTAATGCTAGTAAAGTTTCCTATTCAGATAATTTTTTTTTCTTTTTTCTTCTTTTGGCTATTCAGTGGCCAATGAGGTGTAATAAGTTTTAGCAAATTGGGGCTGAGGTCTCTTAGGTTAGTTTTATTCTTTGCTGTAAATTACAGCAGCTTTATAACTGCTTAACACAGCTCTTGAATCAAGAAATGTCACACCTGAATTTTCTTGTTCAGGCTGAATGACTGGCATTAGGGGGAGAGAGAGAGAGAGAAAGTGCATACATTCCTAGAATTCAGGATTAAACCTGCTTTCAGACTGTCAGACTGATTTATATTTTAACTGTTGAGCAGCTGAAGTGGCAACTAAATAGAATTTTAATATACGAGCATCTTCCCATATAGTTTCTCTTTGCAGATTACAATTTGGCAAATTGTTGAATTTGTCAATGCACTCTGTATACCTCCTGTTGACTTTGAATTGGATTGTATTTTGGACTTTATTTTTTATTTCAGGCTCAAAACCATGAGGTATGATTTAGATTACTTGCTTCTTGGACTTCACATCTGTTTTTTAAGCATAAGAAAGCCAGTCACTGCTATAAAGACCCTCGCTGATTAAGCAGCAGAACTTACATAAGAAGACTGTATGACAATAAAAAGGGTACTAGTGTAGAAGTCTCTCTTCTCTTAGCAGGTTTTAATAGGTCAGCAAATATGACTTGTTGGATGTTTTCCTGCTTTTCTCATTGACAGTTCATCACAAAATGAGGTAGGTTATTTTTTTTCCTGACTAGATTAGCAAAAACAGAAAAGTAATTAATACGTAAAGTACCAAATATGAAATATTACTCTGCACAGAGGCATTTCACACTTCATTGATTTCATGAGTAGGCCAGAGGTGCCAGAACAATAATTAATATGTTGTAAGGGAAAAATTATTAAGCAAGGTCAGCAGCATTTGAAGACTTTACAAAGAAGAGGCATGAAAAGGTATTCTGAAACTGTTTCTTAAATAGGGCTTAAAATTGGATTTTAAATGAATATTTGAAGAAATACATGGTTTTTCTATGAGAAATTAGTAGGGGTTTTTCATTTATCACTGAAGTATGACCCTTTATGTAAGCATAATGTAAATCAATATATTGGCATTTGGGGAAAAACTGAATAAATATGTGTGGGTATGTGTAGACTTACGGATATCATTATTTACATTTCCAAACTGTCAATGAAATAGAAAAATTTAAAATTCAAGGAAATTCATTTATATTATTTTTAAATTACTAACCAATACATGTTTTGCAAAAAATAACAATCTCAAAAAAGCAAAAATAAAAACACCAACATCAAATCAGCCATAATCCCACTGTGCTGGTATAAAGATGTTAATATTTTGGGGGTGCCTGGGAGGCTCGGTCAGTTAAGCATCTGCCTTCAGCTCAGGTCATGCGGGGTCCTGGGATTGAGCCCCACGTCAAGCTCCCTGCTCAGTGGAGTCTGCTTCTCCCTCTCCCCCTGCCCTTCCACCCCGCTTGTGCTCTCTCACTCTCTCTCAAATAAATAATTAAATCTTTAAAAAATAAAGATGTTAATATTTTGGTGTATATCCTTTCAATATTTTCTCTCTAGGAAATATGTATTTTTAGTGGGATACTGCAATGTTGTTTTTCAGTGTGCTTTTTCACTTATTATATGATTATTCCCTTATGTCATTCAGTAGTTTTCTACGACTTTTAGTGGCTACATAATGCTTCACTGGATATAACATAACATATTTAAGCAGTCTTCTGTGGATGGGCATACAGTGGTTTCCAATTCCTAACAAATTGCAACACTCATCCTTAGAGTCATATCATGATCAAGACTTTGGACACATTTCTAGAAATGGGAGTTCTGATTGCTTCACAGGTATTGCCAAATTGTCCTCCATAAAGGTCATCTCAGTTTGCCCCCAACACAGTGTCTGTTTCAGAATCACTCTCAGTGGTGATTTTAAAGCTCTTCTTTATTCTGATGTCATGTAGTAAGTAATGGATTTTCCAGGATTAATTGAAGATGATTGAGAGAAAAATCTCTTGAAAGACTTTCAGAAGCAAAATGTTCCCAGTGATTATCTTAAGACCAAAATAAGTAAGATCATTTAATATCATATTTTTAAATCCCCAATTGAAAGCTACTAATAGCTATCATTTACTGAGTGCTTACCATGTATCAGTGATAACTTGGCCACAATTCTATGTGCTTTACATCAGTTATTTTAAATTTTATCCTCACAGTTATCCTGTGAAGTAAGTTTATTATGCTCCTTTTAAAAACGAGGAAGCCAAAATTCAGACAGTTTATGAACAAACTGACTAAGGTCACACAGCTAGTTGGTGGGGAGCTGGGATTTGAATCCAGAAGCACCTGATTCAAAAGTTCGTATTTCAGCTACTGTAAAAAACAGGAAAGATCTTAAACTTGTGATTCAGAAAGTACTGTACCTTCAAATATCACATATTGAAGCTTATTTGTATATTTACAACCACCTTTTTCCTCAATCTACTGTCATTTTGGTATCATGATTGAAGGTGTCTGCTTGGATCGACTATGGATTTCTACCACCTGGACCTGTGCTAAGAAACAGTGGGTCTCATTTCTCAAACATGAGGTGCTAGGAAGGCTGGCGCCAGGTTGGCAGAGCAGGTTCTCATCCTTTCTTAGTGCATATGGCTCTCTGGTGTAGGAAGCTACCACTAGTCCCCCAATTTTCTCTCCTCTACTCACAAACTGGAGTCCAGATGATAGTGTGACTTTCTTGTTAACTTCCTTTCTGTGAATCTGAGATGATATAAAGAAGGAAAAAGCCAGAAAATTGGGAGTACAGGCAGTGTTGAGTCTTCCTTGGAAAACTTTCCTTGAGGCACCAGAACATTGTTCTGAAACTGAACCAGTGGGAAGGGGCCTCTCTGAAAGGATGCCTCTCTGGTGACACCATTCTGGGAGGGCCAGGATGGGAAGACAGGAAGATGATATGTTCCAGACAATATTCAACCCCAGATACAGTGGGAGGTCATAAAGGGAAGGAAGAAAGTATTCTCTATTCTGGATATGGAGCTCAACAAAGTAACATAATTAGACCAGAAATTGTCCTGTTGTGGCATTCCAAATGCATACTTGAGCCTCTGTCCTACTCGTTATGAATCTTTATCCTTTCCTCTCCCTCTGCTCCCTCTCTCATCAGCAGGCTGAAGAGAGGATACATCTCTAGCTTAAGCTTGGGGCTTTTTGGCACGATGCTTGATTGTCTCGGTTTCCTCTTGGCAGATTTAAATTGTTAGAGAAATGAAACTCGTTTGAAAACAGTAGGCCCTGGCAGGCACTCTCCTAGGCATTGCCCAGGACTCCAGGAACAGTTGTCAACTTGCATGGCATTTGTCTAGGTTGGGTTTGATCTTATTCTCAGATCCCATATGGTAAGAAATAATTCAATTTTAAAGTTTTGTGTGTTTTATGATTGTGCAGATTGAGGTCAGAAGAGGGAGAGAGGTTGCTGCACATGGAGTTTGTAGATTTTTTTACATTAAAACTAAAACTTAATGAAGATGGGAGATTAAGGAAAAAATTCTCTTATTTGCATGAACATGAGACAAAACTGAACAGGATATTTTTTACTTTCTCTAAATATAAATCTTTATTTGATTATGATACCCTTAATTATAAGGTATGGAAATAAAATAATACTGACAACTAATATGCATACATGGTAGTTTAGAGATTAAAAACACATTCATGGTCCTTAGTTTAAAAAATTAGTATATAAATGAAGAAACAAAAGAAAATAGTACCATTTCTAGTAGTATTAGTTCTAACATAATCAGTTATCCAATGTTTAATTTATTTACAAGAGCATATGTAGCACTATACAAAGAATTCTGTGGTAGATAATAATATGCTTGGTGTTACTGGTGAGATATTTTCCAGCCTATTTACAAGTTTTTTTTTAATTATAATAGAACAGAATAATTAAATAATTAGAGTAAAAACACCCCCCAAAATACTAGGGATAAGTTTGTAGATATGCATAACTTTTATAACAAATTTCTAGTGAAACCAATACTGCTTTTGATTATGTAATTACAATTTTCATCTTCCTTCCTCTATCTTCATACAACCATTTGGGAAAAGAATGAACACTTAGCAGCTGGATCTGTGAACACAGAATGGATTTCAGAGCAACTAAATGTGTATGCTGCTCTAAAGAACGTTTTAGGCATCATAAATAGCCAGTGTTTTAAACCACTAAATCCCTTGTCTCCTACCTTTGTTTAGTTTGGCCACTCTACCACCATTATTCCTCTTTGACACACAGTTTCCTCCTCTTATTTCAGAACCTCAAAGGGGCAAATCCTAGGTCCATTTCACAGACTCAGTTTAACATAGACGAATATGCACAATGATACACACAAGAGTATCAGTGAAAACTTTCCGTATTTGGTGGTTTATGGAGTTAAAAATAAGTTATCATCTGACACCTCAAGCCTGACTTTTGACCTGGATTTCTTCTTTACATATCCAACCATCAGCCCATTAAATGGAAGCTAACGCAAGTAGACTAAACTAAGGTAGAGGCCCAATCTGATTAAATCTAACAATTTGTACATCTGTGTCTGACTTTCATCACTTCTTATGATTGTACATAAAGTACCTGCTGTTGAATGGGGGATTAAGCCCATTCCAATTATTGATGCTTTTTAACTTTACAGATGTCAAAGGCATTTCTTCAAACCTGTTCATTTCCAGAGCAAGGCTTTTCCAGATGGGAATTAGAAAGCAAGATTTAATAAAATCTGCTTCTCTATTACTCAATACAAAGGAACATTACAGTAGCACTCCTGATTCTGCTAATCCGTTCATTTCAGGTTTGATTTACCTTTTTTGCCTTGATCTAAAATCCATGTGGCTTTATAGGATTTATATTGCTATATTCAGGTTTTGAATGAATCACAGAGTATGCATTTTAATATGATTTCTCTGATTCCAAAGCCAGGATTAACCTGTTGTTTTTTATTAATAAGATTTTATGTTTAGATTTTAGAGGAAGAGTGTTAAATTTCTCTAGTTATTTATAAATAGACAAAAGAAATTATATTTGTTGGCCGTACTGATGGAAGAAAGGAAAAAAGGAAGCATAATTTTATAGACAACTTAAAATATTGATACTTAATATCAACTGTTACTTAAATAAGAATGGAGGTTTCCTTAGTACCGAGACTTCTATTTCCTATGTTGACATCTTGCAAAGTTGAGACTACTAAAATAGACCTCATTTGAATCATAGTAAAGAGAAATATTGATACTGGTTAGGTCTTAGAAATTAGATACTAAAAAAACAGTTATTTTAGTGTTTAAAAAACAGAAGGAGACACCCTACTCTTTTCTCCTGTGGTGCTTTTATTTTTATTTTTCTGCTAAAGTGCTTATGGGAGTAGAAAGATGCAGTAGGGGTTCCTGATATTATTTTCAGGAACAATAATATTGTAATAGCAAAACCTTAGAGATGCTTAGAATGTGACATGCCGTATTCTAAATCCTTTACATATATCAGTGCATTTAATCCTCACAGTAACCTCATAAGGTTGGTATTATTAGCTCCCTGATATAGATAAGGAACTAAGACACAGAGAAGTGACAAAATTGTGCAAGCTTATATGACTGGTGAGTGACAGACACAGGGTCCAAACCTGGGAAACCTGGCTCCAGCCCATGCTTTTAATCACTACCCTAATTATGCTGATAGGGTCAGACCACTAGTTTCTGGTCCACCCAAAAGTATGTAAAATAAATTAAACTCAATCTAATGGGAATAAGGTAAAGTCCAAGTGAGAAATTGAATAAACTGGTATATTTTTATTTCTTCCACACTCCCCTTTTTAATATAGAAATTCCAGATATGGGCTCCACATCTGTAGATTCTAAAAACTGCTCATGTGCAAGTCACTAAGGATTTAGCCTGTGACCCATAAGGTCTTTGGACTCATTACTATGTAGTTTCTTTCCCTTTGGTCTCACTCTACACTTGGGGAACAGAGATATAAAAAGGAATTTAGTTGTGAAACTTGACTCAAACAATTGATCAATGTTTGTGGAGGGCAGATACTGATTTTCCTAAGTTGGTGATGAAGGAAGGATTGAAGCTTATATATATATTGCTAAATAAAGGTAGAGACACTACACACCAAATTGAACTTTGGCAAGTTGAAAAAGGGAATGTTTACAAACATGTCTAAATGCAAACTAGCAAGTAACATAACCATTGTTTATTAAAATAAATTTCACTTAATCTTTGAAATTTCTGATATTTATAGGCAAACACCATTTTATTGTGCTTTGCAGATATTGCATTTTTTTTTTTTGTAAGTTGAAGGTTTGTGGCAACCCTTTGTCCAGCAAATCTATTGGTACCATTTTTCCAACAGTGTTTGCTTACTTCATGTCTCTGTGTCACATTTTGATAATTCTTGCAATACTTCCAACTTTTCCATTATTATTATATTTGTTATGGTGATCAGTAATTAGTTATCTTTGATGTTGCTACTGTAATTGTGTTGGGGCACCATGAATATGCCAACATAAGACAGTCAACTTAATCGATAAATGTGTGTGTTCTGACTGCTCCACTGACCTGCTATTCTTCAGTCTCTCTCCCTCTCCTGGGGTATCGCTATTCCGAGACACAACAATATTGACATTAGACCATTTAATAACCCTGCCCTCTAAGTACTGAGTGGAAAGAAGAGTTGCACGTCCCTCATTTTAAATTAAAAAAACTAGAAATGATTAAGCTTAGTGAAGAAGGCACATCCACAGATGAGATAGGCTGAAACCTAGGTCCCTTATGCCAAACAGCTAAGTTGTAAATGCACAGGAAAAGTTCTGAGAAGTTAAAAGTGCTACTTCAGTGAATGCATGAATGGTAAGAAACAAAACAGCCATATTGCTGATGTGGAGAAAGTTTTAGTGGTCTGTATAGAAGATCAAACCAGCTACAACATTACCTTAACGCAAAGCCTAATCCAGAGCAAGGCCCTAACTCTCTTCAATTCTAGGAAGGCTGAGAGAGGTGAGGAAGCTACAGAAAAGTTTGAGTCTAGCAGACATTGGTTCATGAGGTTTAAGGAAAGAAGCCCGCTCCACAGTATGAAAAGTGCAAGGTGAAGCAGCAAGTGCTGACATAGAAGCTGCAGCAAGTGATCCACAGGGTCTAGCTAAGCTGATTAATGAAGGTGGCTACATTAAGCAGATTTTCAATGTAGGAAAAAACAGCCTTATATTGGAAAAAGATGACATCTAGGACTTTCATGGCCAGAGGGGAGAAGTCAATGTCTGGTTTCAAAGCTTCACTGGGTGTTACACTGAACTGATGAATCACTGAACATTATATAAAAAACCAATGAAGTACTATACCTTGGCTAATTGAATTTAAATTAAAAAAATTAAAAAAAATATATATATATAATATTAAGAATAGTCTCCATATCCTGTGGCAACCGATAAAGAAATTCATTCCAATTTACTGTTTTGCTCCTTGCCTTATACCGATTTTACTGTTATATCTGCATCTGTTATGCAAGGATGTATTTTTTCATTTATCTATTGCCATAGTAATGCTGCCTAACAGTCACAAAACATCAGTGCTTACAACAATATTTACTTTTTGCTCACACACACAAAAATATATTACTCATTAAAAAAAAAAAAAGCTTCAAAGGACAGGATAACTCTTGTTAGGGGCTAATGCAGCTGGTGACTTTAAGTTGAAGACAATGTTGTGTCCCATTCTGAAAATCCTAGGGCCCTTAAGAATTATTCTAAATCTACTCTGCCTTTGTAAATGGAACAACAAAGCCTGGAGAGCATGTCTGTTTACAACATCGTTTACCGAATATTTTAAGCCCACTGTTGATACCTACTGCTCAGACAAAAAGATTCCTTTCAAAATGTCACTGCTCATTGATAATGCACTTGGTCATCCAAGAGCCCTGATGGAGATGCACAATGAGATTAATGTTGTTTTCATGCCGCTAATGTAACATTCATTCTGCAGACCATGGGTCAAGGAATAATTTCAATTTTCAAGTCTTATTATTATTATTTAAGAAATACATTTCATAAGGTTGTAGCTGCCAAAGATAGTGATTTCTCTTTGAATCTGGGCAAAGTAAATTGAAAACCTTCTGGAAAGGATTCACCATTCTAGATGCCATTAAGAACATTTCTGATTCATGGGAAGAGGTCAAAATATGAACATTAACAGGAGTCTGGAAGAAGTTGATTCCAACCCTCATGTGGTAGAAACAGCAAAAGAGGGGTGCCTGGGTGGCTCAGTCAGTTAAGCATCCGCTTCTTGGCTTCAGCTCATGTTGTGATCTTATGGGTGGTGAGATCAAGCCCCGCATAGGGCTCCACACTCAGCAGCTCAGCAGGGAGTCTGCTTGAAGATTCTCTCCCTCTGCCCCTACCCCCACTTGTTCTCTCTCTCTTTCTAAATAAATGAATAAATAAATAAATAAATCTTAAAAAAATAAATAGCAAGAGAACTAGAATTACGAGTGGAGCCTAAAGATGTGACTGAATTGCTGCAATCTCATGACAAAACTTTTGTGAGTTGCTGCTTATGGATGAGCAAAGAAAATGGTTTCGTGAGATGGAATCTACTCCTGGTGAAGATGTTGTGAAGATTGTTGCAATGACAACAAAGGATTTAGAATGCTGCATAAACTTAGTTAAGGAAGCAGCAGCAGGGTTTGAGAGAACTGACTCCAGTTTTGAAGGAAGTTCTACTGAAGGAAGTTCTACTTTGACAGCACAATGCTGTCAAAAGCCCCACATGCTCCAGAGAAACCATTCTTGAAAGGAAGAGTCAATCAATGCAGCAAACTTCATTGTTATTTCATTTTAAGAAATGGCCACAGCTCTCTTCAACAAATGGTGTTGGGAAAACTGGAAAACTACGTGCAAAATAATGAAACTGGACCACTTTCTTACATCACACATAAAAATAAACTCAAAACAGATTAAGGGCCTACATGTTAGACCTGAGACCATAAAAATCCTAGAAGAGAGCACAAAAGCAGTAATTTCTCTGACATTGGCCATAGAAACATCTTTCTAGATATGTCTCCTGAGGCAAGGAAAACAAAAGCAAAAAGAAACTATTAGGACTATATCAAAATCAAAAGCTTTTGCACAGCAAAGGAAACAACAAAACTAAAAGACAACCTACTGAATGGGAGATGATAGTTGCAAAAGATGTATCTGATAAAGGGTTAGCATCCAAAATATATAAAGAACTTATCAACTCAACATAAAAAAAACCAAACCACAAAAGCAAAAAACAAATAATCCAATTTAAAAATGGGCAGAAGACATGAACAGACATTTCTCCAAAGAAGACATCCAGATGGCCAACAGACCCATGAAAAGATGTTCAACGCCACTCATCATCAGGGAAAGCAAATCAAAACCACAATTATCACCTCACACCTGCCAGAATGGCTAAATCAAAAACATAAGAAACAAGCGTTGGCAAGGATGTGGAGAAAAAGGAATCTTTTTGCATTATTGGTGGGAATGCAAACTGATGCAGCCAGTGTGGAAAACAGTATGGGGGTTCCTCAAAAAATTAAAAACACAGCTACCCTACAATCCAGTAATTGCACTATTGGGTATTACCCAAAGAAAACAAAAATACTAATTTGAAGGGATATATGCACCCCTATGTTTTATTGGCATTTTTTTGGCATTTTATTGGCGTTTTATTTGGCATTATTTACAATTGTGAAATTATGGAAACAGTCTAGGTATCCATTGGTGGATGAATAGATGAAGAAGAACTAGTGTGTACACACACATACACACACACACATGCACATGCACACACTGGAATATTATTCAGCCATAAAAAAAAAAATGAAATCTTGCCATTTGCAACAACATGGATAGATCTAGAGAGTATAATGCTAAGCGAAATAAGCCAGTCAGAGAAAGACAAATAGTAGATGATTTCACTCATATGTGGAAATTAAGAAACAAAACAAAACAAAGGAAAAAAGAGGCAAACCAAAAAACAGACTATTAACTATAGAGAACTGATGATCACTGTGGGGAGGTGGGTGGGAGATGGGTGAAATAGGTGAAAGGGATTGACAGTACACTTATCTTGATGAGCACTGAGTAATATATGGAATTGTTGAGTCACTGAAACTAATAAAATAATGTATGTTAACTACACTGGAATTAAAATTGAAAAAAAATTGCTATAGCTACCCCAACCTTCAGGAACCACCACCCTAATCAGTCAGCAGTCATCAACATCAAGGAAAGATCCTCCACTAGCAAGAAGATTATGACTTGTTGAAAGCTCAGGTCACAGGTAGCATTTTTTAGCAATAAAGTATTTTTAAATTAAGGTATGGACATAGTTTCTTAGAAATTGCTATTGCATACTTAATAGACTATAGTATAGAAATATAAATTTCACATGCACTGGGAAACCAAAAACTTCATTTGACTTGCTTTATTGCAATATTTGCCTTATTGCAGTGGTCTGGCACCAAACCTACAAGATCTCCAAGGTATGCCTGTACGAGGACAGATCCCTTTCTTTTGCTTGTATCTGGTGGCTTCATTCAGATCACTTTCTATGGTCTTTTTACCCAGTTTCTTATAAAGAAATCAAGCATTACTCTCTATCCTTAATGAAAGATGATTTTAAATTTAAGCATTTCAGTGTATCTGAAAAATAAAAATGAATTGTGATCCATAATTTTCTAGGGATGCATAGTTCATGTATTCTTGTTTGTATTTTCAACTAGATTCTGAACTCCTCAAAAAAAAAAAAAAAGCTTCTTATTTACTATATTTGTATAATCTACTCAACTCCCCCTTCCCCATGCTCTCACCCCATTCTATATCCATAACAGTGATGTGCACATAGTAGATGTTTAATACATGAATGTTGTGTAAATAAACTGCTTTCCATCACTGAAGCCATTTGGGAGATTATTTTTTAAACAATAAAAGGGCTTATAAAGAATATAATAAACAAGGTTCAAAACCGGGTTTGGGGCACCTGGGTGGCTCAGTCGGTTAAATGTCTACCTTCAGCTCAGGTCATGACCCCAACGTCCTGGGATTGAGTCCCGGAGTTGGGCTCTCTGCTCAGCAGGGAGTCTGCTTCTCCATCTCCCTCTGCCCTTCTCCCCGCTCATGCTCTCTCTCTTGCTCTCTATCAAATAAATAAATTTTTTTTTAAAAACGGGTTTGAATGTAAATCAAGCATCTGTCTCCAGGTCTCTGATTTTGACTTCCAAACAGTGCTTGACTGTAAAGCAAACAGGTATATCAATACATCGTCCTTTGTCGAAGGGGCTCAAAAAGGTGTAATGAAAAAGAGGTGATGTTGGAATTTGCTTTCTGGCTGCATGCTTTGCTTTACAAGCACTAACTGAGCTGCAGCATAAGGTGTGAAATTAGGACAAATGTTCCAAATCCTAGAAAATGAGTATTTTATTTAACTCCATCCTGTTTAAGAAATCTGTTTCAGCATTATAGGTTTCCAGAAGAGAGTGGTGACTAAGGAGTGTTCAGGTCGAATTGGATAATCTTTGACAATGAAAGCTAAAATAAATGCTGGCACAATGGAATGGCTTTGATAATGATGCTCACAGCAGTATATTAGTAGTTTCAGACACAAAGGAAGAATTAAGTGTAAACTCTTAGCTAGTTTATTGTTTAAAATCATAAAAGCCCAATTTAAACCCTAGGAATCTGCATCACTCCAATATTCTAGGTTCCCTGGGTAAATTTGAAGTTTTCAAGGACTGGCAAAGAGGTAGCCCAGTCACATAGGGTAGAGAGGGGAGCAAGGGAAAAAAATGTTTGAAATGTTAAATATCCAATGAATAGTATAAATAAGCTTCAGTTGTGAAAGGTCTTTCTTGTTCAGTGAGAAAAGACAGCTTAAGAAAACTAGATGGTTGAAGATAAAGTATTCTTCTTATAGTATTTTCTATTTCTATCATTGATAAAGTAATACAGAACAGATTGAATTATTATAACCATGAACTCTCCTTATTGATTTAATATAAAATACATAATTTGTCCTTCTGCCCTGAGAGTTCTGTTCCTCTGAGAGATAACATGTCTTTAAATTATTGGATTAGATGAAACCTCTAGTTGCTTGTATTCAGTCTTGAGCTGAGCTAATATTAATAACTAGATTCTTAAAAACCACTTTTAAAGGAGATCCTTTTTTCCTATTTGAAATTTCTTTCCTTCATTTAACCAAAATTCTCCCTTCTAAAATTAATTCATTTTGTGTAATTTTATGTGGAAATAGAACCCTTACTTATATGACAATGTTGTGAGTCATTTATATTAATGCACTTAATCTTCATAATAGTGCTATCAGGAATGTTACTAACTCTCCCCATTTTACAGATGAGGAAACTAAGGCACAGAGAAATGAGGAAACTAAGGCACAGAGAAGCAACCTGCCTAGGGTCACATAGCTTATTAGCTATGTAGCTAGGCTTCAACTTCCAGAGGCCATCTTTTTAACCAATAAGCAACACTCCATTCTTTGAGAGAGAGGACATCTTGTTCATCTTTGTATCCCACACATTGGCCCCAGTGCCTAGTACTTGGTAGGCATTTACAAGAAATTTGTAAAACTGAACACTTTTGAGTTCTAGAATGTCCCTCCTTTCATTTCTTTTCAGTTCTCATCTCGGCAGCCAGATCTACATCTTGTTCCTTCTCATCTGGGTAAGAGCACCTCATTAATTTCTCCCATTTGACCTTCAATTGATAGCAGTTTAAAGTACAGTTTTAAACATTTCATTTCATTCCCTTGTTCAGAATTCTACCATGGATCCTCATTACTTCTGAGCTGTTGTGTCTGGCATTCAAGGCTCTCTATTTTTTGCCCTAGCCTATCTTAATTCTTATCTACCACAGCCCTGAACACACGTTCAGTATGCCTAACTGTACCACTCAGTTCTGTCATAGAATACCCTGTGATTTCACATTTGTTCTCATCCACAGACTACCAAATGCTTTTCCTTTGCTGTTGTGTGCTCCTGAGATTTTCAGACCCCCATCTAATCACCATCTATGATTAAGGCTATTGATTCTTCAAGCTTCAAATCCTATGTTAACACTTTAGTAACATGTTATCCACTGATTTCACTTGATTATATTTTCTCCCTCTTTTGAACCCCTAATAGTACTTTACCACATTCTGCTTGATAGTAAACGCTTTTATCTTTTCCTTCTTATTAGGTTATAAACCTCTTGAGACCAGGGATTTTATCTTATTCATTAAGAACTGACAATGAAACAAACAAAATCCATGTGTGTAACTATGAGACTATCACCAAGTATCCGTCATTTTTCTTTCTTGAGGTCTGTTTTTGAGAAATTTGCTATCACAAAATCATTATACTTCCTGGCAGGAAGAGACTCCTGCAATGAATTCAGTACCTGCCTTATTTACCAATAAAAAACTGAGACATGGAGAAGTTATGAGACTTCCTGAACACCAATGCCTAATCTTCATGATAGCTTATGCTCAATCCTGAGCCCTATTTGCTATCCAGTGTTGCCTCACTACATTTTTAAAAGATAAAAAAAAAATGTTATAACAACAAGTTAAAGGACTTTAGAAGTTTCCAGATGGCATTAGACTATCCCATAGGCCCTGCCCTGATTTGGCCAACAGAAAGAAACTAAAAAGGGTGGTAGGAGTATTAAGACCTTAATGTTGGAACTGTGGTTTGAATCGTCAAGCTAACTCTGACCAATAGTTTTTGTAGATTGGTTATTTAAAAAAAAAAATCAGTTCCATATGTTGAATCTTGGTTTATACTTCAACCTTTTTTTTTTTTTTTTTTGGTACCTATTTGTTGACACTTCCTCCCTCCCAAAACAAAAAACAAAACAAAAACTGGCAGATATCTTAGATAGGTATTGTTTCCCATTTTATGGGTAAAGAATCTCAAAGGAAGTGACTGCCAGTATTAGGATTGTGACCTTAGCCAGGACATTAGCGAGGAGGGATACTGCTCTCAGATGGTAGATACCAGGGCATCCTGCTTCCTCAAGAGAGGGTAAATCGGAGGGGGAGATGAACCATGAGAGACCATGGACTCTGAGAAACAAACTGAGGGTTCTAGAGGGGAGGGGTGGGGGGATGGGTTAGCCTGGTGGTGGGTATTAAAGAGGGCACATACTGAATGGAGCACTGGGTGTTATACGCACACAATGAATCATGGAACACTACATCAAAAACTAATGATGTAATGTATGGTGATTAACATAACATAATAAAATAAAATTTAAAAAAAGAGAGGGTAACTCTAACCTCTTAATGTGACTCTGTGATATCCTAGGTATAATTTCATTAGCAAAGGAGACTGCAAGTGACAGGTGCTAATAAGTCTGAAGTCAATGCTGCAGAACCAGCCACCACTGCCAACGAGCCATGGCTTGGTTCAGCTTGGTTTCCCCATGCACATTCAGGTGATGGAGATGTCATGCTTTAACATGTCCAGTTATGCTACTAACAGCAATCTGCTGTACCTTCCTAAATGAGGCATTGATGCCCATAGGAGCAAGCACTTCCAGACACTGAAAGAGTAGACCAATTTGGGAAGTTGTGATAATTACATGGAATGACATTGAGAACTGCCTCTCCTGAATGATGCAGCCACATGATTTTGTAAGGTGTTGTGCAAAATGCTTGCCCATGTTTGTATGAGGAAAAAAAGAATTGGTACAGAGGGAGCAATACAATGAAATTTGTTTTTATACCTTGCTGTATACTTCAAAACATGTTTTAGCACAAAGAGCATTTCAGGTTAAAATCCAAACTTTTCACACTAGTATTCAAGGTGCCCCCACAATCTGGTCTACCTGTCTTGCCACTTCTGTTACTTTTTCCCTTCACATCCCACCTGCTCCAGTCAACACATGCTGCTCTCTGTGCTCACAACATGCTGATTCAGCAAAATTCAATGTCCACCATATGCTTGGAATTTTACTAGAAACTAAAGAAGAAAGGAGGAGAAGTCATTGCTTCTGTCCTTAGGTAACTGGAAATCTAGTGGGAAAGATGCAAGTACACAAATGAATCTGATATGAAGCAGAATTAGCAATGGGCAGGGCAAAATGTAGAAAGGTAAATTGGAGTTATGAGGACATTAGAGAGTTTAATTTGTGTGTGTGTGTGTGTGTGTGTGTGTGTTTAAAGCAGTGGGAGTCTCTAAGAGGTTTTGAACAGGGAGTGAATGACCAGAATATGGGGTAGACATTATGAAGAATAAAATGAATTAAAATTAGGGAAGCCATATTTTACATAAGCTGTAATAGCAGTTCATGTGGGGTATGATAAGGGCCTCAAAGGTAATCACTGGCAGTAGAAGTGAGATGGAAGGGGTGAAGTCCAATAACATTGCAAAAACGCTGTTATATTACAGTGATTAAGCATGTGAATTCCAGAGTCAGACATGGTTTGCATTCTGTCTTTGGCATTTATTAGCTTTGTTGCCTTAAATGAATTAATAAACTGGTTTATATAGCAGTATCCTCATCAACAGAATTACCTTGGCATCCAAATTAGAAGTGTGTTTTGAATTCACAGGAAATAATCCTTGTAGAATGCCTGGCAGAGAGTAAGCATTCAGTAAGTGTTAACTGGCATTACTATCATTGTGGATGAGTTTTAAGGAAGATGGCTGACGAATTTGATCAGAATATCCTCCCCACCCAACTTTTTTTTTTAAAGAATTTCTTTCTACTTTCCTCTCTGCCTTGTTGGAATCTGCCCATCTCAATTGCATTTCCACTATGAAGAATCCCTTGAATGGTCCTGTGCACAGTGATCTTTCCTGGGTCTGAGTTCCTAAAGTAGCATACACCCCATTATGCTATGAAGTATTTTGCTCCCTTCCTTATGTCAATTAATTTGTAAATTCCTTAAGGGTTGGTGCTATTTCTTATATTACTTTGTATTCTCCATTCTTATATTTCTTTGTATTCTCACCTGCATCAGCTTGCACATTTGACCATGATAAAAATTTGTTGATTGCTTAATATTGCTAAATATGTCAATTCCTATTTACCAGAACTCAGAGAAATTGTAACACAGGTTAACCATAGAAAGCAATTTTACTTGGACTCTATTCTTGGTTCTGGAGCCCACTTCTAGATCCTCTCCTCAAGGTCTTTAAGAGGACAATAAACTCAGTTAAAACTATTCCCGCACAGAGTGGTGATGAGGGCTGGGCACCAGTGGAAAAGCAGAAGAGCTCCAACCTGGGGTTGAGCAAGCACAAGGGCTCCAGCTGGCTAAGGAACCAAGCAGGAAGCAGTTGATTCTAGGGACCATTCTATAATAACCCACGAAGAATATCTGAATTTGATTCTAACTTCTTAGGGCAAAGATACCCTTTCTAATAGTAGCTAATCTTTATTCCACAACTTACCGTATTTTAAAAGAGGATTACAATTAATTTGTTTGGAATGGGGACTGTCTCAAGGAATCTCTATTTTTTTTTTTAATGGCAGATGCTAAGATGCTTCTGTAGCAGAACTAGAGAAAAATTAAAGATTGGCTGAATTAATTTCCTCTTAATCCATTGAGTTGGTTTATTTGGCCTCGTATTAGTAGAACTACATATGTAATTTTACAAAACAACATATGGAGTATGTTGAGAGTATGAATGTGTTATGTGGGCTACAAGGGCATCAGAGGAATTTTGCTTTGAAATGTGCACTTTAATATAGATTGATACAATAGAGTAGAATGTCTTGAAATTGTATTGTAGATGTCTGCCAGTAATGACTTTATATATTTTTCATAAAAGATTTAAGCAGCATACTTAACAAATTATCTATGATTTCTTTTTTGTTCAATGTAGTATCTTCTAGTTCATTTAGTATAAGTATTTTCAAACTCATTTGTGATTGTGTAAGGAAAGATAACACATAAAAGGAATTCCAGGTAAAATTGAACTGGCAGGGCTGACGGAATCCTGAAATAGCTCTTTCCATCCTTCTATCCACTCTTACGTCAGTCTCCCCTGATTTTTTTATTCTGTGAGAAGTACTCTTAGTATTCCTATGCAACAAGATGGTTACTCAAAGAAAACATGACTTATTCCTGTTCAATTTGGTTTGCAATGGTAAAAATCTATAAAACAATCAAAATGGTGGTAGGCCAAAATACGAAGGGATAAGCAGTTGCTGACTAATGTTAATCTGACAGATTTTAAGTATATTTTCTATAAAAACACTCAAATGCTTTGCAACAGTCTCATTTTAGTTGTGGCACTGCATTGTCTGAGATTATATAAATATATGTATATATAATGTATATATCTTTATTGCACATTTAGTGTATTATTTGTATTGTATATATGTAAATGTGTATATATGTATATACATATATATCATATGCCATTACCTGTGGCATTAACTATCTCATAATGAAAGTGTTAAGTGCAACTTCCAAGTAACATGATTTCAAGAAGAAATTGCCTGCCTGTGCTTCATCTCTTTTTCCATTCTTACAAGATGGAACTTGGACTAGATCCAACCTTATCTAATGCAGACATCCAAGGTAATGGAAGAGTAAAAAGAGATCTCTAGGGAAAGAGTTTCCTTCCTCAAAGGTTTTTTTTCATATGGACCTCCCAACATAAATATTTTTTGAAAGCATGCAAAATAATCCCTAATTTGGGAAGAAACAACAAAAGAAGTAAATTTACTTCTGTTAGTTTTTACTGCTGACATAGATCTTTGAAAAAATATTGCAAAGACACTCATTTTTTCTCAAACTTTATTGTCAGATGCAAATCCGATCATTTCTTCTTGACTGTTATTAATCACAGCGATGGTGCTAAAGATAACAGTGGGGGTGTTAGGTGAGGTAGGACTTAATCTAGGGAGGGAAAATGAGAGGAAAATTGAAAGTAGCTAGCTGTTCTATCTCTACCAGTGAACTTGGGAAAGTTTCTTGTAGCAGATAGATTTTGGTCTATCTTTTGGCTTGGATAATGCATCTCTTTCATACTCCTTGGTTGGTATAAAAGTTGCTGGGGATAAGTTGGAAGACCAAGTGGCCTTCTAGGAGTAAGAGTATAATAACCTAGACCTTTTCACTTTAAGGATCAAAATGATTAGAATGTCTCTGATGAACCTAGATGGCCCAGACTATGAAAGAAATCTCCATGTCTTCTCCAAGCTCTTTTATCTCCACATTATGCTTTTGTTTTCAAGATATGATTGTTTTATTAATTTTTAAAAACTCATGTTGACATATTCGGTCATAATTTTCTTCTGCTCCATGGAATCTTTTTCTTAGATTTCTTCATCTGCCATTTATTTTTTCCTGTTCTTGAGCCTCTTTTGTCTTTTAATCAGTAAAATACTTGGACTGAAATATTTACATATTTCAATACAATTAGTATTGAGAATATCCTCTATTTAGCAGAATTTCTCTGGTCTTATCAATAGCCTCAGTACCTACAGATAGTATTTCTCAACTAAAAAAGTAGTCTAACAGGAGAGTCAATGTTAATCTTATTAATCAAAAATGTAATTTTAAAGAAACTTACAGGCAACTTTATTTAAAAATTAAAAATAATATAATATTAAAAAAGTATATTCTTCAGAAAAATTATTCAAATAACACAGACAGATACAGCTAAGAATAGTATATGATACAAGAATAATAATTATCTTTGTTTTTTGGTTTTTTTTTAATGGTTTTTTGATCATTTTCACCCATTTCTCCCAACCCCTGCCTCTGGCAACAACCAATATGTTCTCTGTTTCTATGAGTTCAGATTTTTTAGATTCCACATATAAATGAAATCATACAATATTTGTCTTTCTTTGTCTGATTCATTTCACTTAGCATAATGCCCTTAACGCCCATCTATGTTGTTACAAATGTCAGGATATACTATTTATTTTTCAATGTTTCATATAAAGGCATTTTTATGTTTGTTTAATGTATACAGATATCTTTATATTTTTAGCAAGATTTTTTTTTTGAAACGAGCTTTTGAATAGAAATATTTCATTTGGATAGCCAATATAATAAAACCAAATTGTATGTCAACATGTGTATTTTGAAGAAATTATATAATTTTAGAGTGGCTGCATCAGCTTGCATTCCCACCAACAGTGTAGGAAGGTTCTCCTTTCTCCGCATCCTCGCCAACATCTGTCATTTCCTGACTTGTTAATTTTAGCCATTCTGACTGGTGTGAGGTGGTATCTCATTGAGGTTTTGATTTGTATTTCCCTGATGCCGAGTGAGGTTCCTCAAAAAGTTGAAAATAGAGCTACCATATGATCCAGCAATTGCACTACTGGGTATTTACCCCAAAGATAAAAAGTAGGGATCCGAAGGGGTACATGCACCTCGATGTTTATAGCAGCAATGTCCACAATAGCCAAACTATGGAAAGAGCCTAGATGTTCATCAATAGATGAATGGATAAAGAAGATGTGGTGTGTGTACACACACACACACACACACACACACACACTGGAATATTACGCAGCCATCAAAAAATGAAATCTTGCCATTTGCAATGATGTGGATGGAATTAGAGGGTATTATGCTAAGCAAAATAAGTCAATCAGAAAGACAAGCATCATATGATCTCACTGATATGAGGAATTTGAGGAACAAGATAGAGGATCATAGGGGAAGGGAGGGAAAAATGAAACGAGACGAAACCAGAGAGGGAGACAAACTGTAAGAGACTCTTAATCTGAGGAAACAAACTGAGGGTTGCTGGAGTGGTGGGGGCTGGGAGGGATGGGGTGGCTGGGTGATAGACACTGGGGAGGGTATGTGCTATGGCGAGCGCTGTGAATTGTGTAAGACTGATGAATCACAGACCTGTACCCCTGAAACAAGTAATACATTATATGTTAAAAATAAAAATAAAAAAAATAAAAACTAGGTGTTGGAAAAAAAAAGAAATTATAAAATTTTAACTACTTTTAGTGCCCTATTTCATTCTCAAAAATATCCTGGTTTGGGATTCTTATATGGTCCTACTCCCTAGAAGGTTTGTGATGAAGGACTTGAACTCAGCACAACACCAAAACCTAGGGAGTGACCAAGGAAAGCTGGCTTCAGGCAAACCAAATGATTTAGGAACCCATTCTAAGCCTTTCACTGTAATATAACCTGCTTGGGTGCAAATTAAAAGCACTGTCAATAAAAAGGTGAATACTTACAGCCCAGGCCTCAGGTGGCAAGAAACAGACAATAGTGTAGAAGCAGGAATAAAGAGCCTACTTTTCTTTCTCCCTCCGCTAGCTCACATCTCCCATATGCTGCACTAAGAAACGGCCACCACACGGCAGCGGTACCTCATCTCTGTCATAGCAGGAGTGGCCTCTCCTCGTGGGCTGAATTCTTTCTTTCCCAGGACATTCTTTGGTTCTTTATGTAGAGACTGCTACTGGGACTGACCCATGTCTTCTCTGGATAACATCGGACACGTGACCAGATAGGTCCAGGCTACCAGCTGTGGTTTATCTTCAAATAGAAACCCCCTCCCCCAACACGCATGAAGTGAAGTGGTGAAATGAAGTGATGCTTAATAACTGGGAAAAATGCCTTACATGAATCTTAAAGATTCAATAAGAAATCTTGGGGAAAAAAAGCCATTATTATCAAACTGCTTTTTATTTTTTTTAATTTTTTTAAGATTTTACTTATTTGCCAGAGACAGAGAGAGAGTGAGAGCACAAGCAGGGGGAATGGCAGGCAGAGGGAGAAGCAGGCTCCCTGCTGAGCAAGGAGCCTGATGCGGGACTCGATTCCAGGACCCCAGGATCATGACCTGAGCTGAAGGCAGTCGCTTAACTGACTAAGCCACTCAGGCGTTCCATCAAACTGCTCTTTAAAAATTCTGTTTATGGGGCGCCTGGGTGGCTAAGATGGTTAAGCCTCTGCCTTCGGCTCAGGTCATGATCCCGGGGTCCTGGGATCGAGCCTCGCATCGGGCTCCCTGCTCCGCGGGAAGCCTGCTTCTCCCCCTCCTTCCTGCTCGAGCTCTCTCTCACTATCTCTGTCTCTCTCAAATAAATAAACAAAATATTTAAAAAAAAAATTCTGTTTATATTCCATATATTTCCCAAAGTAAAACATTACCACTGCTATACTCACATGGCCATTAGTTCATTTTGAGTGTTCTGAGATCTAGATTTAGTAGAGTTTGTACCTGAAATGATTTGAAAATTGCTCACATGCCCCAGAAAAGCCAGGATGGATCAAGTGAACAGGGCTTTCTTCCTAAGGTGTGCACCTGAGTATGATGCCAACACATGTTTGTTTCATGTGAGTGATGTTGTGGTCCCCAAAGGCTTTATTTCACATCCTGCTCTCACTGATAGGAAGCATTTACTTATTCGCTATAAGGACCCTTAAAGGGATAGAATGAATGTATGGGGAAGAAAAAAAAAATGTCACCTTAATAAGAGACCTCAAACTAGGCTTCTTTTGCTCATTTTGTAGGTACTATTAAAATAATCTGAAATAGTTTAACTCTATAATCCTTGAAAAGCTATTTTTCATCATTTTCCCCTTACTAATTTACAAATATTTCTTCTTTATACCCACTTTGAAATCAATTCGCAGATACTACTTATATATTTACTTCTTCAGAGTTAACTCACTTGTAAAAACGGATGTTTCTATGGGGATTATGCTTTCATGCTTTCTTTATGCAGCTCTGGCAAGCCCCTTTCCAACTAGCTATGTGACACTTCACTCTTAACAGAGATGATGTTATAGAATATTCACAAACCAGGGGTGCCTGGGTGGCTCAGTTGGTTAAGCGACTGCCTTCAGCTCAGGTCATGGTCCCGGGGTCCTGGGATCGAGCCCCACATCGGGCTCCCTGCTCGGCGGGAAGCCTGCCTCTCTCTTTCCCACTCCCCCTGCTTGTGTTCCCTCTCTCACTGTCTCTCTCTCTCTCTGTCAAATAAATAAATAAAATCTTTAAAAAAAAAGAATATTCACAAACCAAAGTTTAAGCAATTAAGGGAACACTGATTTCTTTAAGTAACCATTGAAAACCTGGATGTTGGGGCACCTGGGTGGCTCAGCCGGTTAAGTGACTGCCTTTGGCTCAGGTCATGATCTTGGGGTCCTGGGATTGAGCCCCAGGTCAGGTTCCCTGCCCAGCGGGGAGCCTGCTTCTCCCTCTTCCCCCCCAACTCTGCTCCTGCTCACTCTCTCTCAAATAAATAAATAAAATCTTTTAAAAAAAGAAGAAAACCTGGATGTTTACACCAAGTGTCAGAATTTTGTCTAAGCAAGGTAGAAATGACTTAACTTTGAGCCTTTCTATCTTCATTTCCTTATTTGCCTTTAAAAGAGAAAGAGAACTGTACTAGTTTGCTAGGGCTGCCATAACAAAGAACCACAGACTGGTAGCTTAAACAACACAGATTTATTTTCTCACAATTCTGGAGGCTAGAGAAGATTGAGGTATTGGCAGCACTGGTTTGTTCTAAGGTCTCTCCTTGGCTTGTGGATGGGCATCTTCACATTGTCTTCCCTCGGTGTTTGCCCACGTTCTCATCTTCTTATAAGGATTAGGGCTCAGTCATATTGATTAGAACCAACTCTCATTTTAGCTTAATTACCTCCTTAAAGATCCTGCGTCTAAATAGAGTCACATTCGAAGGTACTATAGGTTAGAGCGTCAAAATATGAATTCTGGGGGGACATAATTCAGTACATAATAGGAACCATGCCTATTTACTTTTATTTCAATAACAGTACTTGAAAAAATGACATTGTTTCTCCTTCTTGCACTGTAAAAGTAATGGAACATGTTTAAGACCACGGGACATCTACATAGGTAAGTATAAATCTTGTTGGCATTTTAATTTTCTCACTGGAATCTTGTTTCCATGTGCAAGTACTGAAGGTTCTGGGAGATTTTTTTCATTATTGCTCTCCTTATGAAAGCAGCTGTTCAATGAGCACGGCATATTTTGTTACCTCATCAAGAAGCAGAGGAAGATTATGTTGTGATCAGGTTTTGTATGCCTATAGTCAATGCTTTTCTGATTGTCTGAGCCCCAGTGATTGATTTAATAGGTCTACTCCAGGGCAGTTACTCATCCCTGATATTTGTCCAACTCAAAGCTCCATGTTATTTATGTAAACGATGCTTTATATGCCTTCCATGAAGATAAATCCAAGTTGACAGAACTGTTTAAGAGATGAGTGTGCCAACCAATTGGGATTATGATCCACAGAATATATCTATATCAACTTTCATGTTACTTCACTGGCAAATTGGGAGCTTTGGAGGATAAGAGAATAAGATATGATTGGAAGAATCTATTTTCTACTCTGAAGGTAGTATTTTGACATTTTGGAGGACTGTGCATCTAGGAAGACTTCCGAACACAAACAAAGAAAAACAGGCTTGGGAACAGATTATTTGTCTTTGAAAAATGAAAACACCTCTAAACCATGAGGAAAATAAACCAGAGTCATTTAGACATACCCAGCATTTGGAAATGTTCTTATGTGTAATGAGTTATGCATTTTTAGCTTTGGCCAGGGATTTTTACTTTTACATGGTAGAATATGAGCCTTATGTGTTCTTTATACATGTGGTTATTAGAAGATCAAAAGGTTATATGTGATTTCTGCTTTGAGCATGATGGAGTGAGGTCTATGAATTGTCCCCTTCTTTTATAAGAAATCATCCAAAAGCCAAAAAAGAGTAAGGAGGAAAAATTAATGCAAATTTGATCTCTGACAGAACTGGGAGATACATGAAATCTCAAAACAATAACAATAAAGTAGGAAAAAAGTTAACAGCCAAAAACAATAAAAGGCCAACTGGGACAGAAAAACATGTGAAAAGAGGACTTGCATAGTGACAGAGCTCAACAAAAGCTCAACACAAATCTCTCAAGTATGTTCCACTGAAATATAAAATAATAGATATTTATTTGCAACAATGGGAATAGAGAATATCTTTGGATGCCTGGAAGTCAGGGTTGATGGAGGAATCACATGAACAATCCATGATTGCAGAAAGTAACTCTGCTTGTAGGAAAGAGGAGGAGGATACTTTATATTACTAACAGTGCTGCAGTTTGTTAGCAGGGAAGATGTAAAACCTAAAATAGCTTACACAGGCAACTCTGTCATAAGCAGAACTGCTGGGAGCCTACAACACAGCTTTAACCATTCTTCCACCAAAACCTTCCTCAAAGGGCTAATGGGAAGGCTACTCATTTGAAAGGTGAATGATAATGCTAACAGGAACCAGCACAGACTCCAAATGATAATGCTAACAGGAACCAGCACAGACTCCAAATAAAACTGTTACAAAGGGAAAAAAGAGGTAAAGAAACAGGAAAAACAAATAACAGGTGAAGAACATTCAACAAGAAAAATATACCATGGAAGAAGTAAAAATTATAACCACATAGGTCATCAAGAATTAGTAAAAAAAACAAAGCAAAACAAAAAAAACTCTTAATGAGACAATCATAACTAAAAAAATAAAAGGACATAGTAGAGATATAAGAGCTGAGGAAAAATGCCCCTCCAGATATACTCCCCACCCTTGTCCACCCCTCTGTGCCCCAGGAAGCTGAGCTGTGAACTACCTCAAAAGGTTCCCTTTTCTAGCTTCTAGTTGGTCGTGGCCAACAGGGGGTACTACACTAATTTTTGACGGTTCCCCACATTCTGCCTTCACCTTTGTAAAAGTCTCTTTAGTAATTTTCTTCAATCTGACTGTGCCATCTCTTTTCTGCAAAAATCCTAACTGATAAGATGATGAAAAATGGCAAAGCTGAGCAATGAAATAGAAGGGGAAAAAATTAAATACTATAAAAATGAGCCAGATTGGAGGCAGCACAAAGGAAAATTGTGCCTTCTGAACAGAGGCACAATTAAGGATGAGAATTAGAAAATATGTAAAATGAAATTAAAATAGTTTGAAAAGGCAAGAGAGAAAATAATGGATATGGAAGATAGGCAAATCAGTATCATGGACAAAGAGAACCAAAATAATGTAACCAAACAAATACTTAAAGATACAATTCAATATAGCTTACCAAAAATAAAAGACTTGAATCTACAGATGGGATGCATATGGCATATCTAAGAAAAAAAAAAATTACACAGAATGATCAAAACAAAAATTCATCCTAGTAAAATCTCATAGTTTCAATATATATTTATATATATTCTACATCCAGATAGAAAGATTAAGACACTTAAGGAGGAAAAAAAATGCAGGATAGCCTCAGACTTCTATCAATACTCAAAGTTAACTGTGGAACAATCAATGCCAATTAAGTCCTTGAAAAAAGACTGATTCAAGAATCTTTATACCCAAACTGCAACTCAACATAAAGGCAACATTTTTTAACATAGAGGAACTCAGAATATAGTTTTTAGAGTTCTTTTTAACTTCAGCCTTCCTTTGATGAATGGAGAAACTGGCAAAAGGATTGATGTATGAATTGAATCCCTGGAACTAAGATCAAAACTAGTATGAGAATTATTGTAAAAATTAGAATGTAAATGTTAAAAACCTAGAGAAATAGAAATTATATATCCTGAGATGAGCAGCAAGAGGTGGAATAAATGTGCTGACCTCTTTTTTTCACAAACAGATAGAGATATTATTTAAAGCAGGTAAGTAAATTAATAGAGATATACAGATATCTGGAGATGTAAAGGTGGATTGATTTTGGTACTATCAGGAAACAGATGGCACACTCAAAAAGGGTGATTTAAGAGGGTTTAATGAAGGTCTGTTTATAAAGGCCTGAGAAGAAAAAAAGAGATCAATAAGGGATGAGGTAGCAAACATCAGGAAGACGTTAATTTCCATCCCTGTGTCTGAAGGAGAAAGTGGAGAGAACTATCACCAGAATATGAAGAAAGAAGCACTCATGGCAGAGTGTCTGCTGGACAAGAGTTGGAGCCATAGATAGAGGAAATCAAATTTAAAAACTGTGGCTGAAAAAGGGGTGCTGAGGAGTAGGTATCTTGTTCAATTTTTCTCTTTCTACTTGGTTTCATTGACCCATCCTAACCAGAAACTGGAAGTGGGGAGGGAATCTAGTTAAGGGAATTCATAGAGGTCAGCCTTCAATGGAATAGAGCAGGGTATCACTGCCACACAAAAACACACTTATTCTATCTCTCCTTTCCCTCTGCTGACCCTCGCTGATAAGTGCTTTACCTAGTAAGATGAACAAACCTTAATGCTTGTAGGATCTGAGTTATTAGGTTACGGCAGTTTTTGGCCACTACTTTTGAACAAGAGAGTACTATGATGTGTCTTGGTGAAACTCCTGGATTCCAGACATAGTCTTCTTTGTGCAAGTGTGTAACAACAACACAAGTTTCCTTCCAGGAAATGGCATCAATTATCCTGGTCAAAATGGTTTGCTGGTTCAGAAGCATGAGGAACCAAAAATGGCCAGGGACAGTCACAGCTTCCAATTTAATAGACCTGATAAAGTATTCCTCTCTAGAATACCAGGACCACTAAACCCACTGAACCAAGATTATCAAGTTGGGAAGCAAAAACTAAGTAGGTTATTAGGTATAGTATAAGGACCACTACCACCTCCACCCCTAGCTCTCAAACCAATGTATTCTGACTATTGGAGACATAACACTATACACTGGCACCTGGTTTAAGGTATATGCTGCTCCTTACAGAAAGTTTCCCAAACTCTCTAGGTTGAATGCCACTGAACTTTCAGTTCCACTGTTTTATACCAGCCATTTCTAGAAGATGGG
Organism: Mirounga angustirostris; assembly: GCF_029215605.1. Classification (NCBI taxonomy): domain Eukaryota; kingdom Metazoa; phylum Chordata; class Mammalia; order Carnivora; family Phocidae; genus Mirounga; species Mirounga angustirostris. Next base: position 63,652,699 of record NW_026991710.1, read on the forward strand.
ACATAGGGTAAAACCAGTGATTCCATGGGCATGCCCCATTGCTACATTTCCTTAGCTATAAAATAGGTTTCTTGCCCAAGGTTCCTTGCTTGTGCAGCATTACAGGGCAATGAAAAAGGTGTTCTTAAAGTTCACAAATAATGGTATTGGAGAAGTGTTGCAGACTGAGAGGGAAATCCATATCCAGAATAGGTTTATTTTTCTATAAAGGCAAACTGTTATATCCTCCATGAGAGAAGGGATCCAGTGTGGACTTGCAAACATGTTGGGCACTCAGCAGTGGTGGTAGTCAGACCAGCCTTGCTGAGAGAAAAAATTATGTTGAGACCATACATAGCTTCCATCCTTGACAATATGGACACTCCGTACAAGAAACTATTGAGCAAGTATTGGGGTTACTAGAGAAATAGGCTTTACAACACATAGTTTAGATATGTTTCCTGTAAGCAATATATGGCCAAAAATTTTTATGTGTATGAATTCAGTCTGATCATCCAATTCTATTTATTATGCTATTTTATATATTTGTATTTTTTTTCTAGAGGGAATTCAAGTTCTGTTTGTTACTCTTGTTGTTTATATTAAATTTTTGTTTATTCTTGTCTTCCTAATGATCTGATAGTAATGAAGCTGCCTCCACACAGATCCATAGTCCACAAGACTACAACCTGGCCTACTCCTTTCTGTGGCCAGGGCATTCGTATATGTCAACTGGCTAGGCTTAGTTCTAGGCATTAGACTATATCCTTCCCCACCACTCAACTGCCTATAAATCTGTTATCTGAACCACCAAGTTGGCAACACTTTTTTTTTTACCTTTTACTTTTTTTTTAAATGATTTTATTTACTTATTTAGTTGAGAGAATGAGCACACAAGCAGGGAGGAGGGGTAGAGGGAGAGGGAGAGAGAGAAATCCAAGCAGACTCCATGCTGAGTGCAAGCCCGACTCAGGGCTCGATCTCATGACCCTGAGAGCATGACTTGAGCTAAAATCAAGAGTCTCATGCTCAACTGACTGAGCCACCCCTGTGCCCCCTTTTCAGCCTTTTATTAAGAGATACTAACTCCAGTTTCCTGATTTCCCTGGGACCTTTTAATTTCCTATCATCCCACCAGATGCTTGTCTATTACTACCTGCTTCCAGACCTGTGGCTCATGACACTCATGTCCTTTGAGTTTCTGGTCCACAAAGATATTCATCTTACTCTTGAGCCTGGCTAAGTTGTTTTGGTTATTGTTCCTTATATTTTATACATCTTTGCTATATATATTGAGGAAGAGTATGCCAATGAATAAACTACTTTTAATTCTGAATGGATCTACCCACTATCTACTACTTAGTGGTTAAGGAATAAAGAGAAATATCTGAATATTTAAATATTTGTACTTATTGAACTTAAGAGCTACTTTACTCTGTTTATATTCATTGGGTATTTTATGTCTTCAATCCCTTGTGTTTAATTACTAATAAATTATTGTTAACAATAATAATATTCCATTCACCTATTCTGGCAAATTTTATACTGTAGCATAGGTAAGACTTCTTGGTACTTGTTATATGGGGAGGGATGAATTAGAGTAATGAACTTAAATAAGGATATAAGTAATACTCTGGATTTTTCTTTAAAAACCGATCTATAGTAACAGAGCACAGCAGAGATGTGACTACATGGGAGCAGACATGGCAAGGACTTTAGCATTTTAGTTGAATAAAAGTTCTGTATAATAATTATTAATATAAGTCTGCTCAAAAAATTTCATTCATTCTACGCATAATAATAGAAACACAGTGATGAGAAAAAGGTTGTTGGATATTACCTCTCTGCTCTCTACGGGTCATGCTAAACACAGACTATTACTTTCAGTCCCAGATGCCACACTTTAAAAGGAACAAATCTGGAGCTTATCTGGAGAAGAGAAATAAAAATGTTAAAAGTTGTGAAAACTATTATAGATAAGGAACATTTTAAGCAACCGACCACTGAAGGACTTCATAAGCGTCTTCAAATATTCCAAGGATATTAATATGAAAGGAAGATTAATCATAGTCCATGTGGTTCAAGAACTAGAATGGATAGCTATATATGTTTTCTAATTCTATAAAATTAGAATATTGAGAATTTCCTAAATATTAGAATTTTGCAAATAAATTCAGCTATCTTTATTGCAATGAATTTCCAGTCATTGGAGTTATTCACCTAAATGCCAATGGATATTAAAGATTAATACCTTCATTGTATCAATATCTTTTCCTTTGAGGTTCTACCATTTATCAAGTTATACCTCACTAAACTCATACATTTTTGTAAACCCTTGTCAACTTCACTCCTGCATTATGTGCCAAATTCTCTTTCATGTGCTCTGCCTTTACAAATGTTATTCCACCCCATTTTTTATCTCCATCACTATTTTTGCTTAGCTAACCTCTTTTTGTCTTTAAGTCTCAGCTCCAATATCACTTCTTCCTGGAAGACTTCTTGGGGTTTTCTGATTTTAAGTCTAACTCCCCAGTAAGTCATGAACTTCTTTGAGTAAAACACTGTGTACCCTCTGAGTATACCTGCCACTCTATACGGTGCTTGACACAGTGGATAAATGGATGGTTGGATTAATTAGTTGATTAAGATTTGTAGTACCATTCCAGCCTAAACAGAGACAAGACTTATGTGTCAGCATTTCTGCAACAGAAGGCATATAGAAAGTGGTCAATGGCAAGACATATTAATTTTGAATGAGGAATTAAAATAGAAAAATAACAAAAGGCCAACAGAAAAAATTTAAATTGCAAAGCTATAGAAGCATTTGAAAGGGAGAGAGAAAATATGTGCTTGTGAAGAAATCATTTCACCTTTGTATATTGTTTTCTATGGTTGATTCAACTCAAATGTTCTTTGATTAGAATAATTTTTCATGAAGATTCAATTTTACCTATGTAAGAGGCTAAAACAATCTAGAGAAAAAATTATATTTTATCGATATAGTTCTAAAATATTCCATTCACTGGCAATCACCTTCTTTTACAATGTGAAGGGCATCTGCATTCTATATTGGAAATACATGGGCCAAGTTGTTGTATGACCAAATAAATCACTACTATGTTCTAGTTTGATAACTTTGCCCCTCTGTAATCCTATGGATATAAAAGTATATATGGGAGACACCATGATAATTGTTTTATGAAGGGAAACTAGTATATTCTCAAGTCCTATGGCCTTCTAAAAAGATAAAAAGGAGGGGGGAAAAGCCCTTATGAATTCATACTTGCAAAACAATTGCAGTCATTTTCCTGGGTGAAGACTAAATTATTTTACATTATAGTGTGCATGTCTATGATAAGTAGATTACTATAGATCATTCCAAGAGGAGGTGGAGGGAAGATTGCACTAACATTAGCTTCTCTGGTATTTGCAGGCTGTAAATTTCTTTAAATGATAGATGTAAAGATGGAAGACAGATGGATAGAGGAAAAGACAGAACCAGATACTGGATGAGTTAGTACTGCAGCTTGTGTTTCAGCACTGTCTTATTACCACAAGGCTAGCAAGCGTCAAAGGCCCCCCCACATCCCCCACTCCCTCCCCCTGAAATGCACCGATTTATATGAAAATTAAGATTACAAATTAAAGCCTGGCTATCCTGGAGTTTTCCAGTTCATCAGCCATCCAATAAAAATGATGTCAAGCCTGTATGCATAATTCCCAGAAGATTACTTTATCCTTACAGCTAAGCCCTGTCCCTGATATGAAAGATCTCTATCCACTTTTATTGAAATAAAGAACTAACATCATAATCCCAATATTGAGGTATAATCTTCATTATCTCCTGACCCTCTTGAGGTTCCCCCAATCTATATTACTTCAGATTTGTTTATTTATAATCCTTATGTATTTACCTTTATTGAGATAGGATTAAAAACTGGGGGGAGGGAAGCTCCAAAAAATCCTTATGATCTCATGATTGAGTTTCAATTCACCAACAATCAACTAATGTGTTAGACTGAGGGTTTTTTTTTTTTTTACTGGTTCTTATAGTTGTATAGTCTAAGCTTGAAAAGGCATTAATTGGTCCCCTGAGTGTCCTCATTTCATTAAATGAATTATTTCCAATCCAACCTGGTTTGTGAAATGATGGCAGCATCCTCTTTTCCTATTTATTAAAATAGGTGTGGGGGGGGTTAATGAAAAGATAAACACTGATAGAATCATCCAAAGCAACTTTTATCTCTTTTCTTAGGAAGTTTTGATTCATACCTATAGTTAATTACTGGTAAACCACAATCCCCCAACCTTTTTCCCCCCCAAGAGCCTTAATGGCCTCTGGCTTTGCCTCAGGCTGTTAACTACCAAACTAGTCATTAATGCTGGTCAAGATGATTTCTTGGAAATCATTGCTCATTTATTATTTTTTTTTAGTAGAAAAAACAGACTTTGTTCTGCACAAAGAATGAAACAGTACTTTAGCCATTTTTTTCCCTTTCAAAAGCATAAAGAAACACCTATAAAAAACACATTTTACTGTGGTATTTTAAAAACATTTCAAATATTAACTTAATTTTACTTCCAAAGTGCAAATCGGGTTTGCAATGTCCTGGTTTTCACTGATAATCATGCTTTCTTACTTTAAATGAATTTTTGCTATTATATTTGGAAAAACACATCTGGATTAAGAGATTTGATAAGTGTTCTTAGTCATTTGTACCTATTATTTTTATGTTTCGTGCAAAGAAATGTTAGGATAATATTATTTGGCTTTTAGATTTGAAAACAGTATTGGCATAAAACTGCACTGGAGTGTTTTCTCCTTAAAATAAGATTTATTGATTGTAAAGGACTCTTGTTCTACCATTATTTGATATAAAGTGGGATTTGTTATAATTTTTTCATTGGCTCAATTACTCCTTATCTGTGAACCCTTCCTTTTCATTCGATCATGCTTTTACTTGAGCACCTGCTATTGCCTGGGCACACTCAGAGATAAATAAGAGGAGAATGGAAAAGAAAGACCGGGCAGACAGAAACAGCTTATGATCACTGAGTACTCTTTTTGCATAAAATGGTATTCAAACATATAATCCTATATTGGAATTATCAGTCTTACTAAAATGTTTACTTACTAATTGGAAGGGAAGTAGCTGGAACCAGTATTTATTATGCACCTAATATTTTCTGAATATTGAGCTGGGTAATTTACATGAATTTTCTGATTTAACCCTTACAACAATTTTGCAGTCCTTACAGAAATCCTACAATTATTCCTATTTTATGGATGTAGAAATTGCGACTTTATTGAAGATAATGGGAGAAAGAATAGAAAGAACTAGAGGAAAGATGTAGAAAAAAAGTTTTGGAGCTTCAAAAACAAACATTGCTTACTTAGTACCCTATCCCTTCATTTGTTCAGAGACAGGAAATGCATTCTCCCTTTCTTTTGAAAACTGTGGCCCAAGATGGCCAGGACACCCCCCCTTGGAGTCCCAATTTAGATCTTTCAAGTGACCAGATGAGAATGATACTAACAAAGCAGGTTTATCCCACCAATCAGAGATTCATTTGAATTAAATACATGTATATTCTTTAAAGGATCAAGCCTGCCAGTTATTAATAATTTAGTGTGAATTTTTTTTAAAAAACTGCTTATTACCAGCTATGATGTGGGATCTGCAACTATCTATTTGCTTATTTATTTATGGGAAGTAGGAACAGAAGGGGACAAAATTGAAAATACTATCTAAGAATGTGAATTATTTTGAAGGAATTCTAGTCTAGGCAAGGGGTGTATAATTTAAGCCCAGAAAAGAATAATAGAATACTGAGTATCAGGGATGGAAGAAGAATTCAGGGCAAAGAAGTGAAAATTCATTTATGCCCTTGGCTTAGCCTAGCCCTATCTGACATAAGACAGTGTGTACCATGTCCTGAAAAAGGTTTATAATTTATAAAGCTTTGAATTCCCAGGGATAAGCCATGAATTACAGGGTGATTCTAAAAGCTTTACATTCTAAGATAAGCCCCTATTTATGCTTTTTCCTCATCAAAAACAAGAACTTCTGTTTTTTAGCGAAACTGACCCAAATGTTTTCCAACTACAATTTTACTGGTATACAAAAATTTAAACTGTAAATGCAGCCTTCTTTCTTTATTCTGAAACTACTCCCTCTCATTGTGCAAATAGGATTGCAATCAGTTATTAAAAAATGATTTATATATATATATATATATTTTTTTTTTTTTTTTGGACAAGGATAATAGAGGACCTAAAACAAATTTCATGAAGAATCTTGGACTTTCTAACAGCTGACCATTTCTTCCATTATTATATACTATTACTCTTAAACTGATTTTCTCTGAATTTTGATGTTTATCATTAGCTGACAAATTATTATTTCAAGTTATTTCAGGTGCCTGGGAAGGGTTTAGTGTTTGATAGGGTTGCCATCCTTACAAAACAGGGTATATGGAATTATTTAAATACTTCTAAAGCAGGTGCCTCAGAGTATAACTCCAGGTGTAACCTACAATATGTGAGCTTAAGCACTATACAATACTACTACACATTAACTTAAGGCAGTTGAGATAAAGATACTAACCAATTAGGCCCACAAAAGCTGTGACACTTTAGCCTAAGATGCTTGCTGGATATAAACTAACCGAACCCTTTTCCCAGACCCCCAATTTTAAGGAAGAAAATAAAATTAAGAACATGTATGAAGTGCTGGAAAATATACCACAAATCGTTGCTTTTCATACTGAGGAGTGCTTCACAAGGGATACACAGGCAAAAGTAATTTTAAGGGACTTAAAATCTGTATCCTCAACTTCCAATGTACATCTTCCTAGACCGATCTGCCTAAAAGCACTCCTGTGGTGTTGGTTCTTTTTTACCTTTCCTTCACACTAATCTTTCTTCCACTTTACAAAAGAAAGGTTTACCTCTCACTCATCAGGAATCTTTTAAGTAGGGTACACTGTTCCAGGACACAAAATGTCTTGGATGCCAAGGGGAAATTAGAAATATTTGCTTCCTAGAAACCTCCTTATATGAGGGAGTCCATAATTTTCAAGATTCTTTACAACATCCATTATTTAACAAACTTTAGCTTTTGTATCTGCTTTCAGTAAAAAAGTAGGGACTGTGGGACTTAATACCTTGCTTAGGGCTCTGGCATGGAAAATCAACCAGATGCTTGCCCTAATGCACTACCGGTTTACTGAAGCTTTTGAGTATGTGAAAACTTTGGTCACTGTGTGTATGTGTGTGTGTGTCTCTTTTCCTCAAAACCATGCAAATGGGAGGCAAGTACAGCTTGATTTACATGAATAATCTTACTACGTATGAATGCTTAGGTCATAGAGAACAAGAGATAAACAATTTTATTAAGCCCCTTTTGTTTTTAAATGAATATACAGTTAATTTCCTACATTTATAGGAATCCGCTCCCTTCATCACCCCTTGAAATACTCACATACATTACACATTCATCATTGCCAGAGCACTGATTTTTTTCTGGATGGCTAGGACGGAAAAAGAAAATGAATGATGAATGTTATTTTGCACCAGTTTGAACATGGGGATAAAAATCTCTGGAAGTGGGTGCCTGGGTGGTTCAGATGGTTAAGCGTCTGCCTTCAGCTCAGGTCGTGATCCCAGGGTCCTGGGATTGAGTCCCGCATCGGGCTCCCTGCTCGGCGGGGAGCCTACGTCTCCCTCTGCCTCTCTGTCTCTGATGAATAAATAAAATCTTTAAAAAAATAAAAAAATAAATATTAAAAAAAAAAATCTCTGGAAGTAGAAGTATTAGTTAGCAATAGCATTTACATGTGTTCTTACAAATTACAATGCAGTTTTTCTTATACTACCTCATTACACAATAACCCTGAAGGCATGGAAGTTATTTTTATCTCTATTTTACAAATGAGGAAATTGACATGCCAGAGGAGATCCAGGTAGTAATAAGCCAAACTAGGATTAAAGGTTAAGCCTTTGGACTCTGACGTCTGTGATTTCCCACTCTATTAAACCACCTCTTGTGAAAATTGTTCAACTTGCTAAAGACTATGTTCTCTAGGTAAGCTTTTATAATATGCAGTTGAGGTGATGACCCCGCTCCTAAAGTGCAAAATCTATCTAAATTTGGGTAGGAAAGCAATATATGTATGATTTATAATGAAAGAACTTTTCCCCCCAGAGATTCACAAAAAGTAATTCCTATGTCCATAGAAGGAAACATGGTGTTTAAATAACCCTTCAGGTGTGCTTCCAGGAAATGAACTGTATCAATTTTAAGATTTCAAAGAAGCATTCATGTCTAAAAAAAAGGATAAATTAGGATCTTGGTAAGTCACTTGGTCTGTTTCATTGGTTTTCGGCTGAGTACTGTTAATACAAGTTCTAACTCAGAACACCCAAATGATGGTGGGATATGAGGAGCTAATGAATCATGAGTAGAAGGGCATGGGATTCCAGACTGGCCTGGTATCTGGTTCTTAACCGGACTTGCATTATTTGAGCTTTTTGTTTTAGAAACAAATTAAGAACACTTCGGTGTGATATGTGAGCTTTCTCACTCTTCAAGCTTGTGCTATACATCACAACAGCTAAATTGTAGCTATTGTTTGCTTTACAAGAACTTGGAGGAAAATACAGGATAAAACTATGTTAGCATGCTAGGGAAAGGGATGTGGGTGGATAGGGGAAAGGACGGGGGGGGAGCAATTAATGACAAAAAAACACCCTAAAAATAACACACATGACATAATCACATTTATGTAAAATATATGTATAATCATCTACATATATAAAATTACCACACTTATGTAAAATTCTGTGTATACATTTTATTTTCTAATTAATGGCCATTTTAGAGCAGTTTTGTTTACAGAAGAATGAGCAGAACATACAGAGTTCCCATATACCAATCATTCCCATATATGTTTTATAATAAACAAAAATGTGTTATAACTTCTCTGAGTTTTCTGCTTATGACAAATTAATTTAAATCTGGAGAGTATCACCATGGCAAAAGTGCCCTTCAAATTACCTTTATAAGGAATTCGACACCTTCTACTAGTCAGTGATTTTCAGATAGCAGTATGTGAAAAAATTTGAGCTGGAGTCAATCTGAGCTGCATCTTTAACACAGCACCTGGGTAACTTGGATGCGTAGGTTGAGAACTCCTGGGCTAGAAATTCTTATCCCTGAACAAAAAAACCTCTCTTGAAAGGGATTCCCATACCACCTCCACATAAAGATCTGATGTCTGATGCTCCAATTTAAAACAAAACAAAAGGTTGTGTTCATTTTCAAATTCTGTGTCAGATGTCAGCATGGAAAAAATTATTAGTGTCTGGGGTAATCTGTGGACCAATGAACACAATAAATTGAATGATAATGAAAAGTGAAATTTTTAAAAATCTCATATACTATTTACTTGTTTGGATATCAAAGGCAAGGAAATATTAACATCAAAACACTAACAGAAGATGTAATGTCAATTATTATCAATACATTTCATATACTGTATATATAAATTTTTTGGTTGTATACATTTTGATGAAATATATCTGGAATTTTTACTGAAATTATTAGTCATCAGCCCTATGTAACAAAATTCCAAAAACAAACAGGATTTGTGTGACTTTGTATTTAAGAATGGGCTTCTGAATTACTTAGTGTCTAATCCAAACTGACCCAAGGGCTAATCACAGGTGTTTGGACTTAGTTACAGGGTTGGAGATGAGCTTTAAGAACCTTACTAGGCAAAGTGTGGTTCCTAGACCAGCAACATCAGTGCTGTTTAGGAATGGTTAGAAATGCAGACACTCAGGCCCCACCCCAGACCCACTGAAACAAAATCTGCATTTTTAACATGATCCCCAAGATGACTCATCTGCACGTAAAAATTTGAGAAAACTTCCCTTCAGCTATTTCAGAGTCCTGATCCTTTCCAAATTTTCCCAGCTTTGAACTAACTTCCAGCACCACTCCCTACTTTTCCCACACATCCACACACCTCATTATTTTTATTTTAGATGATCATCTCCTGCCCCTTGTTCTCATTTCCAGAGGGAAAGTCACACAAATTCCAACTAGATAACTCACAGGCTTCATTCACAAGTTTCTCTCGCGCAGCCAAAGAAAACTCTTTATCTTGATAATTAATATTTCTGAATAATTTTCTGACAGTCCTGAGCCCACCCAACAGTTTCTTTAAAGCTGCAAGTAAAGGAGAGGGTGGGGGTCATTCTCTCCAGCTAGTACAAGGGTGTTCACCATTACTATCCTACATCCTTGCTTCAAAGCCTTGCTTTAGCCTTTCCAGGATTGTACTTCAGTAAAAAGCAGGCCGCCCATTAAAAAAACAAAAAACCCCAATAATCTGTCCTATGTAAAAAGAACAATGTTATTACAAACAGCAGTGTCACAGGTTCCCACAATTTCAGTGTTACAGAAAGCCACTGCTGCTGCTAAATCACCGTTATTACTCTGGAACCACTTGGGAACATGTTAATTTATGCCTAAAGCAATATTAGTATTATTGTTTATTTTACTTGCATTATCTGAAGTGGTACAGTCCAAACTAGAGGGGTTGCTGTAATTCTGCCTTCTCCTGGTAGGAGACTAGGAGAAAGGATATAATGGTAACAAAGAAAAGCAGCCAACAGTTTTAGTAAATAACACTGCAAAAGTCAGATATCATTTCTTATTTTCCAATTACTCCAATTCCTATCATCAAGTTACTACAGACAGTAATGTGCCTGGTGCTGGAGAGAAATCATTCAGGTAAGCTGAGGCTACTCCTTCTGTTTCTCCATCTGCTAAGCTGTTAACACGAAGACATATTGACAAGGGCTCAAGGAAAACATGGAATATTTCATCAGTAAGATTATGCTGCCCTAGAGACAGATGTTAGAAAGCTGCAATATTTAAAAATAAAGAGATAAACACATGCTTGAGGGGAAGGAATAAAATAGTTTTAGAGCTGGGAGAGAAAATTAAAAAGAAAAAAAGGAAAAATGGAAAGAGAGATGAGAGGTTTGTATTACCACAGGAAATAGCAAATCCTTATTGTGTGGGGGGAAAACTTTTATATCTGCCTCAGGCAATCATTTACTATTAGGTAGGCATTCTTAGAGTGCATTGGGGCAGATCTGTAAGAAGTGCTTAGCAGGGCTGATTATGATTACAAAGAACAGATTTACTTCTTGTCATCAGATGGTTAATGTCAAGGCTTTGACTTAAAACCATATACACTAGTTTTCACAAAAATTTAAACATGAGAAATGTTCCATACTAAGGTAATTCACATTCAGTGAATATAAAAACAACGTTAAGTAGTGATAACTCTGGATTTATCTGGTGACACACTGCAGAGGTCAAAGCACTTTGTCTTCACTTATCTTTACTGGAGAAAAATAGTAAAACAGGATTATAATGATGGGTTATACAAAAATACTTAAAATGACATAGAGTTTCCATGTATTAAGTCAACAGAACATTTTAAACTGTAGATTTTCCTTTTTTTTTGCTATAGTTTTCACACCTTTATGAATAAAATGCAAAGAGTGGCAATGGGAAAGTGAACGAAGCTTTGGCCTTGAATTCAAATAGACTCAGGTTCAGATCCTAGATATTTACTTTGCTTCTTTGAGCTTCAGTTTTGTCACGAATAAAACAGGAATCATAACACTTACCTTTTAGGGGTACTGAGAGAGTTAAATATATCATTAATAAAAGTCCTACATTGTACCTGAATATCACAGGTACTCAATAAGTGGCAAGTTGTGTCATTAACAAAAACAAAAACAAAAACAAATTGACACAAATAAGGAGATTAGATCCTGCAATTTAATCACTGGTTGTCCTTTTCTTAAAATCTCCAAGTTCTGATTGCGTAGTAGAAGCCCTTATTCGTGACTTCCTCCAATTGAGAAAGAGGAGGAGAATACCACCTCAAGAAAGGGGAGGGTAAGACAAACAATGAGTTCCCAGAGAAAGGAAGAGAAAATAGAATACTTCCTCCAGAAAAGAAGAGGAGGAAGGAGGGCATGAGGTCTGACTTGATGGTCCTGACTACACCCTCAAGAATGAAAACCCGGATAAATAATGGCAAAACCTGAAAGCTGGGGAGCTTCAAGAGTTTGCCCTGCTTCCTGTTCAGCATTCTAGGAGGAGACAACCTTGCAAGACAACCACACCCAACACAGGACTACTACAGAGTAAAATAGTGGCATGGTGTGAGTAGACCAAAGAAGGTTCTGTGATAGCAGGTCTCAAACTTTCTTGGCTCTTGTGCAGGAGGCTCTTGTATCCAGGTATTCCTTTATAATCCCAGTGGGATATGCAGACGGTTGCTGTTGAGCGTAAGAAGCCACTGGGGCCATTGTGAGATGACCCCAGAAAAGGTGCCTGCAGAGCAGACAGGCTAAGCCAGGGCTCAGAGGGCAGACGTGGCTGAGATGCGAGGAACTGCAATGCTGTTGAGAAGTGAGAAGAGAGCAAGTGAGCAAGAGAGGGCTACAGGTTCTAAACTCTAAAAGAATACAATATTGGCTTAACCAATGACAGACTTCAGCAGCAGATCAACAAGGTACCGGTAACCAGTTTAGAATAGATCTATCTCCATAGACACCAGTGAGAATTCGGATGATAGCACGAAGATCCACACGTGGATCTGGGGCTCTCTCCCCTCCCAGCCATGAGGACACACGAAGTTTTCCTGGTACCTAAAATCCACTTCTGCCAGGAGAAGGGGGAGGAGGTAGCATACTGAAACACCCCCAAAAATCCTATTTTAAACCTAGAGAAACCAAGATACTTTTGCTTGCCATCTTCAAATTCTAGCCCGTCCTACTCCATTCAAAAAGAAATTTATTTCAATTCTAAAGCAATGAAAGGCCTTTTTAGCTCTTGATAAGCTAGATACAATGTGTCCAATTCTATAAGTCATATTTTCTGAGAGACCTGGAGATGAAACCAAAATATCCATTATGTCTCTTTATTCATAATTTTAAGGTGTTCTAATTACATTAGGTAATAGGAAGTAGTACCTTATATACATTTTCCCTACTTTCCTTTTTAAAATTACTGCATAGGTAATTTGGGAGTTTCCTTTCTTCTTTCATTCACTCAATGAATATTTACTGAGTACCTACAATGAATGAATAATGTGCCAGGAGTTTAGGAAACAGATAAATGAGACATGGACCCTATCCTTAATAAGGTAGAATGGTTTATAATGATACGTGAATGGAATATATAAGTTAAAGAAAAGCTAGACGAGTATTGCTGCCCATTGCTAAGTAACTACAAACAAGACAACAGAACCTTACAACTGTAAAGATGCATTTTTCTCATCTATCAAGTGCACATAAAAATAAGATAAAGGTTTGATTATTATGCACAGAGTGGTTAAAAAGCATTTTTCCCACAAAATCATAATGACAGAAAAGTCAGTTTCTAGAATAACAACAGTAAATCAAGTTGCGGGACAGTTAGAAGCATACAATACAAAATCTTATTTTTTTTTAAAGTGTATTCGCTATAATAGAAGAGTAATAAGATATGAGAAAGACTATCATCATTACCTTTTTCAATTTGTTTCAAATATTAAGATAGGCATGCAAAAGTAGTTATATAAAAACCAAATATTATATATTGTTTTAATTTTCTCAGTAAATATTGCTTGATAATTTTAAGACATTAAATTTTTTTTTAAAGATTTTATTTATTTTATTTATTTGACAGAGAGAGACAGAGCGAGAGAGGGAACACAAGCAGGGGGAGTGAGAGAGGGAGAAGCAGGCCTTCCGCGGAGCAGGGAGCCCGATGCGGGGCTCGATCCCAGGACCCTGGGATCATGACCCGAGCCGAAGGCAGACGCCCAACGACTAAGCCACCCAGGCACCCCAAGACATTAAATTTTTAATTAACATAAAGTATTATTTGTTTCAGGGGTACAGGTCTGTGATTCATCAGTCTTAGACAATTCACAGCACTCACCATAGTTAAAACATTAAATTTTAAGTCAAATAACAATGTAATAAATGCCCTAGGATAGTTTACTGTTTAAGGGTACAGAAACTTTTTATAGTGATTCTTTTTAAAATATGAATATTAAAGCTCTTAATTAATTAGCTTATTAAGTTCAAATTTTTACATTACCAGGATTTTTTTTTCTTTTTTTCATTACCAGGATTTCTTAAGGGTAGGCAATGGAAGCTTGAGAAATAATTTTTTTGGGGGGGGGGCATGGAGCCCAACACAGGGCTTGAACTCACCACCCTGAGATCAAGACCTGAGCTGAGATCAAGAGTCAGACACTTAACTGATTGAGCCACCCAGGCACCCCGGCCTGAGAAATATTTTAATTGTTAACATGGGTTTATGAACACAAAACAGAATTTTATGCTTTACTTTAAAAGAAAAGAAAACCTATGATGTTTTGAGGATGTTAGTCTATAGAAACGGCATTGCAGAATGTTTTCAGAAAGGTTTTTTCCTCTGGCTCCTTGAACCACTGCCATTCACATAATTTTTAATATCCTCTCTTCCTTGTATCTTCTACCATAATGCTCATATTCAAATTTATATACTGCAGGACAGATAGAATATACAATTTAGAAAAAACCTCTGCTTTTATCAGTTACCCCTGACAAAGTTGGTATTTCATTCACCCTAACTGTACAGCATACACTGATTGAAAAGTGACATTGTTAGAGGTTATAAATAATTCAACAAATGGTATCTATCTGATTAGTATTTCAAAACAATATTTTATCTCTTCCCAACCCCCTCTTTATCTTCATAGAGTGGTGCATTTGCATTTGAAATCTATGGTTTCTGGCATATCTGGGGTAAGGTTATACTAGGAATTTACCAGACCTGTCAGTCTCTAACTTTCTTCCATATTTCATTATATCATTCCAGTTATAATTAGTTGTCTGGTAAAATTAAGAACAGTCTATTTCAGTGAATGCTCATGTGAACATTTAACAACTTTTTGTTAGGATGACAGCTTAGCGACAGAAAGAATAAACCAGAAAGGAGAGTCACTGAAGTAACCCTGGCTAACTCAATATTGCCAGCTCAATGGAAAATTTTGAGATTTTGCATTTTTTTTTCTTTTTTGTTATTAATCATCAAGCACGTATTTCTTGTCAGGAGATAAGCGTCAGTTTGATGGCAGTCCTGCCTCAACTAGCAGGTTTGAACTGACCTGTCTTCATTGCTATGGCTCCCTAGAAACTTTGCTGTTGATTAGCATTGATTCAGCTGAATGCTTTGACATTCAGCTTGTCAGTGAAAGCTATTTTAATCATTAAGATGCATCTCCTTTCCAAGATTGCAAACTGTTGCTGCTCATACACCACATTCTATCATTTGATTACTGTGCAGAAGAAAAGGAAAGAAGCTGAATGGTTACTATTACTACAGATTATATTAAGAGCTAAAATGTACAGAATATTTGTGTGTGAGGTAGTGTGCTAAGCAATTCACAGGGATTGTCTCATTTGATTCTCACCATCACAGAGTCTCACTACCATAGTGTGCATCCCTGTTCTCCATTTATTATCTGTAAGTCATGCAGCCCTCATCTGTAAAATGGAGTAACAGTACCTACTTCAGGGGCTATTATGAAAGATTAAATGAGATTATTCATAGGCGTCCCTAGAATAGTATCTGTAACATAGTGAGTTCTCATATTCTTAGTAGTAATTTTTATTACTTTGTAGATGAAGATAATCTCCTTCACCAACTGCCCTACTCACTATCACCTCTAACTTTAACTGTCTCTGTTGCCCAGACCCAAAGGAGGAGATAAAAGAAAATGGAAAGTTAGTATTTCAGGACTTTTTTCTGTAGGTATTTGAACTCTAGCTCCAAGGAGGGTGTGCCATAATTGTGGCAAGATAATTAACCTTTAAAATGCTTTCTTCCTACTCTTTCTTGTCCTCACAAGTAGGCTGTTCCCATTCAGGCAACTAAGCATTTATACTAGTGAAACCCTGTTGAGTGGGATGGAGGTGAGGGATGATAACTGAAACTTCATAGGCAGTTTGGGGGAATTCAGAATAAATGGGTCATTTCTTCCAGGTTTTAATGAGAGGCATAAAGACAGCAAGGTGGCAGAATCCCAGTTTCCCATACCCAAGTTTGTAAAGAGCAAAAAACATGTGTCATGTGACTAAGCAAATAGCCCTGGGTAGCCTCACAGAGTTCCCCGTGCCATGTTACGAAGAGGGAGCAGCAGAAGCATCCTAAGCTCTTAGCTGGGCAGGGAAGCAGAATTTCTCCTGGTCCGCAGCACCACTAGGATGTTTCCCACTGTTGCAGAAACTACGCGGTCTGGTTACCAGAACTCATTCTTTTTCCTCCTGGGCAAACAGCTAAACTACATTTCCTAGCTTCCCCTGCAGTTAGTTGGAAAAAATGGTACTGACTTTTAAAACCTACATAAACCTCCACATGCAGTCTCTTCCCTTATCTGCATGTTGTGAACGTATATGAACCAGCAGGGGACATACGATTCTAGAAAATGCAGAGTCACTGAATCAGGGGTTCTTACCCTGAGATTTAATAATAGAATTTAGGAGATTATGACCTTGGATTTGGAACAAAAAAATCTGTATTTTCATTAACCTCTAACTGAAACTTAGCATTTCCTTCAATTATGAATATAGACACCAATGCACAGGAGTACTAGCATGACTTGTGGCTTTGTCACCAACAAAAATACCTAAATCATAGGTATTTACATATTATATTACAGCTGTTGAAGGTCTCTCAAAATATCATTTACAACCAAATTTTCCTTGAACAGTAATTACTAGACCCACTGCTTGATTTTTAAATTTCATATGATAATGAAGAGGCATATACATAACAAATTTATTTGAAAATAGCTTGATAACTGTATTTCAATAAAACTGATTTCCTTTGAAATCCCATATGATTTGTCTGCCCTATAAAAACAATTTTCTTAGGGCGCCTGGGTGGCTCAGTTGGTTAAGCGACTGCCTTCGGCTCAGGTCATGATCCTGGAGTCCCTGGATCGAGTCCCGCATCGGGTTCCCTGCTCGGCGGGGAGTCTGCTTCTCCCTCTCCCACTCCCCGTTTGTGTTCCCTCTCTCGCTGTGTCTTTCTCTGTCAAATAAATAAATAAAATCTTTAAAAAAAAAAACAAAAAAACCAATTTTCTTAGAAAAGATCCTTAGGCTTCACTAGATTGCCAGAGGGGTTATGGAACAAAACAAGTTCAAACAACTGTTCTAGATGGATTCCTGGATGACTTTATGGAGCAGGGCCTGCTTTTCCTCTCCCCTGCATATCCCCACCACACTGCTGACCCACACTGGACTGTGATGTCAGAAATAAGCTGGTATTCTGTTAACTTACTGAGATTGGGGGTTATTTTTTACGAACAGTTAGCCTACAGAGACTAATCCCCTTCCTACCAAAATGGCCCAAACATGGCAGAGTATAGAGACCTTACGAGGCCTCTGGGTAGAAAGGACCCAGAAGTGAAGAGTGAGACCAAAGATCAGATGTGGCCAATGAAGATGACTTGGCAGATATCGACCTGGAAGGATAGTGATGCTAAGTACAGGAATCATCTCCTTCAATTTAGAAATAAAGTTCAATAATAGTAACATAAAGAAACATTTCAATTATCCCTGAGTTTGGACTCTGAGATTTATAACTGTCACACAATAATTTTCTTATTTCATATTATTTATTATTTTCTCTTCCCCTATTAGGGTGGCAATCATTTTTGTTTTTCATAGCAGGTATTAAGTGCATTTGAATTCATCAAAGTATATATACATATATATAACATACATGTAAATATATATAATATAAAATACATAAATAACAAAATATATGTGAATATATATAATTTATTCATTATTTTAAAGCAATCTTCAATTAGCTCGGTTCTACTTAAGATCCTTCTTAGCTATGGTGTAACAACTGAAGAGGAGCCAGTAACCACAAAGATGAGATCAATATTACATAAGTCCTTCTATATGGGGATTTGAAGATTGGTTATTTTTTTAAAGGCTTGTTGATTTAAATAAAATAGTCTTGACAGAGCCTCTCAAGGTTTTTTTTTCCTGCTTTTTTTATTTTGATTTATATTTATTTAATTTATTTTAATTTAATTTATATTTAATTCCAGTTAGTTCACATACAGTATTATATGGGTTTCAAGCGTACAGTTTCAACACTTCCATACATCACTCTGTGCTCATCACAGCAAGTGCACTCCTTAATCCCCATCACATATTTAACCAAACCCCCACCCCCCTTCAGGGTTTTTAAGGCAGATATAAATTTGACAACACTTCTTTTAAGACATTAAGTTTTGTTTAATTTTACCTTCCTTTTAGATTGTTTTGTTGCCTTTAACTTAACCTTTGACTAAATGAATCAGTCATTTTGAAATGTTCAGGTTGTTAAAAACCAGATGCAAAGACTCCTCTGAGGTTACACTCTTTCTAACCTCCATGAAATTACTCTATCTAAATTTTTATAACCTATGGAACTATACTTGAATAAAATAGGGTTAGTGTGCAATACAGTTTGGGCTTCAGCATTAAAAGGTGTAAAAAATACAGTATATTTATTCTTACGTGTTATATAATGGGGGCCCCTGGGTGGCTCAGTTGGTTAAGCACCTGCCTTTGGCTCAGGTCATGATCCTGGGGTCCTTTGAGCCCCGCATCGGTTTCCCTGCTCAGCAGGGAGTCTGCTTCCCCCTCTCCCTCTGCCTACTGCTTTCCCGGCTTGTGACCTCTCTCGGTCAAATAAATAAATAAAATCTTTAAGTATTATATAATGTAAACATCAACCTGTCCAGATCATGATTATATACCAACTCCAAGCCTCATGCCTGGCAAGTAAAAATTTTTAAGAATGAGTAAATCAAACAGCATTTATTTTAACTATATACAGTGTCTATCACTCATGACTGGACTTTGTTATGAGAAAGTTCCCTTTTTCACATGTGAGGGTAAGGTGACAGGTTTAGAAGTTAAAGTTTCTAAATTGACAGTAGCTCATTGATCCTTGAAATTCTTAAGGTGTTAGAAAGTCCTGTATTTAAATAGCCTTTTAAAACTACTTTTTAGGGGCACCTGGGTGGCTCAGTCGGTTAAGCGGCTGCCTTCGACTCTGGTCATGATCCCAGAGTCCTGGGATCGAGCACCGCATTGGGCTCCCTGCTCAGCAGAGAGCCTACTTCTCCCTCTCCCTCTGCCTGCCTCTCTGCCTACTTGTCTCTCTATCTCTCTGTCAAATAAATACATAAAATCTTAAAAAACAACAACAACAACAACTACTTTTTAGTGGCTGCTTAGTATTAGCATTAATGTGTATTAGGAAGTGTAATAATTGTTTTTGTTAACTTTTCATGTTAATTTTCACACATTCAAAAGAGTAAAGAATAGCATAATGAGCACCCCAAGTTCCAACCTGAAACCCCCCCCTTGCCAACTTCAACAATTTTCATCTGTTGCCATTCTTATTTTATACATTTCTCGCTCCCCAACTTTTTCCCTCTCTTTTGCTGGAATATTTTAAAGTAGATCTGAGACCTCATTTTCTTGCACCTCTAATTATTTCAGTAAGTATCTCTAACAGATAAGGACGTCAAAAAATACAATACCATTTCGCTCACCAAGCAAAATCACTGACAATTCCACAGGCGGTGCTCACAAATTTTCTTGGCTGTCTCAAAATGTCTTGTATTTGATTAGTTTAAATCAGGACCCAAACAATGTCCACAATGGTTGCGTTTGGCTAATATACCTCTAAAGCTTATTTTAATAAACTTCCTCCCTTTTTAAAAATGACATTTATTTATTTGTTTGTTGAAGAAATCAGGTCATTTGTTCTGTAGAAATTCTCATCTAGAGCCTTGTTTGGATTCAAGATTAATTTCACACACAGACATACAATTTTCTTTCGGCAAGGATATTTCTAGGTGTTACTGTGCACTTCGTATTGCATTAGGAGGCACGTGACATTTGTCTCCCTTTTGGTGACGTTACTCTTGCCCAGTGACTTCAAGTGTTGTCGATCTGATCCATAATTACAAAGTGCTTCAATTTTCATCTAGTAATTATTAGCCACTGGTAACAGTTGGCTAAATCTATGATTTCATCAGGGGTTGCAAAATAGTGATCTTAAAGTTCTATCATTCTTTTGCATTTATTAGCTGTAATTCTATAAAGAAAAAAATTCTTTCACCAACTATATGGAAACCCTAAAATACAATTCACACTAAAAAAGTTGGATAAGTGCAGGTTTCTTTTACTGAACTTAATCCACTTTTAGCATATGAGTGGGAGTCCTATTAACTTCCACTGGTGAGCGATGAGTTTCCTCCAACCCACTCAACACTCCTCCGCAAGGTCACCAGTGGTCCAGAAGGACCAGAATGGGATAAGATGGGATTGCGCACGTCAATGTATGGTGCAGGGATTTAGGGTAGGAAGGGATTGGATCAGGACAGAATACCTTAAACAGGTTCTAGGAGGTAGAATCTGAATCTTCGGAGCTGTTCTGGACTTCGGTGCTCTCCGCAGACTCGCTGGGTTCCTTGCTGTCACTGCCACTATCATCAGCGGCGGGGTTCTTCTCCTCCTGACCACCCGCTTTGGAACTAGGAAGTGTGCTTCCCTGGGTTTCCTGGTTTTCCCTGGAGCCCAGCACCACATACCCGCCCTTCTTCAGCTCCAGCTGCCTTCTCAGCTCATCTGCCATCTGTGAGAGATCCCGCTTCATAGCATAGGCATCTTCCCCATCTGCATAGTATTTGGGTTCCACCTCACTAACCTGAAAGTTGAGGGTGTTAGAATAGAGGTGCAAAGCTGCTCGGTTACTCTTCCTGACGTGCAGGGACACGTACTTGGCGTTAAAGTTCTCTATCATGGCCCGGGAGGCCTGGTCCATCAGCTTCTGGGCCAGGCCGAGGCGCCGGTGTGAACGCTTCACCGCCAGTGAGGTGATATGTCCATGGGGGACGTCATCTGGGTCCTCCTCCATTTTGGCCAGGACGTAGCCCACGATCTTCCCGTCCTCGTCCTCAGCAATGTAAGAAAGCTGGGGCCAGGAAAGGCCGTGGTAGAAATAGTATTTCATCTGGTAGTTCTCAGGAAGGCAGAGAAGGTTGCAGTGCTGCATGTTAATCAGGTCATCTGGCCGAGCATTGCGGATGTTCATAATGGCGGCGGGTAGCAAATGGGGATCCGGTGGTGATGACCGGGAAGGAGGCTGCCACCAAGCACAAGAGTCACTTTTTGCCTGGGGAACTTGGTCCAAGGGGCCGAAGTCGTGAGGCCAGACGCTCTAGACGCGGGAAGGTGGGACGACCAGGAGCCGGAAGGGGCGGTGCTAAGATGCGGCTTTCGGAAGTGCGCCACCTACTCCCAGCCAATGAGGTTTTCATGTTAGTGTGTGGGTGCGCGCGCAAGGTTTAGGGGGTGGGGACGTGGAGTTCATTGTGAGCTCCTTGGTTTTAAATGTACTGTTTCGTCTGTTGCTGTCACTATTCTTTTGTTTCAATTATAACTTCTTAATTTGGATACATCTGGGTAAACTTTGGCGAACTGAATAAACCCATATAACCAGAATGTAGACCGAGAATCAGAATATTGCACACACCCCAGGAATTCCCACTCAGATCCCCTTCCAGTACCCATCACCCAGATTTCTCTGGTTACTCCAGTAACCGTCACCCAGATTTCTAACAGTCTCTGTATAAATGGAATCATGGTGCATACACTCTTTCTCTGTTGAGGTTTTTCCCACTTTATTCGTTTCAGCTACCTTGTGTGTAGTTGGGAGTTCATTTTCTTTCCTGTTTGATATTCTATTGCCTGAATATGTCACAATTTATTCATCCATTCTACTGTGGTGGTTTGTATTATTTCCAGTTTGGGAATACAGTGAGTAGTGTAGCTAAATGTTCTAGAACATGCCTTTTGTAGAAACATGCATATTTACCCAGGATTAGAATTACATAATATCAGAAGATATTATGATGTTCAACTTTTATAAATACTTTCAAGCAGTTTTCCAAAGTGGTTGCTCTGTGACCGAACCCAAATCTGTCTGACCCATGTGCAGCAAAGCCAATCGCTGAGACATCAGTTATGCAGCAAGGAAAGTTTATTGGAGAAGCCGCTGAATAAGGAGATGGGAGGACAATCCTCAAATTTGCCTGCCTAGGGAGGAAAGAACAAGTTTTTTATAATCATAGGGATTAAGATTTATGCACATTGATGAAAAGGGCAGGGAAACAGGAGGAAAGATGGAACATGTGCATTGAACAAACGTATATGTAACATATCTCATGTTCACTTTGGGCCTGGAGACAACATCAGAAGGAGGCTAAATTCAGCTCCTGAGATCATGAGGTTATCTTAAGACAAGGAGAAGGGGCTATGGGCATGCTCTAAGAGCAGCTGTAAACTAGATGATTCTTGGGCTTGTTATTTCAGGTAAGAAATACAGGGCCTTGCTTGTTCCTAGGCTGGACCCAGTTGACCTTGAGTCCAGGCTTCCTGAGACAGCTAGTGGATTTGTTAGTGGAGTCTGAAAAGACACAATAGCTGATTAGGGAGAAACGGTTCTCTGAAAAACAAGCTTTAAACTTCCTGCTAGTTTCAACCTTGTCAACCCAGTGGGGCATGGTTTTAGTTCCACATTCTCATCAGCATTTGGTATTTCCCCTCTTTTTCATTTTATCCGTTCTTGTGTGTAGGTAGTGGTTTTATTTGGCATTTCCCTAATGACTAAAGAAGTTGAACACTTTTTTTACATCTTTCTTAGCCATTCTTTGTTCTTTTTTGTGAAATGGTTATTTAAGTCTTTTGTTCATGTTTCTATTAGGTGTATGTCTTTATCTCATTAATGTTTAATAGTTTTTTTATGTTAAATTCCAGTTAGTTAACATACAGTATTATATTAGTCTCAGGTGTACAATATAGTGATTTAACTATTCCATACAACACCGTGTGCTCATCACAAGTGCTCTCTTAATCCTCAACACCTATTTAACCCATCCCCCCACTGACCTCCTCTCTGCTAACCATCAGTTTGTTCTCTATAGTTGAGTCTGTTTCTTGGTTTGCCTCTATTTTTTTTTTTTTTGCTCATTTGTTTTGTTTCTTAAATGCCACATATGAATGAAAATCATATGATGTTTATCTTTCTCTTACTGACTTATTTCACTTAGTATTACACTATCTCCGTCCATGTTGTTGCGAGATTTCATTCTTTTTTTATGTCTGAATAATATCCCATTGTGTATATATACCACATCTTCTTTATCCAATCTGTCAATGGATACTTGGGCTGCTACCATAATTTGGCCATCATAAATAATGCCACTATAAACAAAGGGATGCGGGGTGCCTGGGTGATGCAGTTGGTTAAGCAGCCAACTCTTGGTTTTGGCTCAGAGTGATCTCATGGTCCTGAAATCGAACACTGCATCAGGCTCTGTGCTCAGCACAGAGTCTGCTCGAGATTCTCTCTCCTTCTGCCCCTCCCACTCGTGCTCTCTCTCTCAAATAAATAACTCTTTAAAAACAAAAACAAACATGGGGTGCATGTATACCAATGTTTTTATATTTTGGGGGTAAATACCCAGTAGATCAATTCCTGGTAGTTCTATTTTTAATTTTTTGAGGAACCTCCATGCTGTTTTCCACAGTGGCTGCCCCAGTTTGTATGCCCATATCTTCACCAACACTTGCTATTATGTTTAATAGTTTTTAAAAATATATATTCTGGATAAGAATCCTTTGTCAGATACATTATGGTGAATAGCATCCTACTCTACTCTAATTGTTGATTTTTCACTCTCTTAATTGTGATTTTTGATACCAAGTAGGACTTTTAATATAGTCCATTTTGTCCAGTTTTTAGATTTTATGGTTACTGCTTTTTGCGTCCTGTTTAAGAAATCTTTGCCTATTCTAAGGCCACAGAGATGTTCTTCTATGTTTTCTTCTGAAAGCCTTACTGTTTTTACATTTTATATTTAGATATCCATTGGAATTTATTTTTGTGTAATTTGTGAGGTAGAGATTCAGCTATTTTTTGCTGTATGGATATTCTGTTCATCTAACACAATTTTTGGGAAAAAAATCATACTTCCTCCACTGGATTGCATTGTTGCCCTTGTCATAATGTAACTGAACCCAAGTTCATCTGCTAGATGCACAGCAAAGACATCATTGTGACATTGAGCTATGTACCAGGGAAAGGGTTTATTTGAGAGGCAGACAAATAAGGAGACAGGAGAGCAAGCCTCAAATCTGGCTCTCTGGAGGAGCAGGAGGAGGAGAATCTGGAAAATTTAAAGGCAAATGAAAAGGTCTGAGTAAAAGTTGCATCTGGTTTAGCAGTCTGCAACTGAGATTAGTCCCTTAACCTTTTGGTTACTGGTTTCAATAAATCCTAAATTGCATTTCTAGATACATTAAGAAATTTTTATGCCATCCTGATAAAGCAAGATTTGGGGTATTTCTTTGATAGTGTAAAGAAGTCACATTTTATTAGCACCACTTATACATAAGCTGGCTATAAGCCCTAGAATTATCTATATATTTTGTACAACTTCCCTTTCCAATTTTCTAGCATATCATTCCACTTGGGGACTCAAACACCAAAGTTTATTCTGTTGTAATTTGGTCTCTTTTCTTATATCATCAGCCAGGTCCTACTTATATCTAACTCATCTGCAATATGTATGTGGCATTTCTTCCAATGAAGGTATACAGGTCTTTCCTAGAGCCATGTGATTTGTGAAACATAGCTTGAGTAGCAATTATTTTGGTTGTAATTTAGCAGTTAGCTCTGTTTTTACTAAAAAGTTTTTAAGATTTAAGATAAGATTTTAGTTTCTTGATGTTTTGATCAACTCTATACATTATTTCCCAGTATTATTCCCATCCAGAAATTTCTGTTTTATGTTATACCTCATTCTGTGGACAGGGATATGTGCCTTGAGATGATATAGCTCTAAAAACAAACCAGAAGAGTCAGTTGGTTGATTGTTTTATAATAGGTTCTTCTGAAAAGGGCATGAATTACCAAAATGTGAGTACATTGTGTTCTTCTATAGGAACATTGTGTCTTTACGGGACTTCCTAAAATATAAGCTTGACAAGTGGGTTAAGTGTGACAAAATAGACCAACTCACACCGAATTAAACTCACACATAAATTATTTATCTATCATTGGTACTGTCATCTCTTTTGTTTATTCTACTCCTTCCATGGGCCAGGAAAGCAAAATGAAGAAGACCCTTGAACTCATACCTTTGGGAAGAAGAGGCACCTTATTAATGAGTAGGTCTTGTGTGTTTGATTGGTTCTGTTTAATCCTGAATCTGAGGCCTAATCTTAGAGTAAGGCAATAACAAAAAGAGTCTTCAGAGGCAACTAGTTGGACACAGAAAGGGGAAATAGCTGTTACTTTGGTTGCAGTTTGAACAAAGCATTTCCATGCCTGAGTTGTTTGGAGAGCAACACAGCTAATAACAGCTATATTATAAAGGAATTGTGTGACATATAATAGATCATCAGTGAATGAACAAATAAGTATTTTTTATACTTACTGAGGTGATAAACTCCCATTGTTTCTTCCACTGTCCACGATCATAAACAACACCAAAGATTATAGATTCAGTCATATGGGTGAGCAAGAATCAATAGCAAAGAAAAATGTTCTACTTTCTCATGTTACTACATATTCCAAACCCACCTTTTTTCTGGCTAGTGACAGTGTATATCTACATAAGATATGAGATTAACAATTTTGAAAAAAAAGTTTTTGAAGTTAGCATTGAGTTTGTGGGCAATGGGCAGTGGCCATAAGACAGTCATGAAACTCCCCTTGCATTGAAGCAGAAGCAAAGAGGCTGGGTTCAATATAAGCCTAGCTTTCTCTGTTGGCAAAGAAAAATAAAATATTTTTTTTAGACTGGCATTAGAATGTGATTGTGTCTTTAGGAATTCTGTGACTATGTGGGGAATAGCTCGAGTCAGAGAGGTGCTTTAGACCAAAGTAGAGGAAGCCTCAATCAGAATAGGAGCTGCAGACAAGAACCGAGTCAGGGCAGAACTGACTCGCATCAAGTAATGGGCCATTCTTTGTCTTCATGAATCTGTCTTCACACTTAAACTGGTCTCTTTTTCCTCGTAGCACAAAAACATATGGGCTTACAATTACCAAAAAGATTTCAGGCTGCGATTCTCTACAAGGTTTTTGGTTGTTGTTGGTTTAAAGGAGAACAAAGCCTCTTTGGCTTCTTGTGACGAAGGTCATGGATCTGGAAGGTTAGTTTAAATTGGATGCAATGGAAACTTTGGATTAGAAGCTATGCTATGAAATATGCTATGTATGCAACAGCTAGCCGTACCCAAGAGGGTAAACATTTGTGAAATTTGATACTGGTTTTTATCCCAGAAAATGACCTCACTCCTGGCAGTATAGGTATGTAGTGTCCCAAGTAATCAATCTGAGATAGGCATCACCATATAGTTTTAGAGTCTTTGTAACACAGAAGGTCTACACAAGCAGTAAGATTTAGGTATCACATCCTCCAGTAAGAGAGTGGCTAACAAGTTCATCAATGTCTTGTGTAGAGTTTCCAGTATACAAAATGTTATCTGAATCCCTTTCCAAATGTGGAGAACAAGAAAAATCTTTCATTACAGCCTCAAGGAATTTGGGTCAATGTGAATTGCGGATCTGTATGACTCGGGTTGTATTGGGAAAGAAAACAAGTTACAACAAAGATCCACTGCTGTAAAATATTCGGTAGTATGTAGGAAGCAGGATAGCAAGGGGACAGGGTTTGGAATGACAGAAAAAGGAGTTCATGCTGTAGCATGTACTGCTTAAAGACCTTTAAAATTATGAATATCTCTGCTAGGTTTCTTGCATTTCCAAGTGGATAGAAATGTGAGGGGTTATTTTCATGCATTTTCTTGAAGTAAGCAGATGATTCAGCATTATAATTGATACAGAGGGTGGTATACAAGCAATCATTGTAAGATTATTTTGCGTATGGGAAGGCTTCAGAGAGACATAGCATTTGCTTTGATTTTTCCTATATTTTCAGATTAGGTTCAAAGATCCTCTCTTCTGTGCAGTCTTCTTTGACTCCTTTTCCCCTGGAAAAATGAATTATTTCCTTATTTGTGTGCTCCTCTCTATGTATCTATCTATGTAGTATATATATTATTTACTTCATTCTTAATTCCTATCCTCTATTTTTTGAGGACATGACCCAGTCTGATAAAAAGACTTGCTTTTCTAGGGACTAGCAAATTGTGTACCACATAGTAGGTCTTGAGTGAATGCTTATATAATGAATATGTAATTGGAGGTATAAATATATTGACAGGCTAAGTAAATCCTTTCTTTATACAGTCCAAATAAATTGTATGATTATAGTACATATTTTTGTGTAATGATATCCATTATAGTTGCTTAAAGTATATAATGAGAAAATATAATGGTACTTATGCTACATCACTTTCTACATTTTGCCTGATTTTCACTAACCAACTGCATTATGTACCAAATGCTACAATGTCTAGGCTACTCAGAGATTTGCAGATGATTTTTATTATATAAAAGAAAAGTAAATTGAACATAATTTAGCAATCAGTTTGCAGCTTTGAATTTCTCTCTTATGCCTTGGGAAGTGGGTTGGTCATTGTCTGTTTACTAATATTCATTTTTGACCCTTCACCCACAAAATGTTTTTCAGACTTAACTTGCCAAGTGGCTTTTAGATAAATTTGGTATATGCAAGGCCTGGTGTTGAAGTGGAGACGGGAGAGAAGAAGGATGAGAGAAGCCAGGATATTTCTCCTCTACTAGCTTATCGTTGGGTGGCATCTTCCTGCAATGGCTGGTGTCCTCTGTGGTTTTTTATTCTCCTCACTAGACAGCCTTTGCTGAGTTCTAGTGTTCCCCACCAGTCATGGTGTCCAGTCTCTGATAATAAGATTTTTCCCCTTTGTCCTTCAAGTGCCAGAAGTGGTAGTACCTTCTTGCAATTGCTTCACCATCCCCTACTGGCTTCTCAGCAATTCCATCACTCATTACTTATGTATTAAATTTCCTCAATTTAACTTACCGATAGTAATTGCCTGGCTGTTCCCTGACTGAGAGGAATGATAGTAATTGAGTATATATATATATATATATATTTTTTTTTTTTTTTAAGATTTTATTTATTTATTTGACAGAGAGAGACACAGCGAGAGAGGGAACACAAGCAGGGGGAGTGGGAGAGGGAGAAGCAGGCTTCCTGCAGAGGAGGGAGCCCGATGCGGGGCTCGATCCCAGAACCTTGGGATCATGACCTGAGCCAAAGGCAGACGCTTAACGACTGAGCCACCCAGGCGCCCCTGACTATATTTTTAATGTAAATTTAAATTGTATATGATTTTCCCAGACTGACATATAGAACGTAAATACTCCAGCCGCTAAGGAATGATAATAGGGCAAAATATTTAGAGACAGTCGTGGATTCACTGTTTTCAGAAAGGAAGGGAGAACCTCTTTAAATTTACAGACTCACTACTAGCATAAGGCACCAGAAACCTGTTGCATCAGCTCCATACTCTTTCCGCGTAAGTGTCTTAGTTGGTACTCGGTGCCAGTGAGAATTCAGGCACCGCAAGGCCTTTGGAGATTGCCAGAAGTCCCTTGTAATTAGTATTGTGTCCACAACAGTTTGGATGAAGGCTCATAAACATTATTGCATGGAAATAGATGAGGGAGTGAAGAGTGAGAAGAGAGAAGGAGTGATGAGCAGGGACAAGCTGATGCATCTGAAGAGAAGAGTTGGCTTTAGGAAATCATGCTGGGCATTGTGAGAAGAAACTTCACTTCTATTCCTGTTCAGTCATTTATTTAGCTGTGATGTTGGGCAGGCCACTTCACTTTTCTGAGCTTTCTCTTTTCTCCTCTACAGGATGGAAATCTATATATCAACCCTGCTACTTTGTTTTGAGAATGCAGTGGGATAATGTATATTAGAGCTTCATGCAAAGATTATTATTATTATCAGATGTATTTTTTCTGTGGAAGAAGTTAACTTGAAACCCTGAAGGGGCTGACTGGTAGGTATAGTTGATAAGAAAAACTGGGGGCAAAGGCAATACAGCAGGTGCAGAATAGCAGAAATCATGAATGGGTTCCAAAATAATTAGATTAAGAAAAGTAGTCCTGGGGTGCTTAGGTGGCTCAGTCAGTTAAGCATCTGACTTTGCCTCAGGTCATGATCTTGGGATCCTGGGATCCTTCCCTGAGTTGGGCTCCCTGCTCAGTGGGGAGTCTGCTTGTCACTCTCCTCCACCCCCCTCCCCTGCTCATTCTCTCTCTCAAATAAATAAATAAAATCTTTAAAAAAATAAAAAAAATAAAAGTAGTCCTGGAATGACAAAAAGGCAAGAGAATAATAGTCTTTTGAAATAGTATCCTTTTGAAAGCATACAAGAAGAGAAAACGGATTTATCTCACATTTTTTCATTAAATCTTGTAAGTTTTTCCATTGCTAATTATACAACCAGCCTTTTATTCCATGATCCCTTTGGAGCATTGGATGCAACCAAATGCTCTCATCTATATTTTGAAGTAGGAAGTAGAGTGATTAAGTATGAGAAATGAAACCACTTGAGAAATTAGTCATAGATTTTAGAGAGAATTTAGGATGCCAAACTCCTACATAAATTGCTTTTGCTTTCCTGGTGTACAACTGGTTGCCAACATTTATAGATGTTGTTCCTTTATAATCTCCATGCTGCAAGGTCCTGTCCCCCTTGAAAATAGTTGACTTAATTATTATTATTCTGGGAACGTATGCCAAAATCCAGCTGTTTAAAGTGAATTCTTTCTCAAACTCAGGGAGCTAATAAACCTTCTCAGTGATGGTATATGGGAAAAATTCAGTTTTATTTTTCTAGTGTTTCTTTCAAGAAGAAATTTTGTTTAACTACCATGTCAAATATAGTGTTATTTTTCGGTTGAACGACATATCTTGAATCTTCTCTGGTTCTAAAACTCTGTGACTGTTAGTCTAGTGTAGATGAATTTTATTGTTGGAGTGAGCTCCTGGGAGTCAAAGAGGACAGCGATGATGAGGTGTCATAATACTTAAATATTAAGTTGGAATTCACTAAATGAAAATCATTTCCTCTAACCTAACAGCAAATGATTATTAAAACTTTTTTATGCTAAAAGGGGAAAATTGGTGGATTCTCTTTTCCTTATTGTTAGTGATTATTTTTTATAGTAAATCAATCATTCCCTCTTTTTTAAGCCACAGCAATAACATGTATGTACAGTACCACCCTGTTTATTCCCATTCCTATTGTTCCAGGCTAGAATTAGTTTGCAAAGTAGAATATGTTAAAAGTGCCCAGTAGTTTAGAGATACACGGTGATCCTTGCTAGCTGGTTGTAAGAATTAAGCTTTGTGAAATCTGAATTAACATCACTTTGTTGTAAGTGATGAGAGTTCAAGAAACATTCGGTACATCTAAACAAAGTCTTATTGCAAGGGTGTTCCTGACACACATCTAGGTCAGATAACATACTTACCCACAGTGGTCATCAGATTCAAAACTACTATTAAGGAAGTAGAATTCGATTTGGAAACTTAGTATAAAAACAGAGAACTAGGAGCGCCTGGGTGGCGTTAAGTGTCTGCCTTCGGCTTAGGTCATGATCCTGGAGTTCTGGGATCGAGCCCCCTATCAGTCTCCCTGTTCAGCAGGGAGTCTGCTTCTCCTTCTCCCTCTATCCCTCCCCCCACTCCTGCTCTCTCCCTCACTCTCTCGCTCGCTCGCTCGCTCACTCTCTCTCAAATAAATAAATAAAATCTTAAAAAAAAATAAATAAAAGCAGAGAACTGGCTGGCCTTTCAAGATTTCATCAGGAAGATTCACGAGCTCAAGTGTCATGGAGTTTCTCAGGGCCCTTCCTAAGATAATTCCCCTCATTCACCATTCAAGATGTATAAGCAGAACAGTTCAATATTGTGAACATAGGTTGTGTGTCTCAACTGAATAAATAATTCATCCACAGTCATGTTGCCAGTTAAACACTGGTTTATGATTCACACTCTAATTAATCCAAAAAATGTGAAGCATATTTTAAATTTTTTCTCTCCCTGTTTTCAGCCTCTGTGCCTTTCTCTTTCTCTTTTTCTCTCTCCCCGTTATTAGTGCTTGGGTTTTCTCTTGGCTTCACTTTCCCAACACAGCACAGATTGAACATGCAAAGCATACCACACAGAAGAAGAAAGATGACACCTGGGTCACCAGTCTCCTGGCTCACTTTGCTAATCTGCCTCAACTGCCATCAATAATTAGGGTGAAGGGATGACTACTACCGGGGCTGCTGCTACTGTTACCGTATTTCAATGCACTTGGAGAGCCATACATAATTTTTTTCCACTTGATGAACTTATTACTCGGTTTCTAATCTAGGAAGACAAGAAATTAACTTTCTAGAGTTTGGGGACTTTTTTTGGTAACAGGATTATATACTCTTAATGGTAAATCTTCCATATATCAAAGACCATTTATAACATATATGCAGAATTTTAAAAATAATAAACCCCTACACACTCACCACTGAGCCTCAGAAGGAGGCTAGCGACAATATCTTTGAAGGCACTTTTATAGCCCTCTCAAATATCTTCCTCCACCAAAGGTAATCTCAGCCTTGACATTGTATATTAACTATTTCTCATTGATACGTGTCTCTAAATGCTGTATCATTTAATTTTTCCTGTTTTAATAATTATATAAATTGAGTCATAGTGTATATACTTTTATGATTTGCATGGTTTTGCCCAATAGGTTTTTGAGATCCATTCATGTTGGTATAGTTTATTTAAGAATTTTATCAGGGTTTAGCCCATTTTATGACTATAATGAAATAATTCATTAATTCATTTGCCACTCATAGACAGGTGGGTTATTCTTGGCTTCATTTTGTTTTGTTTTTTGTTTTCTGTTTTTTGTTTTGCCGTTACAAATTGTTGTTTTTCTATTGCTGCATAACAACTTACCACAAACTTAGAGGCTTAAAACATCACAAATTAGTTATTTTATAGTTTTGTGGGTCAGGAGTCTGGGCACAGCATGGCTTTCTTTACTGAGGATCTCATAAGGCCAAAATAAAGATGTTGGTCAGAGTCTCTTCAGAGGCTCAGGGCCCTCTTCCAAGCCGTTGGTGGAATTTAGTTTTTTGTAGTGTTAGACTGAGGTCTCTACTTTCTTCCTGCCTGCCAACTGCAGACTTTCTCAGTTTCAGGCGCCACTGACCTTTCCCTGGAATATGAACTATTCAGCAACATGGCAGTTTGCTTATTCAAAGCCAGCAAAAGAAATATGTTTAGCTTTGAATGTCTTCTTCTTTTCATGGTCCCCTGATTAGGTCAGGCCCACCAAGAGTGGTATTTCTTTTGATTAACTCAAAGTCAACTAATCACAGATCTTAATTACTTCCACAAAATCTTTCCTGCCACAGAATCTAAAATAATCATGGAGGTGATATCTCATCAGGTTCACAAGTCCTCCTCACACTCAAGGTGAGGGCATTTTACAGGGTATATATACTAGAGGGTAGAAATCTTAGGGGCCATTTTAGAATTCTGCTTACCACATTAACATTTCTATAAATAAATATTTTTGGATATGTCTTTTGTTTATTTTTTTTTTTGCAATTTCAGGAATTCTTTTTATGTTTTCCAACTCAGTACTGTTTGGCTGAATTTTTTCAAATGGTTGTACCATTCATAGCCACCATTAAGATAAAAGAATTTCTCTTGTATACATCCTCACCATAACTAGAATTTGTATTTCAATTAATTTTTATAATTTCTTTTTTTTTTTTAAACAGTGAGAGAAGAAACACAAGCAGGGGGAGTGGGAGAGGGAGAAGCAGGCCTCCCGCTGAGCAGGGAGCCTGATGCGGAACTCGATCCTGGGATTCCAGGATCATGACCTGAGCCACCCAGGTGCCCCAATTTCTTTTTTTTTTTTTTAATTTTTTTTTAAAGATTTTATTTATTTTTTAGAGAGCGAGCGAGAGAGAAACAGCATGAGAGGGGAGAGGGACAGAGGGAGAAGCAGGCTCCCCGCTGAGCTGGGAGCCCAATGTGGGACTCAATCCCAGGACCCTGGGATCACGACCTGAGCCGAAGGCAGACGCTTAACCATCTGAGCCACCCAGGCACCCCGGTGCCCCAATTTCTATAATTTCTTCATTGAAGTTTTATTCATTGTTTATTAGACTTATTCCTAGATTTTTTACTTTTTATTGGTATTGTAAGTTTTAAGTTTACTAAATATTTCTGAAAACTTTTGTATATTAATCTTACATTCGGTGAACTCACTAAATTATCTTATTATTTTTAGTAATTTATTTGTAGGTTTTTTTCTTTCTTTTTTTTTTCTTTTTGGATTTTCTATGTGGAAAAATGCATCATTTAATTAATAATGACAACTTTTTCCCCTTTTCTACTCTTATATTTGATATTGCCTTTTTATGTCTTACTGAGCTGGCTAGGTCCTTCAGTACAATACTGAGTAGAAGTAGTAATAAGCATTATCTTTAACCACTTTCTGACTTCAGGGGTGAAGGTTTTAATGTTTAGCTGTTGAATATAGAGCTTACTATATGTTCTGAGCAGATATCCTTTATCAGGTTCTTGTCCCTGGCTTCACAAATTGATGTAAAATTTCAAAGAAATTTTAACGAAACCTCACTAGGGACTTTGAGAAACTTTACAAGATGATTTTTAAATGTATATGAAAAAAAATGTATATCAAAGAGCAAAGGGCTTATAATAACCAAGATACCACTGAAGAAAAAGAAAAATATGTGGGGACATGATCTACCAGATGTCAAAACTTGCTGTCAATGATAAAGATGGTCTTTTCATAATGATAAAAGATTCAACAGGACAGAACAATTTGAAAGATTTTTGACTTAGTAAGAGAGCTTCAAAATACATGAAGTAAAAACTGATAGAACTGAAATAGACAAATCTTAAATTATAGCCAGAAATTTCAATATTTTGCTCTCAATAACTGATAGAACAAGCAGACAGCAGATCAGTAAGTATACAGAACACTTAAACAATGCTATCAACTAATTTTACCTAGTTGAATTTATAGAACAGCAGTAGCTACAGTGCACATGACAAAGTTACCAATATAGAACATATTCTGGGCCATAAAACAAGTCAATAAATTTAAAAGGATTTAAATCATACAATGTATGTGCTCTGACCATAATGGAATTAAATTAGAAATGAGTAACAGAAGATAATAGAAAATACCCAAGTACTTGGAGACTATGCAATGTATTTCTAAATATCCTGGAGGGTCAAAGAAGAAATCACAAAGGCAATTAGATAGTATTTTGAACTGAATATGGTAAAACTTAAAAAAATAGACATGTCAATGATATTTGTCATGTTAACATTGTTAAATTGGGTGGTGGGTTCATAGGTGTTTTCTTTGTTATTCTGCTTTATAGCTTTCATGTATATTATATGTATACTTCAGTTCATATCAAAAATATACAGTTAAAAGAAAATGGAAATCTGTCTAAAATAAACACATGGAAAATACTGCCTTAAGAAAGACCATGTAGGCATAATTCAAAGTGGATTTGGGCTAGATATATTCTGATAGATTTCAGGCTTTAAATAAAATGGGACATTAAATCTTAGACTACAATACATGAAATCACTTGGTTAATTGTTGCTGTTTTTACTTCTAAGAACATGTGACCTTGAATAACACTTAAGAACATACCACATCCCATGCTTGTTGCAAGTTCAGGTTCTCTGTAGTCTTTGTCAGAGAATAGAAATGAACATATGTGCTCCATGCAGTTGCTTGTATCATTAGGCATAAAAAAAATCCACAGCATCTGCAATTTCTTGTTTTAATTGGATCGTGAAGCAATAGCTACAGCTGAGCCATTTATTGCTTCTGTAAACCAGAGCCAATAGAGGGAAGATGTTTGTCCTGACGTTACTTTTGAAAGGTGAATATAGTGGCAACAGCATAGATGGGACGACTCAGAGTGAGCAACTTAGACTGACCTCTGGTGTAATAGAAACAACTGAACAGAGGCAGCATGGTCATCATCTAGGAGCAAGGGCCTGGGGACGGGTGATAGAAATGTACTTGTGACATAAAAGCAGGAAAGACCCAGATTTTACTAGAGGTACCAACCAAAGGATAAAAATCAGTAAAATGTCAACTTCTAATTCAGTTTTTATCTTAATAAAATGAGTAAATACTTTCATTCTTAAATCATTTTTTATTTTTTGAAGATTTTATTTATTTATTTGAGAGAGAGAGAGAGCGCGCAAGTGTGCGCATGCACGTGCACACACGTGGGGCGGGGAGGGGGGAGCGGCAGAGGGAGAGAAAAAGAGATAATCCCAAGGAGACTCCTTGCTAAGCATGGAGCCTGATGTGGGTCTCAATCCCACTAGCCTGAAATCATGACCGGAGCCAAAATCAAGAGTTGGAGGCTTAACCAACTGAGCCATCCAGGTGCTCCAAGTCATATTTTAATTTAATATGAAATATTTTTTTGGAATTGTGGGTGTGTGTGCAGAAAATTTTCCTGAGATATGCTCCTTAATACAATCACAAATTCAATCAATGTTAACTTATTTGATGTTTCTCTGAAATTAATAGTTACGTGTTTTTTATTATTGATAATTTAAAATTTGTATTAGGTAAAAAAATATATATATAGTCTTCACATAGCTATAATTTCCCCTGGCGACCATGTACCATGACAAAATGTTGGTGGCTGAAAATTATTATGTGTATTTTCCTAGTTTTTTAAGATTAAACTGTAAATAATCCTTCCTTCCTTCCCAATATTGACAAACTTGTTTTTTAGATTCTAAACTTGCTTCTTAAAAAAGATCACATCATAAAGATTGCACAGAATGTTTTTACTATTGGCTATAAAATGTATCTTTAAAAACTTCTAATATTGACTGTAGCTCAGAAAAATGACATTTTCATAATATTAAAATGGGACCAGAAAAGCATGTCACATTTATAAAACTATTTGTTCCTGCGAAACTAGGAGTAGAAGGCTTTAGAAGAGGGTTGGCTTGAAACACTTCATTATTTTGAATGCCCGATTAATGTTCATGGTTTTTCCTTGCTCTCTTATGTGGGGGTTGGTCTGAAACGCAGTATATTATGCAATGGTTTTGTCATGTATCAGTGATGATATTAACAGTCTAATGCTAAACAGGTTCTGAGGAAATGAAGAGGGAAAAAAATGACTTACTATATTTACCCTGAAACAAGATTCAATCTGCCAGCGTATTTAATGCTATATTTTTCATTATCTCACAAGCATATGTTGAAAGCGCTACAGATGATGAAGTTAGCTGCTGGGCAGAGTTATCATCAATGCTTTCCATCTTTATTTTAATAAGAAGAGCGAGCAAATTGTTTGTGACCTTTGTCAAGGGCTTCCTGGAAGACAGGAAACCTAACCACAAAATCACTAGCCTGGAGCCCTACTGAATATTCAAAACCACCTTTCCTAGAATAAAATGTCTTATAACACAGCAATTGTTTCTGATAGAGCCTTATCTTGAACAAAAGGTCCAGAAGCTAAGGGTAAAATATTTTTTTTCTTTAAAAATATTATACTTGTGGAATTTTTAGTGGTCATGTTGGGTCTGTAGGGAAAACATATTTCCTTAAGCTCAATACATCCTTAAAAATAATAATGCCTGCTACCACTTAGGACACTGGAATCTAGGTTAACCTTGACACATTTGTAAAACCAAGCCTCTTGGGTTATGTGAAATCACCATATCTAAATAGCAATAGTAGTGTCTCTTGAGTGCTTACCACTGTTGCTGTGCTAAGCTCTTTACTTGGTTATCTCATATAATCCTGACTCTAGAGATAAATCCTGTGATTATCTCTGCTTTATAAATTGGTAAACTGGACAGAGAAAGACCAAGTAACTTGCCTAAGGTTACCCAATCAGTGTTGGAGCTCTCATGATGAGCCATGGACCGAGGGCATCTGGTTCTGGGCCCCTAGTTACTGTTCTGTATTGAAGTGATCTGAATGTCCCAACTTGCTATCTTTTGGAATGATCCCAGTTATTATATAAATGATGTACCTATTTTTTTCTGTCAGTCAAAAGGATAAGAGAATGTGAGGAGTGTTTGGTTTCTGTGGCACACTCTCTATTATCCTACTAAATTACCAGAACAATGGATAGTCTGTGTTTCCCTGTAGGAAGATTGCATTTCCATTCTAGAGTTACCCTAACCTATCTCTATTTCAAAAATATTTTAAACACATTTTTGGTCTTATCTGGAGAGCACTATATTTAAATGACATTCACTTCATTGTTATGGGCTGTTTCCCCACAAAATTTATATGTTAACACCCTAATGTGATGGTATTTGGAAGTGGGGCCTTGGGGAGATAATTAAGTTTAGATGAGGTCTTGAGGGTGGATTCCTCATGATGGGATTAGTGTCCTTATAAGAAGAGACCAGAGGCCCTCCCTCTCTGAGGACACAGAGAGAAGAAGGAAGCTGCCTGGAAACCAGAAAAATGACTCTCATGAGATGCTGAACTTGTCAGGATCTTGATCTTGGACTTAGACCCCAGGACTGTGAGAGAGAAGTGTTTCTTATTTGAGCCATTCATTTCATGGTATTCTGTTACAGCATCCCAAACTGAATAAGACCGATGTCATTAAGAAAGCCTAAGCTAATATAAGCAGGTGCTTACAAGCTAAAGTTCCTCATTCCTAAGTGGAAAATGGCCAATACTCCTTGACCTGTAACCCCAGGTATAAAATGGTTCAATCTAAGGGGCACCTGGGTGGCTCAGTCAGTTAAGCATCTGCGTTCAGCTCAGGTTCATGATCCTGGGGACCTGGGATCGAGCCCGCATCGGGATCCCTGCTCAGTGGAGAGCCTGCTTCTCCCTCTGCCTGCTGCTCCCCCTGCTTGTGCTCTCTCTCTGTCAAATAAAATCTTTAAAATAAATAAATAAACATACAAATAAAATGGTTCAATCTACAATAAAAGAGAAAATAAATATTACCCCTACCCTGTGCCTGTCAGTTATGGGAAGATTACTGAAAACAGTACATGTGAACTTCTGATCTTTTGTTGTTCATTTCCTAAATTTTATTTTCCTACAGTTTTCTCTTAACAGTAGTATATATTTTTAAAACTCTCCTGTAGTTACTTATGTATGTACAAATAGAATTGGTTTGAGAAAAATCACTTTCCCATTTTAAAGCCCTACTTTATTCACATGTGATTTTAAAATCTTGACTAGAAACAAATATTTAACAGTGACAATGCATTGAAATCATCTTTTCTTGGACAAATGCTACATAAAGTGTGGTTAGGCAACTGGTGACAGTATCTAAACAATCTAGTCCATCATGCACTAGGGAGCCGGCCTCTGAATGGAAATCATCACATTGCTTCCTTTATTGAGAATGTCTTGTAGTGAAAAAAAAAAAAAAATGTAGCTGAATCGAAAACTGTGCTTCTGATAAAGTTGATTTATATTCTCCGACTTGCACTTTGAGTAAGACTGCATTGGACCACTTTCAAGCTAGACTTCACAATTGAAAACTCTTTTCCTTACTGGATTGTCTTTGCTAAAACATGTATCTCTTGCCTTTTATTAAGATCATTAAGTCTCTATATTTCTCAAAATCTCGATAAGAACATGAAGCATACCTTAGCAGTAGTTCTCAGTGTCTTCATTGTTTTCATTAAGTATTAGCTAATGGTTCTAATATTTCTGAATTAGTAAAAACATTATCAATTGTTGAAATTTTAGGATGAAGAACTCTGGACCAGAAGTCCTAATACAAGGCTTGGTTTCTTCTTTCACTGAATAGACATATATTGTTCACTCAATTTCCTCATAAATTGATTTCTTACAAACAAACAAACAAACAAAAAAAAACAAAGAAAATAGTTTTTGATTTAAGAAATAAATTATATCAATTTTCTTTTTAAAATATTCACATAAACTACCATTTTAAATTCAATAAACACTTCCATATCACCATTTTCTAGAAATCCCACTCTCATTATTAAATAGAGATATTTCAATAGCTATATTACAAACCAATGTCTTGAGTTTGCCCAAATTAAATGACTAAAGCCCCTGACACTGAATTTCAATCATATAATTTTATGTGCATGCATCTGTTAGTTGAAGAATTGAATATACACTGTCAAAAATTTTTAAACTGAAAGCTGTTTTGTAACATATTTTAAATGGAAAAATGGAATACAGTGTTATTCTCTTAGCTTGTTTCATTCTTGTTTGTTTTTTTTTTAGCTTCAGCAAAGAATTCCTGTCACAACATTAAAGAAATATGGACAATCTTCAGTGATGAAATTGATAATGAACAAAAATGAAAATAAAACCATGGTTAATCATAAAAGACATAGGAAGAAGAACAAATTAGGGTTTGGAAGTGAGGAAAATCTATTAAATAGTCACTTATGTAAGAGTTATATAGTTGGCACAATGTTGTGGAGTCCAACTTGACAGTCCTTCAGGCAATGACATACAAATGACTAACCTCCCCCAGCCCCCCAACCCTGAGCCCAGCACAGGTCCTCTCTACGGGATTAGCCCTGAATGAATGGCTTTACCTAATTTGAACATGACACTTCCTTTCAGCTCTTAAGTTTCTTGCATCAATTTGTACTGATTAATTTTGGGGTTTGATCTGGCCTAGTGTTTTAGGGACTACACATGGATCTTTCTCAGTGACTTCACTCCTAGAAACACATTCATAGAAGAACAGGAAAAAGAGCTATCTTGATGCGAACTGGCTTTCAAGGTGGAATGCCCGCCAGATTTGTCTTAAGCTAAAGGTGGACTGGAACTGGTGTGGTAGAAAGTCTTACCACTGTTTTATCAGTTAATGCTGATTGACTTAATACTGTAGTGACTGCTACAAGAAGTTAAAGGAAAACACATGTCTTGAGAATAATAGTATTGATATCCTTTAGACTTCCGTAAAGAAATTTTAAAAGAAGAAATATTACCTAAAAGTAGCTCTACTTATGTCTTCTTATGCGCTCATAGACTTGGCTAACTCTGTCTTTCGCTATTGGGGTAGTAGTCTGTTTACACTAAAATGGAAACCATTATTAAAGGAGTAAATGTGATAATTGACTTTCTCTGCTTGACTTATCTCACTTAGCATAATCTCCTCCAGTTCCATCCACATTGATGTAAAACTTGGGTATTCATCCTTTCTGATGGCTGAGTACTATTCCATTGTATATATGGACCATATGTTCTTTATCCATTCATCTGTTAAAGGGCATCTCGGCTCTTTCCACAGTTTGGCTCTTGCAGACATTGCTGCTGTGAACATTGGGGTGCATGTGGCCCTTCTTTTCACTACATCTGTATCTTTGGGGTAAATGTCCAGTAGTGCAATTGCTGTGTCATAGGGTAGCTCTATTTTTAAATTTTTGAGGACCCTCCACACTGTTTTCCAAAGTGGCTGTACCGACTTGCATTCCCACCAAGAGTGTAAGAGGGTCCCCTTTCTCCACAACCTCTCCAACATTTGTTGTTTCTTTCCTT
Organism: Mirounga angustirostris; assembly: GCF_029215605.1. NCBI lineage: Eukaryota > Metazoa > Chordata > Mammalia > Carnivora > Phocidae > Mirounga > Mirounga angustirostris. Next base: position 63,693,419 of record NW_026991710.1, read on the forward strand.
GTCCATTTTTGCCATTCTAACTGGTATAAGGTGGTATCTCAGTGTAGTTTTGATTTGGATTTCCCTGATGGCTAATGATGATGTACATTTTTTCATGTGTCTGTTAGCCATTTGTATGTCTTCTTCAGAGAAGTGTCTTTTCATATCTTCTGCCCACTTTTTGACTTGATTATTTTTTTTTTGGGTGTTGAGTGTGAGAAGTTCTTTATAGATCTTGGATACCAGCCCTTTATCTGTAGTGTCATTTGCAAATATCTTCTCCCATTCTGTCAGTTGTCTTTGGGTTTTGTTGACTGTTTCCTTTGCTGCGCAGAAGGTTTTATCTTGATGAAGTCCCAAAAGTTCATTTTTGCTTTTGTTTCACTAGCTTTTGGAGATGTGGCTGGAAAGAAGTTGCTGTGGGCGATGTCAAAGAGGTCACTGCTTATGTTCTCCTCTAGGATTTTGATGGATTCCTGTCTCACATTGAGGTCTTTCATCCACTTTTACAAAACAGGGCTCTTAATTCTTACTTCAGAAGATATGTTTGTAATACAAGAAGAAGAAAATACGTTAAAGACTGTGTAGACCTAATAGGTAGTAAGTAATCAATTAATGCATAAATGTTTTCGTCTAGGTGCAAATAGATTCATTCTTGTTTTTAAGATCTATTTATTTATTTGAGGGGGGAGGGGCAAAGGGAGAGACAATCTTAAGCAGACTCCTCGCTGAGCACAGAGCCCCTCGGGCTTGACCTCACCACCCCAGCTGAAACCCAAGAGTCGGATGTCCAGCTGACTGCACCACCCAGGTGTCCCCATTCTTGTTTTATAAATGTAATTCTGACTTTCTATAACAAACTGAAACCATTGCTTGATCCTAATCTGAGAGTCATTCACTCATTTATTCATTCATTTTGCATATTCAGTGTATATGTGTGTGCACATAGAAAATTATACATATACACACCCACACCTGCACCCACATTTGCCTCTGAATTCAGATGGTTTGTGGACTCTTTGAAGCCCATTTAGATTTTTTCTCTATGTCCGTGAATCCAAGGATAAGAAATTTTGATTCAGAATCTCTATATCATGACATTTGTTTGTATGATTAAATTGATACAGCAGCCACTGATAATGCTATCCACCAAGTGGTTCTGCATTCCTTTGTCTTCTTTGAATATGCCCTTGTTGGCTAAAGAATCAGGGAAGAAACTTCTAAATTTGTAAAATCAAATTGTAAAAGCTGATTGGCTATCTTCCAAGGGAGCAAAGCCAGACTGTCCTTGGAAATTGAAACTAAACCCCTGAATTTATGATCAGAGACCTTAGTGCTGCCATTTATTAATACCACTTTGATATCCAGCACTTGAAAAATACTCTGTATGAACAACTGGGGAGTCTAGCAAAATAGTTTTGACATTTTGCTAACATTAGTGCTTCAACACTGAACCATCTGCTAGAGAGTTCCGAGTCTGAATGAAAGGTGTAAACCTGGATTAGCATCGATATGGTTTTCTATCAAGTTTGGCTTATTCTCATCTCGCTGGATGTTTTCCAGGTCCCTTTGGAAGCCAAGATTGCCATTGTAGAGTGTAATGCCATATGTTAAGATTCATATGACATATTACCTAAAAGTCATGAATTATTATACCATGTCTCTTTATGGAGCTGTGATTAGAAATGTTTATGTAAATGCACCTCCAAAGAAAAATGGTACCCACTGTTAGGCAACACTATGCATCGTAGCCTTGAAGAGATTCCCTGACTTACGTGTATCTTGAAAACAGTCTAATCCTGGGATAATGGAAAATCAGTGCCTTTTTCTAAATGTACTGACTTGAGGGGGGTAGGGGAGGATCAGAAGAGTCATTAAGAATAAGCCAGGAACTTCCTCTCTAAAACAATGAAATCACCAAGAAAAGTGACTCTAAAAGCCGAACAAAATGCCACATGTCTAAGGGCAAGGCAAAAATGGCAAAAGAACATATTACTAGAAAACATAAATACGAATTTTTGTTCTGTTGAATATTTTAAAATATAGTATAGATACACACATGTACATATACATATACCCACACACATACTTACGCACGTGGTATTTTCTAGTTGTTAATCAGGGATTTTGTAGGTTATAAGTAGAACTTGACACTTCTCTCATGTTATTCAAGAAACAGATAAATAGGAACTCATTTTGGGGATCCGAAAATATTAGGCAACATTTTGCCTTTAAAAGGCTTTGAAACTACTAGCTCCGTATATCTTCCTGCACACATGAATAGACTTGCACAGCTCCAGCTACCTTCTCCTATTCTGGTCCTTTGCTATGAAAGTTGTTATGGGTTAATGCATAAGGATTAGACTAACATTAGGCAGGGGTAATGTTTCTATAATGTAATCAATGTTCTATATGCTATAATCTAATGTTCACAGACACTTACTGACAGATGTACATTTATGCTTTTCTTAGAGAATATGGAATAAGATCATTTTTTAATTCTAATGTTAAAAGAAAATACCAATCATTGTGAGAAACAAAGATAAGTCTTTGAAAGCAAAACTTCAGTGTCCTGGCTTCTTTGATCTTCTGGGTATGCAACATTTGTTCTGTACATGAATTAGTAATACAAGATTAATCAAGACTGGTAATTCTGTAAATCACCTGTAAGAGACATATACATTTTTATACCTAACAATAAATAATTGATTTTGTCATTAACATATTCTATGTATATTTTAAGTCATCTAATAAATATGACATTCAAATGTAAGGAATGTTCCCACATATAACTAGTACAAATTATAAAGATTTCCAAATTTTTAGGAAATTATATGGAAGCAAGGCATTCTATACATACATGCATATAAATATGTACATTTCATAGCTTTGTGAAATGAATAGCTACACCCAAACTTGCTGGCCCGTATATTCTTAGCTCCAATCAGACTCACTGGGCATATACTCAAGGCTCAGTGTCACCGTGGGATCAGCATGATCGGCTGTCACTGGTTTCACTGACATCTGTCCCCACAGTGAGACAAGCTGCAACATGAATTATTGAAGACATACACATGCAGATCTGTGTCATGATTACGCCAAATAATACATTTTGCCACACTCTAGAGAACTGAAAAAAGTCATGGCCGACAACGTCTTTAACCCTTTTTGACAATCTGCTACTGTGTTACAGATTTAAAAAAGAAACAACACCATTACACTTTGTGATCTGCTTTTGTTTCAGGTAAAAAATAAAAATAAAACTCCCAAAAGAGTTATTATCTGCTCTCTTTAACACATACTTGCCAAGTGATTGGAACATGCTCATTTTGTTAAATCTTTCTGTTTCGTCAGGTGATTAATATCCTATAGTTAAATGATAAAAACAAAATTAGCCTCCTCATTTGTAAAGTGATTTTAACTTGGCAAATTAGTTACTTCACTAAAAAAGCGTCTCTAACTGAGGGAGCTTGAAGTAGCTTACAAAAAATAATAAATTCTTACATCAGTAATCTTTTCTAAAGTTATTACAGAATTTAAATTTGTTGATATTCTTATCAAATAGGAAATATACTCCAGAGTAATCATTCTAGGGCCTATTATTTGAATATTTTGCAGTACTCTGCAGTATTATAATACGAAGCTCCAGAACCTCACTCAGTTTTATCTATTATGCATTTTTATAGATTTTTGTTTATCAATTAAAGGTTGAATGATATATACATATTTATTTATAATTCTAGGGCAAATTATATTCCTATTTACTGGTGATGTTATTATTTAATTGAACACAAGTTGCTTAACCTCTCTGTGTTTCAGTTTTATTTTGTTATTAAATCGCAGTTACATACTTGCCTGTCATGCAGGGTTGTTGTGTAGATAGAATAAACCAGTAAATGTAAAAATATTTAACAGATTCAGAGCACTACTATTTAATATCCATGTCCATAATAGCTGTTTCATAAGCTAATAGCTGTTATAATGACATTCCTCCAAAGATATTTGCATTTTAACAAAAGGATCTAGGAAATTTCCCAGTAATTTTAGCTACACTGTCTTATTTTCTGCCCCATTCCTATTTCTATTTCTAAGGTGACAAACACCCAGGAACCTGAATGGTGTCTGTGGCTCTTAGAAATAAATTTTTCTTGGACACCTGGGTGGCTCAGTCAGTTAAGCGTTTGCCTTAGGCTCAGGTCATGATCCCAGGGTCCTGGGATGGAGCCCACATGGGGCTCCCTGCTCAGTGGGGAGCCTGCTTCTCCCTCTGCCTACCACTCCCCGTGCTTGTGCTCTCTCTCTGACAAATAAATAAATAAAACCTTAAAAAAAAAAAAGAAAGAAATTTTTCCAAAGTGCTTGGAAGAATGCAATTGGATATTGTTGGCAGACACTTCTTGTTTCTCTCCGTGTTGTTATGAATGAACAACTGTTTTTGTTCTGGATTATTATTTTAAGGGCATTTCCACAGCGACAGCCTTGGAAGATAAGATAACATCTTTCTCCAGAACAATGGGCATGTATGCTTACTGTCCGGTAAAGATTTGGGTTTTCCAAGCTCAGTTTTTCTCTGTAATGCTACCCGCTGCACACGCAGGTATCATCCAGCCCTTTTTGCATGGCCCTGTGGGATCCAAGGCTCAGCACAAATGCTGATTCTCTGACCACTGCTCTTGCTGTAAATAATAAACTGTCCTTTGTCTTTGACCTAGGAGTCTTATGTTGTTTGTCAGCATTCATTAAACTGTGGTGGGCTAACTTGTTAGATTGCAAGTATGGTAAAAATCAAAGACCCATCCCAGTTCTTCATAGATATTTCCAGAAAAAAACCCCACTATGTCACTATTCACAAGTAGTTAACCCTTTCCTGAAAAGAGATTGGAGGTGGGGTGGGGGGGCTGTGGGGAGAGTGACTTTGAAATAAAAGAATTACGAAGTAAGAAAGAATGAAGAGGAGTCTAAGTTCACTATTTATTCCTGTTGATGCCAGGTTATCAATAAAAGAAGGTTTAGAGGTAGTGCAAACCTAATGGTACTGGTAATAGCAGTTTGTGGACATATATGGGTAATAAATTCTCAATTCTATACCAACCACACAGTAAATGCCTTCTGACTGTAAACCAAAGCAGCTCCAATATGGTTTATAGCCCTTGCCCAGAAAACCGTTTGTTTCCCCCCTGACCTGCTCCTGTCTTCTATCTCCACCTTGCAACTAGATCTTGACATTATTATCTGGTTCATGTCCTGTTTCTTCATTTTGAACCTGGTATCTGGCTATCAACATCAACACACTTTGGCTAAGAAGTGTCCTTTCATTTCTTTCTTGGATAATATGATTGGAAATTGTTGTTTGACAGCTGGGATATATTTCTCCTTTTCTTTTCTTTTCTTTTCCTTTCATTTCTTTTTTTCTTTTCTCTCTCTCCTCTCTCTCTCTCTCTCTCTTCTTCTTTTTTTTTTTTTTTTGTAAAAATACCACAAACTGCCTTTGGACAGATTATTCTTCTCTTTTCTCAACCACATGCTTAGATCAGATCAATTCCATCCTAAGCTTCAGGGGTGGGATATAATTGCTTAAGCTAATAAGCATATTTTACCCCTCCCCTCTACAATGATTCTAAGATGGACGTATCATTTAACCAATCCATTAAGACTGTATTTCAGGTATTTTGCTGATTATGCTGACTCAGATCTTGATGAATTTGAACAGAGTCATAGTTCTGGTTAGTGCAGCACCCATTAACAGACCTGAGGAGATGGAGGAGACAAATAGAGAAATGGAAACAAGTTTCTGGTCATGTAATTTTTCATGCTGGATCAAGACTTATAACCTGATGCTATTGATGGACTTTTCATTCAATAATACCAAAATTTCCTGGACTTTGTTGGATTTTCTGTTACAAGCAAAAGAAAATATTCTAATTAATAGAGAAAATATATACTGCCCCAAATTCAGTCCCTTAGGACTCAATTCTTGGTATTGGCCCAATCATTGCTCTGGTTGAATTTACACAGATCCTTCTAACGTGTTGTTTACAATATTCCAGAGTCTGTGAACTCCCTTGGCAATATGTCAAAATCTATGAGTCCTTTTCCTCCAAATATTCACACAAATGAATATAAACAAAAATTTGCATATGGTTTAAGAGGGCTTATTATTCCCCTAAATTCTATCTACTGTTCATAGGCCCCAGGTTAAGAAACTATTCATTAAGTTATAAATTACAGATAATAGCTTTATGTGTTAATCCCTCTGCCAAAATATTTTTATTTAAGCAACTGTTAGAATCTTAAATAAAAGATAAAATTCTAATTGTGTAACTTTGTACACTCTCCAGTGGTTGTATAAGGTAATTCCTATGTTCCCTGAATCCTCACTGGTCAAGTCCTTACCTACTATATTCTCACCAGCCTGGGCATTGACGGGAATCAGGGAAGTAGTTCTTAGTATTATATTAGAATAATGGTCTTCTGTACTAATGTACTATTGTATTACATTAATAATATAATAATGCTGACTCTGTAGCAAGCTGACTTGACAGTTGTCTATATGGACTAATTTTCCCATTATGCTCCATTATTCGCCAGGCTAGCGTGCAACCAGAATAAACTCTGGAGAAGGTAAGTTTCCTTTTCAAACTCAAAGAGTTGAAGGCACACAATTAACCAAAAATAAGAATCACGATGCACAGGTGCCTGGGTGGCTGAGTCATTAAGCGTCTGCCTTCGGTTCAGGTCATGATCCCAGAGTCCTGGGATCGAGCCCCCCATTGGGCTCCCTGCTCAGTGGGAAGCCTGCTTCTCCCTCTCCCTCTCCCCCTGCTTGTGTTCCCTCTCTTGCTGTGTCTCTCTCTGTCAAATAAATAAATAAAATTAAAAAAAAAAAAAAGAATCACGATGCACTTCTTAGTACTTGACTGAGGTGTATAAAATACTAAGATTGCATGAGTATAAATTTGTTTTGTGTCAGGAAAAGAAAAAAAGATGCAGATCTACCTTATGCCATATGTCTCATAATCCAGGGTATGCATATGTTACTATAAAATTCCATTTTAGACCTTATCATATACGCCACACTTTAAATATTATTTGCTCACAGCTACAATATATTTTGCTTCTGAATATTGAAACAAATTGAGCTACCTTTGGATTTCTGAGGATGGTAGGGAAAATTAGGAGGATGAAATCTTTATAAAGAATTCAGTCTCATTTAAAAGGTGATTGAGAGAAAAATCATTTTTCAAAAAATCTGTAGTTCTCTGTTCTAAGTCAGTTGTTAAAAGGATATATGAGGGCGCCTGGGTGGCTCAGTTGGTTAAGCGACTGCCTTCGGCTCAGGTCATGATCCTGGAGTCCCGGGATCGAGTCCCGCGTCGGGCTCCCTGCTCGGCAGGGAGTCTGCTTCTCCCTCTGACCCTTCTCCCTCTCATGCTCTCTGTCTCTCATTCTCTCTCTCTCAAATAAATAAATAAAATCTTTAAAAAAAAAAAAGGATATATGAAAAATACTAGACTTGTTTGCAGTTGATACACTGCCCCCCTATGTTAACTTATTTATGAGTATGCAAATTTTATGCAAAAGTAGGAGACTCCCTGGGGGTATAGCACTCTACTGTCAGCAAGATATTCCAAAAACAGATGTTTTAATATAGTCTTTAGGATTTGATGAAGGAAATTATGGAGTGCTACATGAAGTCAGTTTTTTGTAATTTAAAAAAATTTCAGAAATATATTGATGCACTCTTCCTTAGAATACATATACAAACCCTCTTTTACTAGAAGTCAGAACACAAAAAGATTTAGTATGGCAAAAGATAATAATAACAATGTGCCATTTTAAAGGACTTTTCAAAATTCAGGCACTTATTTCCTTTTACAACCATGATTATAATCTGGCCTTTTGGGTGTTCTGTATCAAAAGCCTGCACTAATTTGTACTTTGTAAAAATGGGTTATTTATTAAAATATACTCCAAACAATCATATAGCTTCTATAAAAAAAAAGTTAGGATTACAGATTCTTCACAATTTTCAGACATTGAGAAGCTTTATACAATTACTGTAAATTTATGGAATAAAATTATTTCTTCAAAATGGAACAGAAAAGCCCACTGATCTGCTATCTCTTTCTCTAGATTTCATTTAATAGTGAAAACAAACAGAAAGCTTTCTTCTTTTCATCTCACAGGAATTTGTGAATTAGTGGCCTGACACATGCCATGCCAGGTGTGAGAGAGTAGCGCCTTCACCTCCTATTCTCATTTCTTACTCAGTCATCTCCTGCTTCCCTACTTCCTCAGTTAACTTCTCAAAGCTACAAAAACATGTTTGTTCAATAAGAATTAGATCAAATATCAAAGCTGCTAACTCTATGAGCTTCTTTAATATTAAATATTATATAGAGTTGTATTCATTTTATTTATAGTCATAAACTCTGATTAAACAATGAAGACTCTTTTTTTTTTTTAAAGATTTTATTTATTTATTTGACAGAGAGAGACACAGCGAGAGAGGGAACACAAGCAGGGGGAATGGGAGAGGGAGAAGCAGGCTTCCCACTGAGCAGGGAGCCCGATGCAGGGCTCGATCCCAGGACCCTGGGATCATGACCTGAGCTGAAGGCAGACGCTTAACGACTGAGCCACCCAGGTGCCCCCATGAAGACTCTTCTAAAGAGCTAAAGCACAGTAGGCCTGTGAGAACATTTTTTTTCCAGTGATATATTCCTGTTGGGGAAAAAAAAAAAAAAGCTGGGGTTTTGGCTCTCCATACCAATTTGCATTCTATTTTACATATATTTGCATATGACATTCCTAAGCCCCTAATTCCAAATATGCAAAATAAAATAAAATTAATTAAATAGGGAAGATGACTACAGTTGAATTCCAACTCGATGGGAAGGGCATGGCACACACAAAATACCTAACAGATTTAAAAACCAATCATTCTAATTGCATCCTAGAGGAAGAGCCAGTAACCCTGAAGCTGAAGATGGCCGTGCCTCAACTTTTCTTGGCAGAGGGCTTGCCAGGGACTCCTTTGGCATATCCTGCCTTTCTGACTCTCCTACTCCCATCTATTAGAGGTCACACCATCATCATCATCATTATCATCAGCCTACATTTTTACACTTGCACATTTACATACATGATCTCATTTGATTTTCACATCAACCCTCTGAGGGAAGCAAAAGGAAATTATTTTCCTTAATTTGGAAATACAGAACCTGAGGGCAAGAGAGGTTAAATGATTTCCCCAGAATTATATTTATAGTGAGCAGCAGAGTTGGAAAAAAAAAAAAAAGCTGAGACAGTTTACTCCAAATTTGATTTAATCTACTCCAATGTACTTCCCATCTCCCCTCCATTCTAGCTTTGTAAATAAGATAATCACCAATCAGTTTTATGTATTTATTACCCCAATTCCCAAGCTCTCCTGGGGTTCCCTTATGTACCTCTTTTCTTTATCACTTCAGATTCTTCATGTTTTCATTTTTTCTCCATTTTCCTTCCTTGACTTGTTTTAAGAAAAAAGATCTTATAAACTCATTTGTGTGCCAATGTTTATGATTTGATGTATTACAAAATAATCTTGCTTCAGCAAACCTAATAAACACCTGTTTATGAATTTATTGAGAATCTATTATGTGCCAAGCACTTCTCTAGTTTATGGGTATAATAGCACAGAACATAACACTTAAAAATATTGCTCTCATGGAACTTAAGTTTTAGGGCCAGGAGAAGTAGAGATAGGCAATAAATAAATTGTAAAGGATACTTAAATGATTGTAGATGGTATGGAAAAAAGAAAAGAAAAGGATAAGGAGCACGAAATTTTGGTTGGGAGAGTGGTTCAATTTTAAATAAGGTATTCAAGGAAGGCCATAACGAGACAGTAACATTTGAACAAAGATGTGAGGAGGTAGGAATCAAGGCATCTCAAAGGCCCTCTTGGACCTATCAGTTCCCATTGAGAACCAGAAGCATGTGCTCAGCCATATTTCAGATTGCTACAAATGAGGACTGTTGTGGACTTTCTGTTATGCTCCTCAATGAAGAGGAGCATCTAATGCAGTTCTTTTGTCTCCAGCTCATCAGCATATGGTGGGTGTATGGGGGGCACAGATCTTAATGGTTTGAGTAACATGTCTTTTTAGTAAACAGCTCTCTGGGTGAAAAGGAATGCAGCTAAGGAGTTACGTCTATATCTGGAGCAGATGCAGATTGTGAGATAGAGAGGATTGAGCCTGATGCTATATTGGGTTGAGTTGGAGGAGAGGGGTGAGCAATATTTTGCATGTGTTAGGAATGGAGATATTTGTAATCAGAGGGTGGACTGTGGTAGATTGAAGAGCATGGCTGCATTATTTTGCATCTCCTTTTATCAAAAAGTGTGTTTTAGCTGATTTAGGCTACTGGAGGGTGAAGGCTATATAGAGGACTGAGTTTCTCCAGCCAACAGCCATACCTACTGCCAAAACTGTGAGTGAGGCTATCTTGGATCTTCCAGCCCAGTATATTCTCCAGCTGCATGAGTAAGCCCAAAACAACCAGAGGAACAGCCCAGCCAACACACAGAATCATGAGAAATAATAAATCATTGTTGTTTTAAGTCATTAAGTTTGGGGATGGTTTGACTCACAATGGCAACAAATAAACACCATTTTAGTAGGGTCACTCTAGCTATTTTGTTCCAGATAGTCTATAATGGATAGGGCTGGTAGGACTGGAGAAGTTAGGGAAGCATAATGATAAGTCAAATATAATACCTTCCCTCAAGCTTAAGAGAAATAAGAAATTAAGAAATTGGAAGTTAAGTAACATACCCAGGTTGCATAGCTAGTAAGAGTTGGAATTGGAATTCAAACCCAGGCAGATCTGAAATTCTAGTCTGTGTTCTGAACCACTCACTATTCAAAGCCAAAGAATTTGGAAGAAGGTCTTGGTTAAGTAACTTACATTTATTGAATTTTTACTTTTACTGGATTCCTATTATGTATATTATGTTATTGGATCCCTAATGTGTACTTATAGGTTCTTTATTTTTTGTCCTTAAAATCACCACATTTTATACTTAAATTTGAGGCTCAGTCTATCTATGATAGTGGGTAGAAAAGAATGAGGCAATATTTTCCAGAACAGATGATACTTGAGTTATGTATTGAAGAAAGAACAAAAGAAAAACAAGAAAAAATATTTTCTAAACCTCTCTGCACATTCAAATCTTATCTAGCTTTCAAATCACAATATAGGGACTGTTTTCTATAAAAGCATGTCTGATTTTTCCTAGCCTGAAATGTTTGCTTTTTCTCCAAATTTCCTGAACAACAAATATATCTCTAAGAACATATTTTCTATCATGCCTAATATTTACTTATAAAAATGTTGTATGTCCTTTCAGATAGAATCCAGGTCTGATTTATGTTTATACTCTTTTTGTTGCCAGTGGGATAAGATGGGTGGAAGAATGAATGGATGATTAGAAGGATGGATGGATGGATGAATGAATCTCTTGCCTTTGAGCTAATTCGAACCCCTAACCCGTGTTTTCAACATTCCTAAGGGAACATTTTCTGTAAAAATGTTTTTCTGATGTGCTAAGATAAATTAATGAGAAATTACTGAAACATATAATAGAATTGAATGTATCATAGAATTAGGTAGGGTGGATATGCCATCCTGTTTGGCCTGATTGCCTATCTTTCCACATTACTACTTAATAATTATTCTCTTCCATCTCAAAATTAGCATTACTTATCCCAGTAATATGTTTTAAATGTCTTTTATTAATTCTTTTTTGTGCATCTATTTGAATGTACATATGTAAGGCACTGTTTTCTGAACTGCTAGGTCTTTCTTAATTCTTAACAAAATCTCTCCTATAAAAATGTAAGCTTACTTCTCAACTGCTGAATATAGAGACCACCTCAGATACTTAAAAGAGGCAAGTTACCCAGGATGGGGCATAATTTACAGGACCCAGTGCAAAATGAAAGAACAAGCCCCTTGTTCAAAACTTATCAAGAATTTCAAGATGGTGACAGCTGAGCACTAAACCAAGCACAGGGATCTTTTATGCACAGAACCCTGTGTGAATGCACTGGTTGCTCACCCATGAAGTGGGTCCTAGAGTTCCCTTAGCCTTTTTCTTTGTGACCTCGACAAGGAGCTCTTTTACCATGTAGGCAGAGTGAAAGACCTACCTACTCCATTTTTTGGTGAGGGGGTAAAAAACATTCAATGATAACCATGAAGTTGTCACGGAACATACATATTGGGGGAGGGTGTATATATCGGCTCTGCTTGTTGAGATATTAGGACTACACTGCAGTACAGTTTAATGCAAGGAAGTGCATATATTACAAGTGTATAGCCTGATGAATTTTCACAAATTAAACACTCATAAGTAACCAGAAACAAATAACAGAAACAAAGAAATAACAATAACAAAGAAACAGAAAATTATCCACATCCAGAGTCTCCCTCTTGTGTCCTGTTTGATTTCTTATATTCTGCCACCCCAAGTTAAGTCTTATCCTGACTTTTGACAGCATAGATTAGTTTTGTATGTTTTTATATGAATGCAATAATGTGATATGTACTCTTTTATTTCCAGCTTTTTTCTCTCAAAACAACATTTGTGAGAATCATACCTGTCACTGCATTCAGCTGCAGTTCACTCAATCTTGTCACTGTATAAGACTGCATTGTGTGAATATACTATAGTTTTAAATTTTCCATTGCTGGCATTTATGCGGACAATCTCCAGTGTTTTGGATATTACAAATAAATGCTGCTATGAAATAACGTGGCCATGAACATTCTAGTAACGTATTTTTGTGAATATATGTATGACTCTATTACTACTGAGTATATACCTAAATTGGAATTGCTAAATCATAGGTATGCATATGTTCAGTTTTAATGGATACTGTCAAACAGATTTTTGAAGTTGTTTTACAAATTTATACTCTTCAGCAGTCCATGAGAGTTTCTCCACATCCTTGCTAACACTTGATGACAAATAAATTGAACACTTTTCCACATATTTATTGGGTTTTGGGTTATCCCTTTTATGGTGTCTGTTCAAGGGTTTTAACCATTTTTCTATTGGGTTGCTTATTTTTTCTTATTTATAGGAATTTTTAATATTTTCTGGATATGGGTCCTTTGTTGGATGTATGTGTTAAGAATATCCTCTCTCTCTGTGCTTTTTCATTTTTTTTATGGTGTTTTTGATGAGTACTGGGTGCATATTTTTAAAACACATCTTTTAATGGACCATTATAGAAAAAAAGAACCTAAAAGGACAAAAAGGACTATGAAATATATACATTAGCATTTATGCAAATTATACTAAATTGATAATGATAAAGCTTAAAATAATAGAAATTGATAGTTAAACAGCAAGAATAACACTACCATGCATTAAAAGCAAAATCAAAGAATTCTCCATGGAAATTGTGAGGACTCCAACTATCTGTGTGTGTATGTATAGTAGGAGCTTTGTGATATTGCCAAATGTGGTATGGCAGCCAGACTTCTTAGCAGAATACCAGAAGTTTAGTAAATTCTAATAACTCTAATTTTAATTCATGAATACTAAAGTTTAATAACACTTCTTAATTAAGTGGGTTATTGGTATTTAGTATTTAGGCCTTTTTCACACTTAAAATAAGAGTCTCTAACATAGGTCTGATTAATTTCAAATAATGAATAACAAATGTAAATTACTGTCTGGCTCTTATTTGCATTTAAATTTGCCTGCAGTCATCTATAACTTTCAGACTTTTTCCTTCTATAAAAACTAGTGTTAACCAGTCTTCCCCAAATATATTTGTATTATTGCTTTTTGCCCCCTAAACTAACATAAAATCACTTACGATATACATCTTTCGTAGATATTTACATTTTGTCATCAAAGGGTATAATTTTGTTTGCTGGCTGTTTGTGTTCATTCATTTATTCTTTTTCCATCCATTCATTTATACACTTAACAAATATGAATTGTACATCTACTAGACACTTAGGAAAACAGCAGTGAACCAAACAGACAAAAATCCCCACTTACGTGAAGCTAGCATTTCAGTGGAGGAGACAGATAATAAACAAGATCTATCTCTCTATATCTATATCATCTATATCTATCTCTATAATGTCAGCTATGAGAATTGCCATGGGGGGAGAATAATGCAGGGAATAGCGATGGGGGTCAGCGATACCAACTACTGTGGTCAGGAAAGGCCTCACTGAGAAGGAAATTGAGCAGAGACCTGAAGAGGTGAGGAAGGAGCCCTGGCTATCTGGGGAAGAGCACACCAGGCAGGGGGAACTGAGAGTGCCCAGATCTGGGGGCCACAGAATACTCATATGGAGCCAACTTCAGTGTTATTGTTGTTGATGATGACTTCAGTTTGACACTTACCTAGATATAGTATCCTTTAATCAAAGTCACAACTTGGCAATTAGCAGGCTTGACCCAGGAACTTTAACTGGAAATAGGTCTGAAAACAAAATTATTTACCTGAAAGATATACTGTGCAGCTCTGATAATTAGAAATTAGAAACACTACATTCATCAGATGTTGAAAGAGTTCTATGGCAATTTTGAGGCAATTTGAAATCACAGGCAAAGTTGTGACCTGTGATTTTTATGATCCAGAATGAGCAATAAAATGTTTCTACACTTTTACCAAAAAAAAAAAAAAAAAAAAAAAAAGTGGGGTTTACTTATATTTCCTAGGCATTGAATTATTCATAGTTTAAAATTTAAAAAAACAGTAATTTTATCAGAGTCTGATAGGAATTCAGTGTGTTAGTATTCTAAAGTTCACAAAAAATGAGGAAAAGTCATGTTCCTGATAATGGTGACCTACCCACAGTCAGATGGGTGATTACCAGATATATTAAATTCCAGTGTTCTTCTTATCTTGTCTTATTTTCCACATCTTTATTATTTGGGTCAATGGATAAACTATTAGCAAAATTGGGTATTTATTCAATTAGGATAATTGAGAGTGTTAATATTTGTGATATAAAGAGAGAAGCAGTAAGACTGTTGGTCAGGACTCTATAAACCACTTTCATCACTTTGAAGTTGAGTTTTTGAAAATTATCCTGTCCATGAGATTGATTTTAATCTGTCTCAGATCAACTCTTCACTATCTCTCTAAAAGAGTAATATTTTAATTCTAATAAAAATATTTTCATAAACATTTGCAAGAGTGAAATGTTGGAAGAACTGCAGTGATTACTTAAATATAGCATGATTAAAATTGGTCAGCAAGAATTACTAGAACAGTTTTATTTTATTTTATTTTCTTAAAGACTTTTTATTTATTTATTTGACAGAGAGAGAGAGACAGCAAGAGAGGGAGCACAAGCAGGGGGAGCGGAAGAGGGAGAAGCAGGCTTTCCGCTGAAGCAGGGAGCCCGATGCGGGACTCGATCCTAGGACCCTGGGATCATGACCTGAGCCTAAGGAGCCACCCAGGTGCCCCAGAACAGTTTTTAAAATATCCATGTGCCTAAACAGAAAGACAAGGTATTAGATTCACTGAAATCATTATTCTTTTTTGTTGAATTCATTGAATATTGAATTCTTAGTTCAGTAATTCTCAACAAATTATAAATGACATAATTTGCTTGCAAATATATTTTTCTTACTACATTAGTATAATGCAAAGTATAACCCTTTCTCCCTCCCTCCCTCCCTCCCTCCCTCCATCCTTTCTTTCTTCCTTCCTACCTTCCTTCCTTCCCTCCTTCCCTATATCCTGCCTTTTCTCTTTCTTTTATGTGGTTTTATTTTTATCCATGCATCATACTGATTAGTCAACTTTTAGGCAAAAGACAAAAAAATCTCATGAGTAACATATACTCCAACATTGCATATGTAGCCATATTATATGATGTTCCTAGAGCAGTATCCCAAAGGAAGTGGTAGGCAGTCAGTACCCATTAGCCAACTGATAATTATATGAGCAATAAATTTTACTTTTTTTCCATCCTAAGCAATAAATTTACCTTTCTACTTGGTTAAATATGATAGCTTCTTTTCTCTATAAGCTACTATAAACCTCCTCAAAGTTAAAATAGGTCTCTGAGTTTTGATGGTATTTAGTTTGTAGAACATGACAAAATATCTTGCCGACCAGAATAATACTATACAGTGTACGATGATGTATTGTATGGTGACTAACATAACATAATAAAATAAAGTTTTAAAAAAAAGTTTTAAAAGTGATTTCTCTTTTCACGTTCTTCATTATTTACATGCAATCTAATTATTTGAAGTTACATTTGAAAATGAGATTACCTTTCCATTATGTTTATTTGGTAAAATTAGATTTGTTGAGATATCCCTAACACTATATGGAAAGAAAAACAGGGATTTGGATGCTTGTATATTAATGGAAAATAAGTAGATTTAGCTGGCTAATTCATGCAGCAAATTTTTATTGTGCCCCTACAGGCATGGTTCTTGTCCTCCTTGAACTTAGAGTAGCATGTGAAGAGACAGACTGTGACCTGAGCAAAGACACAAATATGTAATCACAAACTGTGATGTGTGGTGTGACAGAAAAGAAATAGGTGCTCTGAAGGAGAATGGGTTGGGGATGACTTATTTTAAATTGCATGTCTAAGACAGGTCTCGGAAGAGTTGACATTGAATCTGAGACCTGAAACCAGTCACTCAGGAGAATAATCCAGTTGTAGGACCAGGATGTGGAAAGGCCCCAAGACAAGAGAGTCTTAAAGCTTTTTTGCTTAATTTCCAAGGAAGATTCACATTTCCATTTCTATTTCACCCATGATATGAGACATATCTTGAGTAGCTGAAGAACTAATTTGCCTTCATTAATCCTTTTTTCATGGCCTATTCTATTTAAAATATCGGTGTGGGGAAGGCCTGGGTAGCTCAGTTGTTAAGCGTCTGCCTTCAGCTCAGGTCATGATCTCAGGGTCCTGGGACCGAGCCCCACATCCCCACACTGGGCTCCCTGCTCAGCAGGGTGTCTGCTTCTCCCTCTGCCTCTTCCCCCCTGCTCATGCTCCCTGGCATGTGCGTGCACGCTTTCTCTCTCTCCCCTTCTCTAATAAATAAATAAAAATCTTTAAAAAAATTATAAAATGGCAGTGTGGCCTCCAGTGTCAGCAATTCTAGTTCAGGACTCGATACGTAGGTTTAGGTATTTTCCACTACTGATATTAGGTTGAATGTAATGAAATCACAGGGTTTTTTTGTGGGTCCAAAACAGACGACTGCTGGCAATTTCACTTGGTTCAGTCTACATATTGCCAATAGCTTCTGTGGATCCTGGAAGATCCTCTAGCACTAACTAGATTACTGGGATGTTTTTGAAGAATAAATTGGAGAACACAGACCTATTTTGAATGTTACTCCCCACCTCACTTTCTTTTTTTTTTTTTAAAGATTTTTTATTTATTTATTTGACAGAGAGAGACATAGTGAGAGCAGGAACACAAGCAGGGGGAGTGGGAGAGGGAGAAGCAGGCTTCCTGCTGAGCAGGGAGCCCCATGTGGGACTCGATCCCAGGACCCTGGGATCATGACCTGAGCCGAAGGCAGACGCTTAACGACTGAGCCACCCAGGCGCCCTACCCACCTCACTTTCTGAAGGTGTTGATGCAGAGAGAAGTTGGCTCCGTGAAAATACTTTTACCAAATTATAGATCATCAAATTATGGAAGGGAATTATGCATACTATTTACTTTTTTAATTTTTGTTACACTAGTGCATAAAAATTCCAATATTAAGACAGTTTTTAAAAACATGAAGAGCATTTTGAAATATTTTTAATACCTCACGATATTATGTTTTCTTTTTTATATGATGTAAAATATTTTGGAAGTTTTATTGTATTGACTGGCTCCACGTTATTATTTTTCCTTTATTTTACCATATTTCTAAATTTATTGTTATTGTTATTATAATTCCTTTATTTATACCCTAGAAATCATATTTCTATGGTTCTATCATAATCATGTAGAGAACTATTAAAATGTAGATTACTGATTCCAGTTTATGCACAACTGATACCCACTGAATCAGAATCTTTGGGAAGCCACATATTTCATAAACATCATAGGTAATTCTTAAGTGCCTTCAAGTTTGAGAAAAACTTCTCCAACCAAATAAAATCATAGATAATTGTATTTTGGCTTTTCTTTGTTCGTCTTAAGTACTTCTGTTGTGTCACTGAAGAATATATGTAGGTGAAGATTAGGTACAAGAGCAGTTATAGAGGACAGCAAAAAAGCTTCAAAATGCAAATGTGTATATGTTTGTATTTAGAAAATAAAAATATGATTTATTGCAGCACGTATATTTCTAAAGCTAAGTGCCTAAAAAGTGAAATTCTCAAAAGAAAGGACTAATTCTTCCCAAACATAAAGAAAATCTCTGTGGTCAATATTACTGTTATAAACCAACCGTAAAAACAAACTGGAATACCATTCTAGCAATTATTGTAGCAACTTGCAGTGTATACACTTTGCAAAGTGCTTTCAATTACATTATTGGATTTTTCCCCCCATTATTTGCATCCAATCCAATCCCTTATATTCAGTTTACTTTCTTACTTGCTTGTAAAATCATTCATGGTTTTATTAAATTTGTGTTTCTATTAAATCTCCTTGGCTAATTTAGACATAGTTAACCTATGACCAAGTCTCCACTGAGAAAATAAGCTTTCAGTTAAGGTGGATAAAGGTTCCTGTGATTTCTGCTTCTGACTCTTTTGGATACTTTACCTTTATTCGTGGTATCTGTATCTGGCTGGAGAAAGCCATATGGCCAATGAAAATGTGCAGAGGTTGCCAGAAACGAAGCCACAGAAAGCTGGTAAACCATGACTTTGGATGGTGTGGTGATACATAAACTCTGGGTACAGGCCTCATTGGTCCTCGCAAAATATAACAATAAGCAATTCCACCTCACCAACTTTTTCTTAGGACAGTATCTTTCCTTTCACTTAGGTGGTCATGTCTGGTGGTAGTTGGATCAGTCATGCAGGTCAGGCTTATGACTTCCTTGATTCTGTGGCATTGAGATTTTATTTGAAAGGTCCTCAAGGCTTGCACTGTCTTCCAAATGTCTTGCCTTGAGTTAGTTGCTTATCCTGCGGGCTATCTTAGTGAGAATATCTTTTCCTTGTAATAGTTATTCACTTAAAAAGCCTTCAAAATATTAACCAGTCGCTGAAGGTTCTTTGAAGAAAAATATGACTGCTCGTGTAAACAATTAATGGTTGTTAAGCATGGCAGTGTATATTATGACAAACAACACATGCTACATTATACCAGCTGGGGTAATGATGTGATAATGGCTGACTCATTAACTCTGGCACACAGTTTACGATGCCCTTCTATGACAGGATTAATTGATTCACACATACATTAAAACAAAAATAACTACACTGAAATTCAGCTGGAAGCCTGGCTCCTCATTTGTCATAAACCCTGCTGTTGGTGATAGCTGACAAAGACCCTACTGCTGAATGGGTTGAGGGTCCCTTACTGACCTCATCTTTGTTTCTGAGAACAAGAGCCTTGGAAACCTACTGGAATGCTTTGAGGTAAAGGCTTTCCCTGAAGAAGAATTCACACAGGAGCAAAATGTATACACACATAGGGTTTAACAGTAAAATGACTCGATATGCTTTTTAAAAGCAAGTCCAGGAGCAAAACAACCATTATAAAGTGCCTACTAGAAATATAGCTTCCCCCAAATAAGTAGATATTTAAAGAATTTCTTTCAGATAACTAATCAAATACTTCTCAGAGCACTTTTTGGAACTACAGTGAATTCTGACTTACATTAGGCATAGTAATAAACAGAGGACTCAGCAGAGTGCTAATTTTTTCTCCTTTGCCTCAGTTGCAATTTTGTCTCTTCATTGTGCGGATTGGTAATGCTTAAAATTCGAACCTAGGCAACTTTTCTTCACCTAAAGCCTGTAAATATAATAATAGTTTTATTAAATTGGGGGGCGCCTGGGTGGCTCAGTCGTTAAGCGGCTGCCTTCAGCTCAGGTTGTGATCCCAGGGTCCTGAGATTGAGCCTTCATTGGGTACCCTGCTCGGCGGGAAGCCTGCTTCTCCCTCTCCTACTCCCCCTGCTTGTGTTCCCTCTCTCGCTGTGTCTTTCTCTTTCAAATAAATAAATAAAATCTTTTAAAAAAATGAGAAGTTCCCACTCATTTTATTTATTTTTTTTTAAAGATTTTATTTATTTATTTGAGAGAGAGAGAATGAGAGCGAGAACATGAGAGGGGGGAGGGTCAGAGGGAGAAGCAGGCTCCCTGCCGAGCAGGAAGCCCGATGCGGGACTCGATCCCGGGACTCCAGGATCATGACCTGAGCCGAAGGCAGTCACTTAACCAATTGAGCCACCCACGCGCCCCGAAGTTTCACTCATTTTAATATAAAATCCCTTTTATTGTTATCCTAGGGCCCTTTCAACTAAGAACTAAATTATTTCTTTACTAAATATCTTTTGTTTCATTTGAGATCATAGATATTGTATTTAACAATTTCTAGTTGTTTTGTTAAATAAAAACTGAATCATATAATATGATTATCATCTCAAAAGTGCTATACACATACTGTTTTTTGGTATTATTATTGTTACTAGCAATTATGGCATAAATGTTAAGAGGATGTAGAAAACCTGAGAGTTTACCAGAGTGTATTTTTTTCAATATACTGAAGGAAAGAAAGTGCTAATTTTTTAAAAATTAGAGTTCCTTTGATTATTTTCGTTAATTTTATTCATTTTACCATTTTTGTTTTCAGAATTTAAGGATGCATGTCACATCTCTTCTTTTTGGGGGGCAAGGGAGAGAGAAGGAGAGAGTGTGAGCTGGGAGGGACAGAGGTGGAGGGAGAGAGAATCTTAAGCAGACTCCCCCACTGAGCACAGAGACACCACGGGGCTATAACTCTTGGCCCTGATCGTGACCCGAGCCAAAATCATGAGTTGATGCTTAACTGACTGAGCTACCCAAGCTCCCCTCACATCTCTTCTTACATTGAGACTGAACATTGTTCTAGGCTGGTCAAGTAACCAACAGATCATTTTAGGTTAGTGAGAGTTAAAGCTTGAAGGGAAGCTCTAGAGTCATCTTGGAAGAAAGTAATAAAATAATTACCTCTCTTTTTATCTTGCTAATTTCCACTACAGCATAAGGTAGTAATTCCAAACTTTTTCATTACTGAGGGCTATTCTTCCATTTTTTCTTCTATAGATCACTTTTAAAATTTTATTTGTCCTTATCATAAAACCCATGTCTAATGGAGACAATTTAGAAAATTCAATGAAAATATGAAGAAAAAATAAGGAAACATTCATAATTTCACGACCCAAAGAAATCACAATTAATAGTCTATTCCCTGTCATTTTACTTTATATATATGTTATATTTTTTCAAAACCGAGACAATGTAAATATGATTTTGTATCCATTTTTCTTTCTTCTTATGATTATATCCTGAACATTTTGTATTTTATTAAATGTTTCAAAAATATTTTTAATGGTTATTTAACATTTACTTCAATACATCAAAATTGCTGGACATATATATTGATTTTAAACTTTCATTTATTATAATAAGATATAGTATCATGAAAATGAGTCTCACGTTTTGAAAAGTTCAATCTATAAAATAAATTGAATTTGTCAACAAATAATTCAGATGCCACACCATTTAAAAGTTAAAATGACAGTAACTGTCAGATCAACATTAGAAATCAGTCTTGTTGCTCTGATTAGTAACATTTCATCCCAAGTGGAAAGAAAAAGTTATGTTTATTTGTTTCTATGCAATTTGTCAGGAAAGCTTATAATCTACCTTTGATGTTTTGACATATGAGAAACTGCTTTAAGAGTTCCAAATTGACAACTACTACATTAGCAGATAACAGTTGCACTTTATGAGGATAAGTAGGATTAATGGCTGGTAGCTTTATTCTCCCTACCCTAAGAAAGGAAATAATGTTTTTCCAAAGAGATGAGTGTGACTATGTAAACCACAGCAACAGGAAGAGTAAGCACTGAAGAATTTTTAAAAAGATAGATCGATAGATCGATAGAATTATTGGATATGGCTTTCAGGATGGGGATATTTATTTTGTGGGAAGAATTGTGTCTTCCTCAAGGTCAGAAGTGTGGGGTGTTGCTTCTTTGCATGCTGTCTCTGCTTCCTGAAGCCTTCTCAGTGTTTGCTTGTGCGCTTAATGGTCTGTGCTTTGGCACTGTGTTAGCTTCCTTATTTCATTGAGATCAGCACATTGTGTCTATTCCTCATACTTTTATTTTTCGGCTTTGTGTGTGTATTTTATCTTTTTGTTTGTAACTATTTTTTTAATTATGTTCAGTTAGCCAACATATAGTACATCATTAGTTTTTGACGTGGTGTTCAATGATTCATTAGTTGCATATAACACCCAGCGCTCATCACAACACATGCCCTCCTAACTTTTTTGTTTTTAGTGGAATTTGACTAAGGAAATTGAGAAAAATGTCTGTATTTAATCTTTAAAAGACTTTTCTTTTTAATGTAAAAAATAGACTGGCTTATCAAAGCTGGTGTACTTATAATGTCTGTATATTGGGTCCTTGTAGGCACTCAAGTTTGCAATTCCCGGTCTAGAATTAAGCTCGCTTGAGCAAAGAAAGGTGAGTCATGACTTTGCCACTGGTGGAAGTGGAATAAAGTGAAGGAGAAAGAAGAAATGGTAAGGGCCAGTTTGCAATGGATATCAAGTGCTTCTCTGTGTGCAACACCAGCTATAAGAACACAGAGGGAAAATGTCTCAAGGGTGTAAAAAGATAATATATTTTGGAAGGCGGTGTTGGAGACATAAGCCCAGTAGAGTCTTTTGACAAGACTTCAGCTTATTCTGCAATTCTGTCATGGCCATGCTGCTTTATAATCTCCAATAAATAATTTGTCGCATTCCTTCAAACTCCACTAAGAACCAAAAAGAAATGTTCAAAAAAAGTAGAATAGCGTATGCAAAAAAATGAAGCAGTTATATCTAATGAGATAATGAGCATAAAGGGCTTAGAAGTGTGTCTGCAAATAGTAAATACTCAATGAGTGTTAGACATACATAATGAAAGTAATCATCCAAAGAGACATAGACAATTGCATGAAAATAATTGTCCATATTCTGTCAAAGAAATTAAAATTCTCTCCTCTTTCTCTCTCTTCCTCACTCTCTCTTTCTCTATATCTATGGTCTGAATGTTTGTGTCCTCCCAAAATTCATATATTGAAATCTTAGCACCCAGTATGATAGTATTAGGAGGCAGGGCCTTTGGGAGGTGCTTAGGTCATAGCGTCAGGTTCTCCTGAATGGGATTAATGCCTTATAAAAGGAACACCAGAGAGCTCTCCTGCTCCTTCTCCTTCTGCCAGGTGAGGATACAGAGAGAGTTGGCAGTCTGCAACCCAGAAGAGGGCCCTTACCTGACCATGCTGGCACCCTGATATGGGACTTCCAGCCTCCAGAGCTGTAAGAAATAAATTTCTGTTATTTATAAGCTACTCAGTTTGTGGTATTTTTTATAGCAGCCCTAACAGATATATATATATATATATACATACACACACACACACACACACACACACACCCAGGCAGAGAGAGAGAGAGAGCTGAAAAAGGAAACACAAGGATACAAAGATTATAAAGCAACACAAAGATTAAAAATTATGAGCTAGAGCTTAAAATAGATATGGAAGACAAAAATACACATGAATAGAGACATGAAACAACGTCGGAAAAAACAAAAACTAAAATAAATGTGAATTAAAGAAAGTTAGGGACACAATGCATGGATAGGCTTGAAGAAATCATTCAAAACAAAATTGAGAGAAGAAAATTGAATTACACATAGGTTATATTAGATCCCCCCCCTCAAACTAGAACAAACATGAATAACATTATGTCAGGGACACCCAGTACAAATAGGCTTGAAGAAATCACTCAAAAGAAAATAGGAAAGAGCAAGAATATAAAAATGACCTTAGAGTTGATAATAGGAATAAAACTTCATCAATAGGGATCCCACAAAGGTATAGCTGATACTCTAAGAGAAAAAAAGAGAATAAAAACAAACAAATAAGTAAAGTTCTTTAAAAAATTTTAATTTGAAAATCAAAACAGCATATAGATATCTATTACCTAATTTTTAAAAAAGATTTTATTTATTTATTTGAGAGAAAGAGAGAGCACAAGCAGGGGGGAACGGCAGGCAGAGGGAGAGGGAGAAGCAGGCTCCCCATGAAAAGCACTCACAGGTGGGTGCCTGGGTGGCTCAGTTGGTTAAGCAACTGCCTTCGGCTCAGGTCATGATCCTGGAGTCCCTGGATCGAGTCCCGCATCGGGCTCCCTGCTCGGTGGGGAGCCTGCTTCTCCCTCTAACCCTCCCCCCTCTCATGTACTCGCTCTCTCTCATTCTTGCTCTCTCAAATAAATAAATAAATCTTTAAAAAAAAAAAAAGAAAGAAAAGCACTTACAGGTGTGCTGAATTCCATGTCTCCTAACATCAAGTCAAAAAGTTACTGTTTAAAACTCAACCCTAGAGTTAAACAAACAAAAAACCCCCATGAACTCTGACCTCTTATATAACAGTCTTTACATTATAAAGAAATCTTTTGGAAATTGAAGTGTTTCTTGTGCAGAAATATCTCAATTTCTTCAGTTTCTCTTATTTTTTCCATTGAAATTCAAATCAAATGAATTCCATACTGACCAAGTGTTCACAATTGCCCATTTCTTAAATCTGCCTTGTCTTGATTAAGCTTTAGTCAGGCTTCTTTCCTTCCTGTGAGTTCTGATTACCGCCCAGCCTGAGCAAGCACTAAAAAGAAGGACAAGCCCCCTGTTACCAGTTTATTCCAAGAACCGGCTGAGCACAGCAGGGCACTTTTCCCTTCAGACTCCATTGGTCATTTCTCCTTGCTTGCCCAACTTCCTCTTAAAGTTTCTGCTAATCTTTACTTACCCCTTGTATTAGTCTTCTAGGTCTGCTGTAACAAATTACCATAAACCTGGCGGCTTAAAACAACAGAACTTAATTCTCTTACCGTTGTGGAGGGCTAGAAGTCTGAAAGTCTTCAAGTTATCAGCAGTCACTGGGTACAATCCTCCTTTGCATCTTCATAGCTTCTGGTGGCTGTTAATCATTAGTGCTCCTTGGTTGACAGCTACATCACTCCAGTATCCGGCTGCATGGTATTCTTCCTTTGTATCTTCACATGATCTTACAGTCATATTGGATGAAGGGCCCATCCTACTCCTGTATGACCACATCTTGACTGTCCACAATGACTATTTCCAAACAACGTCACATTCTGAGAAATTGGGGTTTGGGACTTCAACATACCTTTCTGGGAGACAAAATTCAACCTGTAACAATGCTCCTTATCCTGCACATGAAAAGACTTTTTTCTGTCTGATTTTTGAGATGCTTGGAGATTTCTGAGATTGGAAGTTTCTCCCAGTTGCAACGGTCTTTCTTCTGGTAAGTCTCTCCTTATCTAAGTTTGAATTTATTTTTGACATTACTTTATTGTAATATAGTATGATTCCATGTTTAAATAAAATCTATTCTCTCTATCACCTATTAATTGACACAGGATTTATGCTCAATAAAAGTTGATGATTTGAGAGGGTTTTTTTTTAATTCAATTACTTAATATATAATATATTATTTGTTTCAGGGGTACAGGTCTGTGATTCATCAGTCTTACATAATACCCAGTGCTCATTACAACACATACCCTCCCCAATGTCCATCACCCCGTTACATCATCCCTCCATCTCCCTTCCCTCCAGCAACCCTCAGTTTGTTTCCTGTGATTAAGAGTCTCTTATGGTTTGTCTGCCTCTCTGGTTTCATCTTATTTCATTTTTTTCCTCTCTTCCCCTATGAGCCTCTGCCTTGTTTCTTTTCTTTTTTTATAAAGATTTTATTTATTTATTTGAGAGAGAGAGAATGAGAGAACATGAGAGGGGGGAGGGCCAGAGGGAGAAGCAGACTCCCTGCTAAGCAGGGAGCCCGATGTGGGACTCGATCCTGGGTCTCCAGGATCATGACCTGAGCCGAAGGCAGCTGCTTAACAGGCTGAGCCACCCAGGCATCCCGACTCTGCCTTGTTTCTTAAATTCCACATATCAGTGAGATCATATGATAATTTTCTTTCTCTGATTGACTTATTTTGCTTAGCATAATACCCTCTAGTTACGTCTACATCATTGCAAATGGCAAGATTTCATTTTTGATGGCTGTGTAATATTCCTCTGTGTGTGTGTGTGTGTGTGTGTGTGTATCATGTCTTCTTTATCCATTCATCTGTTGATGGATACCTGGGCTCTTTCCATAGTTTGGCTACTGTGGACAATGCTGCTATAAACAGGATACAAGTGCCCCTTTGGATCAAATCTTGATATCTTTGGGGCAAATACTCAGTAGTGCAATTTCTGGGTCATACAGTAGCTCTATTTTCAACTTTTTGAGGAACCTCCATACTGTTTTCCAGAGTGGCTGCACCAGCTTGCATTCCCACCAACAGTGTAGGAGGGTTTCCCTTTCTCTGCATCCTCTCCAACATCTCTTGCTTCCTGACTTGTTAATTTTAGCCATTCTGACTGGTGTGAGGTGGTATTTCATTGTGGTTTTGATTTGTATTTCCCTGATGCCAAGTGATGTTGAGCACTTTTTCATGTGTCTGTTGGCCATTTGGATGTCTTCTTTGGAGAAATGTCTGTTCATGTCTTCTGCCCATTTCTTGATTGGATTATTTGTTCTTTGAGTGTTGAGTTTGATAAGTTCTTTAGAGATTTTGGATACTAGCCCTTTATCTGATATGTCATTTGGAAATATCTTCTCCCACTCTTTTGGTTGTCTTTTAGTTTTGTTGACTGTTTCCTTTGCTGTGCAAAAGCTTTTTATCTTGATGAAGTCCCAATAGTTCATTTTTGCCCTTGCTTCCCTTGACTTTGGAGATGTGTCTAGCAAGAAGTTGCTTCGGCTGAGGTCGAAGAAGTTGCTGCCTGTAATCTCCTCTAGGATTTTGCTGGATTCCTGTCTCACATTTAGGTCTTTTATCCATTTTGAGTCTATTTTTGTGTGTGGTATAAGGAAATGGTCCAGTTTCATTCTTCTGCATGTGGCTGTCCAATTTTCCCAACACCATTTGTTGAAGAGACTTTTTTTTTTTCCATTGGATATTCTTTCCCGCTTTGTCGAAGATTAGTTGACCATAGAGTTGAGGGTCCATTTCTGGGTTCTCTATTCTATTCCATTGATCTATGTATCTGTTTTTGTGCCAGTACCATACTGTCTTGATGATGATAGCTTTGTAATAGAGTTTGAAGTCTGGAATTGTGATGCCACCAGCTTTGCTTTTCTTTTTTAACATTCCTTTGGATATTTGGGATCTTTTCTGGTTCCATACAAATTTTAGGATTATTTGTTCCAGTTCTGTGAAAAAAGTTGATGGTATTTTGATAGGGATTGCCTTAAATGTGTAGATTGCTCTAGGTAGCACAGACATTTTCACAATATTTGTTTTTTCAGTCCATGAGCATGGAACATTTTTCCATTTCTTTGTGTCTTCCTCAATTTCTTTCATGAGTATTCTATAGTTTTCTGAGTACAGATCCTTTGCCTCTTTGATTAGGTTTATTCTTAGGTATCTTATGTTTTTGGGTGCAATTGTAAATGGGATCGACTCCTTAATTTCTTTTTCTTCTGTCTCGTTGGTGTATAGAAATGCAACTGATTTCTGTGCATTGATTTTATATCCTGCCACTTTACTGAATTCCTGTATGAGTTCTAGCAATTTTGGGGTGGAGTATTTGGGGTTTTCACATAGAGTATCATGTCATCTGCAAAGAGTGGGAGTTTGACTACTTCTTTGATGATTTGGATGCCTTTTATTTCTTTTTATTGTCTGATTGCTGAGGCTACTAGGGCTTCTAGTACTATGTTGAACAGCAGTGGTGATAGTGGACATCCCTGCTGTGTTCCTGACCTTAGCGGAAAAACTCTCAGTTTTTCCCCATTGAGAATGATATTCGCTGTGGGTTTTTCATAGATGGCTTTTATGATATTGAGGCATGTACCTTCTATCCCTATAGGATGCTGTACTTTGTCAAATGGAGTTTTTTTGTTTCCTGTGACATGTACCATTTTTACAAAAATGTAAAAGTCATTTTTTGGACTAAGACCTTCATGAAAAAACAAGTACTTTTTTTTTTTTTCCTGTCTTACAGAAAAGACAGAAAGAAAGACAGCTGGCAATGAAATGCTTAGCAAGTTACTGGCAATATAAAACTGGAGCCTGCATCTTAATTGGTTAATTCAAACAGGGTTGCCTTAGAAATTAGAGACAAGTCATATGAAAATTAAAAATCCAGCCAATCATCTCTGTGATTGACTTTGATTTTATAACATTAAACCAAAATCTGTGAGTCTGATAATCTACACTGTTTAGAAGACATCAGAACATTTTATTCTTTGTCCAAATATTTGTTATTATAACCTTTTGGTTTTAAAATGATTACCTTTAGAATTTATAATACAGTGTGAGAAGTCCGATTAGAATACAGGAAACTTGATGAATATCCCAGAAATGAGCCTTTAACATACAGCCTTTAGAGAGAGGTTATATTAAACCTATAATTAAAAGGTCACTGAAGATATACAGGAGTATTTTTGTGACAAATGTATTTGATGAAACCAGGATCCTCAAATTTCAACATTTTCTATTCAGATAAATGACAATAAATTGTCAAAAGGAAAAAAAGAGTTTTAAGCCAATGGTTGATCTTTAATAAATCTTCTCATACAGAGAATGGTAGAAATGAAAATAATGAAGCCATCAAGACAGCACTAAAGTAAATTTCATAACTAGAGTGAGGAGTAACTTGGAGTAACAACAGTAACTGTTGGAGTATCAGCAGTTCAGTCACTTGGAAATCTATATAGAAAAATAATCCCAGAAGGTAAGAAGGGTCTGTGGTGGTCATTGAGGAGGAATAATAAGAAAGGGAGCTCTGCAATTAATCACAAGAAATCAAGAGATGGCTTTGGAGTCAGACAAATACTACATGTGCCCTTTAATATCTGTGTAACCTCCCAGGCTCTGTTTCCTAGCAGTAAACTGGAGAAAATGGCAGGTAACCCTCCAGGTTGTTGTAAGGATTAAGAGAGAGTATCTATTAAATCCTCATTACATTGTGTACTTCATAGTAAATATTAATCTTCTCCTAATTTTCCCTCCTCCACACAACTGAGTTTCTATCTGCTGAATCATAGGCTAGATTGACCTGATTAGATTACAACTCCCAGTTCAGAACCAATTCAGCAACCCCATTCAGAAAATAACCTGAACCACACTTCTATTTTAAAATTGTATTCTTTCAGAGAAATTGCTGTTGAAGTTATTTGTACTCTGAAAAGCATCTGTGCCTTTCTCAGTCAAAATGTGAGTTTTTCTGTGTGTATGAATTTATTATTTAACATTCATAAGAGATATTTTCTGTGGGTTAAAACTCTGAATGAATGATATTTTATTTATTTATTTTTATTTATTTATTTATTTTAAAAAGATTTTATTTATTTATTTGAGAGAGAGAGAATGAGAGACAGAGAGCATGAGAGGGAGGAGGGTCAGAGGGAGAAGCAGACTCCCTGCCGAGCAGGGAGCCCGATGCAGGACTCGATCCTGTGACTCCAGGATCATGACCTGAGCCGAAGGCAGTCGCTTAGCCAACTGAGCCACCCAGGCGCCCTGAATGAATGATATTTTAATTAATGTATATGATAAATAAAGTAGCCTTTGTATTCCCAATCATAGTGCAGGTGAATATCTCTTCATGGAAATCAAGGAAAAAACTAATTCTTTGAGTTATAACCTTTATTCTTTACATATTATGCAATAGTGTTGACAGTGGTTTATTTATAAAGAAGATCCATTCATCTGTCGATGGACATCTTGGCTCTTTCCACAGTGTGGAATATATATATACACACACAAAGGAATATTATGCAGCCATCAAAAAGAATGAAATCTTGCCATTTGCAATGACGTGGATGGAACTGGAGGGTGTTATACTGAGTGAAATAAGTCAATCAGAGAAAGACATGTATCATATGACCTCACTGATATGAGGAATTCTTAATCTCAGGAAACAAACTGAGGGTTGCTGGAGTGGTGGGGGCTGGGAGGGATGGGGTGGCTGGGTGATAGACATTGGGGAGGGTATGTGCTATGGTGAGTGCTGTGAATTGTGCAAGCCTGTTGAATCACAGATCTGTACCTCTGAAACAAATAATACAATATATATTTTTAAAAAAAAGAAGAAGAAAAAGAAGATAGCAGGAGGGGAAGAATGAAGGGGGGGAAATTGGAGGGGGAGACGAACCATGAGAAACGATGGACTCTGAAAAACAAACTGAGGGTTCTAGAGGGGAGGAGGGTGGGAGGATGGGTTAGCCTGGTGATGGGTATTAAAAAGGGCATGTACTGAATGGAGCACTGGGTGTTATACGCAAACAATGAATCATGGAACACTATATCAAAAACTAATGATGTAATGTATGGTGATTAACATAACATAATAATAATTTAAAAAAAAGAAAGCACTGCAGGAAGATCATGCTAAGGACTAAAACCTTTAGGATGGGTCTAATCTCTTTGTCCACTTCACATATCCAAAGTTTATAATACCTTTTTCCTTCCATAATTTTTTTTGCTAGATTTTTGCCTTACTATAAAAGTAATCCAGTCCATTGCTTTGGGGGAAAAAAAAAGAAAGAAAGGGAATGACAGAAAAAGACTAAAAAATCATCTGTTGGTCTATCAATTTTAATAAAGCAGTTATAACCAAAAAATTGGCTAGCTGGTATATGGATATTTTACTTTACTTGAGACTTAAGTTATTACAAGAGTATATTTGTTTTCAATTTAACTTTTTGACAGGAGTCTGAAGTGTGAATCCAAGATAAATTTAAGATGTAATTACTAAAAATTATAAAGAAAACTTTTAGTTAACCTTAAAATTGTCTAACACTCATTATATTAGAATTTCCTGCTCATTTGGAACAAGGATGGACTCCTTGAATTATCTTCACAGATTCCCTATTTATTCAGTTCATTGTTCACATCATATATTAATACATCTGGCATTCTGAGAGCTTGTCATGATCACCTCAGTAGAGTGATGACATTTTTGGACACACAAAGATTTTTTCTAGTTTATATAATGAGAGAATTTACACTTTGGGATTTTAAATTGCAAACAAGACTCTGGCTAATGTTCCACTGTTCAATAGCTCTATCTTTATTAGTCAATATTGATTTTTTTCCAAAACAGGTTTCCCCCACTATCTGAAAGTGTAGAACATTACTATAAAACATTTTGTAAGCTGAAATGACATAAACCAAAGAAGCAATTACCATTTCATAGAAGCTAAAATGCTCTTCAGAGTCTGTTAGCAAATACTGGTATTAAAGTAGTACTTTCTTTAAAGCAAAGTGGTATAAAGTGATCTTTCAGATCGTGGGGGAAACCTGTATGGTATTTCATACACA
Organism: Mirounga angustirostris; assembly: GCF_029215605.1. Lineage (NCBI taxonomy): Eukaryota > Metazoa > Chordata > Mammalia > Carnivora > Phocidae > Mirounga > Mirounga angustirostris. The sequence goes on from NW_026991710.1 coordinate 63,725,030, forward strand.
GTTGTTCTTTAGTATAATCACGAAGTGTGTCATTTAGGAAATGTACTACATCTTGAGTAAAGGAAATTCAGACAAAAATAAATACAGATGAAACAAAGCATATGATCAAATTTCTTCTGTTTGACAGCTAGCCATAGCTGGAGTAATTTCGTTGACCCTTTATCTTCCAATGAAGAAAGACTAACAAAATGTATTCAGTGGTAGACTGAATTCTTCAGAACACACAGTTTTTACAGTAGATAAAATTTAGTGCCTGGGGAATTCTAGGCTTAGATTTTTTTTTTTTTTACTGTGTCTCATACCTGACTTAAAATACCACCAGCTTTCTGACAGATACTCAGTTCTAGAATGTGGTGAAAGGCATAGGGGGATGGAAGAGCTAAGTGGTGTTTAAGATCTGTTGTTGATGTGCTGAGAAATAGTAATATTATGTAAATTTAAAAAAATTAAAACAGAGTTTCTTTGGTGCCAGTTTAGAGTTCTGGATATTATTTCTGCTAAAGAAATAATATAAAAATTTAATTATGAGGAAAAATTCATTTTTTACTTATCCGTCATGTTTTTTCTTTCTTTCTTTTCTTCTTCTTCTTCTTCTTTTTTTAGTTGAACACCTATTCTCTACCAAACTCTACTACAGGAGAACAAAAAAGAAAGAAGGGAGCCCCTACCTTAAAGAAGCTTGTAGTCTAGCAGGTAAAAGAAATAATCAAACACATAATTAAGATGTAATTTAATGTACATTCCTAGAGGAGTGTGCCACATTTTATGGAACTCTGAACAGGTAGCCCAAATTTCAGCCTGGGAAGGAGGTTATGCTACCTAGGAATATTTTCTGTTGCATATGATAGAATTCTAATTCTGACTTAACCAAATCTGGATTTATTTGCTCACATAACTGAGCAGCTGCCTTTGTATCTACTTGGGATGGACTACTCTTACTGAGTACAAGAAACTGTGGCAAGATAGTGAGTTTTAGTAGACTTGAGAGATGGCCAAGCTTCTCACCTCAGTCTCTTTTCCTGCTCTGTTGAGAAGAAATTTCGGAGCCCAGAAGCAAGGAATGGAAAAACCAAGAACCAAGAGTCCTTTCAACAATTTGAGGCCCAAAAGGCAGTGTTGTTTGTATACTGGCTTGGTTGGTTGAGTCAAGGAATTTATTATAGTTGGAAGTCACTTAGGATAGCAGTTCTCAAACCTGCTGCAGGTTAGAATCATTTCCATAACAATAACAATAATAATAATAACAACAATAACAATAATAATAACAACAATAAAGTTAACAAATTAAATAAAATTTCTGATGATGGGGCTCTGGCATGGATTTTTTTTTTTTAAAGATTTTATTTATTTATTTGAGAGAGAGAGAATGAGAGAGAGCACATGAGAGGGGGGAGGGTCAGAGGGAGAAGCAGACTCCCCGCCAAGCAAGGAGCCTGATGCGGGACTCGATCCAGGGACTCCAGGATCACGACCTGAGCCGAAGGCAGTCGCCCAACCAACTGAGCCACCCAGGTGCCCCTGGCATGGATATTTTTAAATGTTCTTTAGATATGGAAAGGAAAAGAAACATTGTGGCTGTTCTAGTCCCAGATGGTGGCAAGACTGCTTGCTTACAGAGGAAAGGGTACAGGCAGGATTGTGTAAAGAAAAGGAAGCAAAGAAAACGGCATTCTTGTGAATAGGATGCTCCTCATTGTTTTTGTTCTAAGATAGTGATCTCAGCGTGTAGGTTGGAGCATCTCTCAATGATGAGAGGCTAACTGCTTGGAAAGTTGGCATTTTACAAGACACCTTTAAGAAATAACACTTATTATGATCTTACCTTTAGTTTATCTCCAGTATAATGTAGTCAGGGGAAAATAGCTATCACATTTGCACATTTGTTTGCTCACACCATGAAAGAGTACATTCTTCAAAGGTAAAGTATCTTACTCATCTTTGGATTCCCATCACTTAGCTGACACAATAATGGGCATATACTGGACAGTCAGTAAATGACAATGATGAATAAATCTAGTGATGTCATAGCACTATCTCAAGTTTTCTATCCTGTAGTTATATGGATTTATCAGAAAACCTGTGGAATTTTCTATTTATGAAAATAGAAGACCTTCCAAAAAATGAACTCTATGCTTCTTTATTCAGTGGTAGCAACTCAGAATCAAGTTATACTTCAAGACTGACCAGAAAATCTCTGGGAATGGAAACAATAACATTCATGTCCATGCTTATTCATTAAAAAAAAAAAAAAAAATCAAAGAACTCCAGCTCAACAAATTTTTCTGCTGCATTTTTTAATTAGCCCTGTGAATTTTACCCTACAAGAGAATAAACAGGAATTATACCTTTCCATTTAGTTTATATATTCTGTTAAAAACATTCAGGAAACATAATAACCTCTAAAATACTAGCCCATTAGGAACAGTCAAGTTTAAAATGCCACAATTTGTTGGACATTTGATATGTTTTATTTTCCATTGCTTAGTATTCATCTTTAAAATTCTTTTTAATAGCAGGTGTAATACCAAATACATTTTTTCCTGCTGAGTATTCCACATTCTCTCTAGTAATAAAGGTTCTAGATTCAGGCAAGGGCAATTCTTTTGAGGACACATAAGGCAATAGCTTATAGTGCAGTTTAATTGTCCAAAAAGTTCTTGGCTCTGTAGTTTTGACAATAACAGAAATGTATTTGGACATCCCAAACCCAGTCAGATATGACTAGGAAGACAATGAAAGGAACAGATGGATATCTTTACAAAGCAAAAATTTCAGAGCCAAACTGGGGTCAGGCCACTTTGTTCAGGAGATGTGAGAAAGGGAGCAGAAAAGGGTCAGGGGAAGACCTGATCTCTGTGTGAAAGATCCCTCTACAGAGTCTTAAAGATGCTAGAAACTAAAATGCATATTATTTCAGGTGTTTTTTTTTTTTAAGATTTTTTATTTATTTATTTGACAGAGAGAGACACTGCAAGAGAGGGAACACAAGCAGGGGGAGTGGGAGAGGGAGAAGCAGGCTCCCCGCTGAGCAGGGAGCCCGATGCGGGACTCGATCCCAGGACCCCGGGATCATGACCTGAGCCAAAGGCAGTCGCTTAACCGACTGAGCCACCCAGCGCCCTTATTTCAGGTTTATTATGCAGAGAATACTGAAATTTGGAACTATTTTCAAATTGGATAATAAGGCAAACAAAGTAACCAACTTTAGAGAGTCTATGTCAGCAAGTTCTTCATTATTAGGATATGTTTTCCTTGAAAAGAAGACAAGAATAATTGAACTAGTAAGATAAACCCTATGTCCTAAGACTTTTTTTTTTTTTTTTTAGAGCGGGAGAGGAAGGGGGTAGGACCGAAGGAGAGGGAGAGAGAGAATCTTAAGCAAGCCCGATGCAAAGCTCAATCTCACAAACCTGAAATCATGACCTGAGCCGAAATCAAGAGTTGGATGCTTAACCAACTAAGTCGCCCAAATGCCCCTCTTTTGGGACATTTTAATAAAAATTCTATCATGGATCATTCAATCTTCCTCTTTTGTTTTCTGATTGTTCATAATCAATGATACTTTCATATCAATGCAATTAAACTAGTATGCCAATATAACATAGAAGAAGAGAAAGAGTTTCATGTGGACTAATTTTTTAAATTGTGGTAAAATATACATAACATAAAAATTACCATTTTAACCATTTTTAAGTGTACAATTCAGTGGCATTAAATACATTTACATTGTTGTACAACTGTCACTATTGTCTATCTCCAGAACTTTCTCATCATCCCAAACTGAAACTCTGGATCCATTAAACAATAACTGTTCATTACTCCCTTTCCCCAGCCCCTAGTAATCACTTTTCTACTGTCTCTAGGAGTTTGACTATTCTAGTACCTCATAAGTAGAATCACATAATATTGTCTCTAACTTATTTCACTTAGCATGATACCTTCAGGGTTCAGCTATATTGTAGCATGTTTCAGAATTTCATCTCTTTTTATGGCTGAATAATATTCTATCTGTACATGCCATATTTTGTTCATCCATTTATCTGTCAATGGGCATTTGGACTATTTCTACCTTTGGCTACTGTGACTATTGCTGCTGTGAACATTGGTGTACACATATCGGTTTGAGTCTCTGCTTTCAATTCTTTAGGGTATATACCTAGAAGTGGCATTGCTAGATTATATGGTAACTCTAAGTTTAATGTTTTGAGGAAGCATCATACTGTCTTCCATAGTGGCTGCACCATTTTGCATTCCCACCAGTAGTGCACAAGAGTCGCAATTTCTTTGCATCTTTGCCAACCCTTTTCCCCCTTTCCTTTCCCTTCCTTCCTTTCCCTCCCTCTCTCCCTTCTTTCTTTGTCTTTGTGTCTTCCTTTCTGTTTTTTTTCTTTTTCTTTCTTTTGATAATAGCCATCCTAATGGGTATGAAATGGTATCTTTTTGTGGTTTTGATTTTCATTTCCTTAATGACTAGTGATGTTGAGTATCTTTTCATGTGCTTAATGGCCTTTATGTATCTTCTTTGGAGAAATATCTATTACACCCATTTTTTTTTATTGGGTTGGTTTTTTTGTTGTTAGTTACTGAGTAGCAGCATTTATTTATGTGTTGTGGATATTAATCCCTTATCACGTATTATTTGCAAATACTTCCTTTCATTCTGTGCATTGCCTTTTCACTCTCTTAATAGTGTTTTTTGTTGCACAGAAGTTTTTACTTTTGATAAAGCCCAATAAGCCTATTTTTCTTCTGTTGCCTGTGCTTTTGGTATTATATCCAAGAAATCCTTATCAAATCCAATGTAAGAATGTTTTTAAAATGTGTTTCTATAGTACAGAAAAAAGCTGATTAACATTCTCTTTCCACTCTTTAGTTATACTTTTCACATCCTCTTAATCACACAAGGGATAAATAGGACTATCACCCAGGTTACCAAATAATGTCTTAGTTTATAAGCCATGCTTATACAGTAATTAAACCTGTACTGGTCTGTGATTATTCTTTCTCTTTTTTAGTGACTCTTCTGAGATTCAATTTTAAAAGTATAGAAAGTGAAGAAGCACCCAACTCTTCTGTCTTTACAGCAATGGCAGTAATAATAGCAAGGTATTAACCTAAGCACTTTACATACATTAACTCATTTGCACCTCAGTTGATCCATTTATTTCTTATAATTATTGTTATCATCATCATTGCTATCTAACTCATTATCTTTATTTTAGAATTGAAGAAACTGAGGCACAGACAGGTTAAGTAACTTAGCAGAGGTCACACATTAAATGGTAGAGCCCAGATCTCAAGCAAGTTATGCTCTTACTGTTGCTCCATGCTCTCTTCTCTCAATGAAACTGGCTGTCAAAGAGGCACAGACATGAGATTTTTTATCATGTTACTCACCTCAGCATAAACCTTTCATGGAGCTCTGATCCCTGTAGGAGAAAATAAGACCTATGTTCTTAGGCTGACATTCAAGATTCTTCAAAATCTGGCTCCAATTTTTACTACCCACTTCCTTCCAACATCGTCTGCTCTGTTTAAGCTGATAAGCTTAAACGATAGAACTTGTCTCTGATGCTATTGCTCATATCATTTCCTACAGCTAAGTTTATTTTCATCTCCCCAACTTTATCAATTGATACTCTATCCATCTTAGAAATCTTGTTCACATCTTAGGAATCTGGTTCTGCCATTATAATATTTTTCTTCTAAATCCAGATACAGGTATCCTTTACCTCTGTTTTACTTACTGCATATGTAATCCACTCATTTACACATGCATTCTTTCATTCATTCACTAAATAGTACTTTTCAAATACCGGCTTACTTCAAGGTCATTTATGTATATGATGCATAACCACTACTAGATTATAAAGTCCTAGAAAGCAGGCACCATGTAGTCTCCACTTTTATATTTCCCATGGTGACTCACGTAAGGGAGAATTTAATGAGTATTATGGATTGATTCATTGATAAGCTGAATTATATACCCAAAGTAAGCCTGGCAATTTGATTTTTATGAGGAATTATTACTGTGAGGCTAAACCCTCTTTCTTCAGAAGCTTCTATCATGATCAGTGAGAAACTAAAGACTAGAAGAGGGAACTCATAAATGAATTGACTTCTCTATACTGCCATAAGCATCAATCTAATCAGAAGAGAAAAAGATACAAGAAAAAAAAAATCCTGATTTTGGAATAAATGGTGGGCATTGTGGGCATTACAGACTGGATGCAAAAACTTTTTTAAAAAAAATAAAAATATTTGATTAATCTAACTGATGTGGTTAGAGTTATCTTTAGAGTAATGTAGTAGGGTTAAGTGTAAAGAATTAATGAAAAGCAACACAAAGAGTGAGAAATATTGAAAACTGAAGTAACTTGGTATTGAAAAGGTTTTTGAAAAACTATAATACAATAACTGATTTTTAAAACAGGTTAGTGATCAAACTTTACAAATCTTCAAATCTTCCCAAGAATCCCACTTATTCACCCCTAAATAACAAAGATAACATTTACTTTTTAGGATGAAAGAATGATATTTATCCTATGAAAGGGAAAATACCATCAACAAAGTCTCATTTTATGTCTCTAGTTTTGGCTCCCTAGAAAAAGTGACTTTAATTTGACAACTTCCAGGAAGAGCTAGCTGCATGGTGAGTGAAAAGATCACACGGCTTTCAGTCATGGGAGCTGAGCTGCAATAAGAGATCATCAGGCACTCAGATATTTTATTAGAGGACCAGACAACCTGGAAGGTGTGGTGGAGGCCAGGTTGGTGGTGAAACAGTGGGTGAAGTGAACCTAGAAGAATAGGTCAAAGGGGTGCCTAGGTGGCTCAGTCAGTTAAACGTTTGCCTTGGGCTCAGGTCATGATCCCAGGGTCCTGGGATGGAGCCCGCCTGGGGTTCCCTGCTCAGCAGGGAGCCTGCCTCTCCTTCTCCTTCTGCCCCTCCACCTGCTTGTGCTTGCACTCTCTTTCTCAGATAAATAAATAAAAATCTTATTTAAAAAAAAAGAAGTCAAAGGCTGACTACACATACATGGAGCTGAAATGCTATGCTAATTAACTTATCTGGGAAATGGTGAAATTAGCCCAAACTTTAAAGCTGTAACATAAAATGATCATATGTCTCTTTTCAAGAAAGAGGTAGGGCTGTGTCTGGACTGAGCCCACACGATGGCGCCTGAGTGACCCTGTTGGCTGCAGAGGTCGCCACGTGGGTCCTGCAGGCTAAGAGCCACCAGGCAGCACCCAGCTGAGGGCTTGGAGTTCCAGACCCACTCGGGCACTGGCCCAGAGTCCGGTCCGCCCACACACCCAGCAAGAAGGATGACTCTCCTTCCGCGCCTCCTCAGAACCACCAGAACGCCTCTGGAATGAGAGGATTCAAATGTCCGGAAAAGACTCATTACAGAGATGACAAAAGGTAAACAGCTGAAAATCAGGTAAGAGCAGGGAATGAACAAGGTCGGGCAGATCCTGAGAACACCATCTCCTGGAGGTTCGAATTAATTGCCTTGACCATCCAGATCTGCAATTATTAAGAACATCTGTGGCAACATCAAAAGGTCAGAGCCCATAAATACTCTCTCATTTTGAGCAACGACTAGAGGAAGATGCTCAAGAAACGTTCACAGGAGCAACTAAGAGGGCTTTGAGAGATTGAGGACCCGGAGATAGGCACCTCCTTTTCCCATCGTGCCTCTGAACAGCTCCTACAGCTGAAAGGCCTGGAAGCTTCTGCGTGGAGATAAGACCCCAGGACTCCCTTGGGTACTTTCCAAGCCAGATCTGCAGTGCTGGGGAAAAAAAATAATAATAAACAAAAAATAAAAATAAATAAATAAATAAATAAAATAAAATCAGAGAGAGACAGAGATGGAAAGGGGATGGAACTGGAAGGGAGGGAGAACCATGGTGGAAATGTAGAGGATAAATCTGAGACGTGGGACAGAAGTTAGGTTACTATAGTACATCAAGCACCTGAACTGAAGGAGTGAATGAAGGGGAAGAAACAGAGAGGAGACATTTTGTTTTATTTTGTTGTCTAGTTAAATTATTGAACTAAATTGAACAATTATCATTGATATGCATATTAAAGCTTATTTTCTTTTTTCTTCATTTTTTAATTTTATCTCATCTTCTAAATTTTTTTTTGTTTTTTTTTTTTTAATTCAAGTATAGTTGACACACAGTTAGTTCCAGGGGTATAATATAGTCATTCTACAAGTCTATACATTATGCTGTGCTCACTGCAAGTGTAGCTTTAGAGAACAGACATTTTATATTCAGTTCCCCTAAGACCCTTACCTTGGCCTAAAAACGATTTTGAATGTTGAAGGGAAAAAAATCCCATGCTCCCACTAAATATCTAAATATTATTCTTAAAATTGAAATCTTCAAAGAATACTTGGTGTATGGTGTAGAATAAAGTTCCTCTAGGTTCTAATCCCAGCATTTCCAGGTACAACCTAGCCCTGAGACCTTGGCCCATCATCTCCTTTGGACCCTGGCTTCTATGTATTTGAGATAAGGGGCTGACATATAAGATCTCTAATTTCTAGCTGAAATCCATTAGAAATCTGTTTTAAATTTGAAGTTCTATTTTTCTAAGTTTTAGGTTACCTTCTTGTAGCAGTCTCTACATCTGGAAAGTGAGAAGTAAATGCCTCAGTTCTCCAATAGTATCTATCAATTACATGGCAAAAATGAGACATCATGAGATGCTACAGAAACTAGTTTGTAAAAGATTTATACTCTTTTCATCCATGTTCTTCTTATTTGTAGGCATAGCATGATTCTCTTTGTATACATCGGAACTGGTATAAGTAGGTGACATTGTAGTGAAGTCACACAAAGCAATGGGAGAGGAGCATACCGATAAACAGGCAAAGTATTGACAGTGATAGAGCTGCACATAGAAGCTGTGAGGGGATGAATGAAAGATAGATAAATGATCGTCCAAGTACTTACTGAGGCAAACATTTGGTATATAATTTGTTTTTGATACAATTGTAATGAATGTCATTCTTCTCTATGGAACAACACGCCAGATCTTTAGCACATCGCTGCTTGGTGCCCAGTGGGCAGCAAGTGCCCGATTGCCAATGCCACTTTTTAGCGCATGTTCATCTGCAGGATATTAAACAGATTGCCATCCTTTTGATGTTTGTGAATATGAGTAGTAAATACCATATGATAGGACTCAATGGATCTGTTTCAGGAAAAAGAAAAAAGACAAAGAGGAGGACAAAGAATGGAAGGAAGAGGAGGAGGAGAAAGAAATTTGTATCTCTCCCTGAAATGAAGGCATCCACTGAGTAAGTCTGAAAGGTTATCATTGTTATTGGAGGTGAGTAGCAAGATTTGTATCTAGAAAAGAATGGTACAGCTTCTAGTGTACCCCTAAATTTCTGTTGTGCTTTATGACTAAGGAAATGGCTCCCCAAAGAGTCTATAAACATTTCAGGAATAGAAAATCACAGGAGAATAGAGAATGGTTTCATTGTAGTTCAGAATCTTCTAGGATGTGCCTAGTTTAGTGGCCATAAAAATTGTCTGCATGTATGAATGTGTGAGTGTACACCAACTTTTAACTTTCATAAAAAATTCACAAATTATCCCCTTTGCTTGTTAAAATACATCTTGTTAAAAGTCAGAGTTGTTTGAGGTAGACAAAATCCAAGAAAAGCTCTATCAGTTGAGTGAAGCTAAAGGAACATTAGAATATAAAAACTTAGATTTTAATTTTGCTCCCAACATGTTTATGCTTTACAGTTTTCACTTCTTTGTATTAGACGATGTTGGACTAGATGGTCTCTCAAGCCCTTTCCAACTCCGGGCTCTTCTAATATTGTCAAAGTCATCTTGGAGTTTTCTTTGAAAACATTCTTTTTCAAAAATACTAAATTCTATGCAAGTAATCATATTCCCCAGATGAATCTTCTCTTAAAATTTAAAACTATATCTTTTTTTGGATTAGGAAGGTGATTTTCTTGTTTTTTCCTCAATGTTCTCGACTGTGAAATTGAGCTGATAGTAGATATCCATGGCCTATTGAAATAGAGTTAGGGAGAAGTGATTAGTTTATTCAGTGAAATACACTTGAGGCCAGACAAAAATTATAACCACAGAGAGAGAGAGAGAACCTAATCACAGCTTCCTTCTCCAAAATGTCTTCCCATCCTCTGCTCTGGTCACTTAGCTAAATCCACATGAAGGTGGCACCAGGAAGGTACACTTAAGTAGTACACCTACCTCAGTTCAGAGAAAAACCTAGACCAATCAGTTATCCTTATTTGTGATCACTAGAACATTTTTGTCCTGGTTTTGCCTACCTCATTTTTGAAGCTACTAGTCTAGACATATACTAAGTGTCTCTGTACTATTTTGGGCATTGTAAGTGTTTTCCAAACTTGGATTTCCTAGGACACTTGAAAAACATATTTTAATAACTGAATATAAGAAAGATTTGTGGATAGCTTACAATAAAATGAATTTCATAGTTTAATAAAAGATTAACACAGTCTTATCACTCTGCACTTTTTTCCCACCAAAGGTCAAGTTCTTCTTTTCTTTTTTTCTTTTTGTAAAATAAATCAGTTTGTTGAAGGCTGAAATGATAATGAACTGTAATATATGCTAAACACATAGAGGACAAGGATCACATGCAATTTCTCCAAGGCTCAAATAAATTGGGCTGTAAAGGTTGTTGATGGAAACTCTGGGGGAATATTTAAACATTAAGTTTATTAAGTTTATTCATTTTGTTTTGATTGAAACAATCAGAATAGACTAGAGAGCTGTCATTTTAGTGGAAGGTTAAAGTAGGTGACTGACTGAGATTATATTGTATTTACTCCAGACTTTGCTGGAAGATTACACTAGGGGATCTTATTAGTTCATATGATTAAAAAAAAAGGGGGGCATGGAAACCAATTTTCCATATCTAACAGTCATAGAGTTGGTGCATAATGTTCCACCTAAATGGGGATTGTTTAATGTAGCATTTATACTTAGGCATTGAGAACCAGGGCTTACCAGTGAGGGAAACAATCGCTTTCCTGTAAGATTATGGATATTAATATCAAAGTGATAATGTAAGCACCAGAAATTAGGCACAAACAGATAATAATTTAGAATTCTCTATGGGGCGAGGAGGGAAAGTTGCTTATCCTTCTAAGTCTGATATATATATTTGCCTGTCCTAGAGCTAAGCCAGAAATGATTTAGCTGTTTAGTGCTGCTTCTACGTGGATACTACATAGGGTGTCTTTAATTAGACTTAATAGTACAGCTTGTTTCTCTTTGGATACTTTTAACATTCCTTTCCTCTCAGGGCCTTCTTTGTTTCTTTTTCTTTCTCTTTCTCCATACTTACTCCGCACCTCTGACCTGCATGACTTATTTTGACTCACAAACTGTAATCTTTGGAAAATAGTATTAGAAATAAATTCTTTTCATTCTCCTGGTTAGTGTTTGAGCTCATGCTCTCTCACTCACACATATGCCTGACATTAAATGATGACTTGCTGTTTCATAACATGTATGCAAGGAGAACTGATCATCATAATTTAACTATGTAGTTCTGCTTAGTGGCAATATAGAGAAATTATTAATTAGCTAATTTTATGATAGAATATACAGAAGCTCCTTTATAGCCTTGGGGCAAAGTACTGTAATTTACCAATACCACATAAGTTAAATTATGAAAATGAGACTTATAAAGGCAAAGATATAAAAAAAGGAAAGCTGATAATCACAGGATTATAATATTGAAAAGGTGAGAATGAGACACTGAATTTGAGAACTTTTAGCCTTATTTTCTTATGATATTTTTGTTTGTGACTCTTTATAAGGTCATTTGCAATGGGTCCCAGACTGAGAATTATGGCCAGATAAATGAAATGGGAAATTAATTTGTTTTAAATGACACTAGACATTATCATGTACTTCTCCAGCCCAATCACACAAATGACTTCGAATAAAGCTCACAGACCTTCTAGAGATAGAAACTGGCACACCCCGTGTTAACAGACTGTAGACTCAGTGAAGCTACATCAATATGCATAATAGAGAAGAGCAAAGATTAACTTACTTGAACAAAATTCCTTCTGAATTTGAAGATAAATTTTTTTCTCTTTCTAAAATGTTTTATTGAGTTATAATTGATATAAAAAATTGCACATAAAGTGTTCAGTTTGATTTTGACATATATATTCACCTTTGAAACCATCACCATAATTAATATAATGAACATAACCATCTCCCCATTGCACAGATTTTCTTTGTGCCCCTTTGTAATCATGCTTCATATACTTTCCTGCCAACTCCTCATCCCCCCTTTTCCCAGGCAGCCCACTGAACTGCTTTCTGTCATTATTCAATAGCTTGCATTTTCTAGAATTGTATATAAATGGAATCGAACATTACGTATATACTTTTTTTGTCTGGCTTATTTCACTCAACTTAATTATTTTGAAATTCATCTATATTATAGTGTGTGTGAAGAGTTGTTGGGTAGTATTCCATTGTGTGGATATACCATGGTTTATTTATTCATTCACCTGTTGGTGGACACTTGAGTTATGCCCAGTTTTTGGCTATAGCAAGTAAAGGGATATGAACAAATCTTTGTATGAATATATGTTTTCATGTCTCCTGGGTAAATACCTAGGATAATATGATAGATGTATATTTAATTAAAAAAAACTGTTAAACTATTTTCTAAAATATTTGCACCATTTTACATCTCTGCAGACTCATATGAGAAATTCAGGTTCTATATCTTTACCAACACTTGTTGTGGTTATCTTTTTAATTTTAGGCATTCTAACCAGTGGGTAGTTGTGTCTCATGTGATTTTTCTTTGTTAATATGGTGAAGTACATTGAGTTTTCTAATTGCACTGATTCATTATTTTGGCTTTATAATCCCCTAACTTTGTCGTGATACATATATTATTTTGTTGATATTCTAAAAGAACCAACTTTTGGTTATATTGAGTTTTGCTATTTTCTATATCATTGATTATTACTCTAATCTTTTTTTTCCTACCTACTTTGTATTTAATTTATATTCTATTTCCAGTTTCTTAAGATAGAAGCTGAGGTCATTAATTTTAAACCTTTTCTCTCTTCTAATAGAGGTTTTTAGACCTATAAATGTCTCCCTAAGTACTGCTTTAGCAGAAATTTGATATGTTGTGTTTTTATTTTCATTGTGTTCCAAATATTTTGTTTTCCCTCTTTCTCTCTTTAAACTCAGGGATTACTTAAAAGTTTGTTATTTAGTTTCCAAATATTTGGAGAATTTCTAGAAATCATTCAATTAATTAACATGTAGTGTATTATTAATTTCAGAGGTAGAGTTCAATGATCCATCAGTTGTATATAACACCCAATGCTCATTACATCACATGTGCTCCTTAATGTCCATCACCCAGTTACCCCATCCCCTCACCCTCTTCCCCTCCAGCAGCGCTGTTTGTTTCCTATGGTTAAGAGTCTCTTATGGTTTGTCCCCCTGTCTGATTATGTCTTGTTTTATTTTTCTCTCCCTTTCTCTATGCTTCTCTGTTTTATTTCTTAAATTCCACATGAGTGAAATCATATAATTGTCTTTCTCTGATTGACTTATTTCACTTAATACCCTCTAGTTCCATCCATGTTGTTGCAAATGACAAGATTTCATTTTTTTTGATGGCTGAGTAATATGCTCTCTGAACACAATGGAATTATAAATCAATTAGAAATATTTTTTAACTGATTTATAATTTCAATGTGTTCAGACAGCATCTTTGCATAAAATTCTTTTAAATTCATTAAGACTTAGTTAATGGCCTAAGTGAGGTCTATATTGGCAAATGTTTCATATGAACTTGAAAAGAGTATGTATTCTATTGTTGGGTGGTATGTTCTATGAATGCTAATCCAGTTGTTTGATAATATTGTTTAAATCTTCTCTGTCTTATTAAATGTCTACTTGTTCTAGCAAGTGTTGAGGAAGAGATGTTGGAATCTCCCACTGTAATTGTAGGCTTGCTTTTCCTTTCTGTTCTATCAGATATTGCTTTATGTATTTTGAAGCTCTGTTATTAGGATATATATTTAGGATTGTTATGTCTCCTTGATGAACTGACCCCTTTATCATTGCTAGTGTCCTTATCACTGGTAACATTACTTGCTATAAAATTTACTTTCTGATATTAATATAGTCACTCTTTCTTTTGATTAACAGCATGGTAATTTTTTTTTCATCCTGTTTCTTAACTATTTTTTCTTTATATCTAAAATGTGTTTCTTGGAGGCAGTGTATATTTGAGTCTTTCTTTTTTATCTAATATGATAATCTTTCTTTTTAATCGAGGTATTTATTTATATTAATATGCTTATTGGTATGGTTAGGTTTAAATATATTTTCCTGCTATTGTTTTCTATTTTTTATCCTTTTTCATCTCTTTTCTGCCTTCTTTTGGATCAACTGAATATTTTTATAGTTCTAGCTTACGTGCTTAATTTGCTTATTAATTATACCTTTTTGTTGCATTATTTTAGGATGTAGAATATGCATCTTTAATTATCAGTATAACTTCAAATGATGTTATACCACTTCCCATATGGTATGTGAACCTTACAATATTACACTGCCATTTTTCCACTTCCAATTTTGTTGCTATTTTTGTTTTCTTTCACATATGTTTAAAATCCATATTATAGTACTATTTTTATTTGAGCAGTCAATTCTTTTCTTTCTGTTTAAAAATAATATTTACCATAGTATTCCACAGTTTTTTTTTTTTCCTACAGCATATATCCAGCTAAGGCAATTAAATAAAAAGGTAATGTGTAAGAAATATAGTTGAAATCATAAGATACTTCTTTGTGTGTCATCATAAAACATACACTTAAATTTTAAATACTGTCTCTTTAAGAAAAAGTTTTTCCTGGTAAATAATATGCTTAGTCACTACCCAAAATTATATACAAATGTTTATCCTAAAATATTTATGTATGTAATGGTACATTTAAGACTACCTTTCTTATACATTTAATTTATAACCGGGTTACTCCATATGAAGTATATAAGAATGTATGTTATACATACCAAATAAAGTAAATAAAATGGAGAGATTTTTTAAAAAGGAAAAGTCCTCTACTTACAAGCTCTACACAGAAAATCAGTGTAATTAGTGAGATCACGTAAAATGTCTGAAGAATTTTAATTTGGCAAATATTTTCCAGGACAATATCTAAGCTATGAGAATACTAAATGCCTATTGTAAGAACTCATGTTTCCATTAAACATTCAGCAAGATACTGTGGTCTCCTTAATGTATACAAAAGAGGATTTGGGGGGTTTCTAAAAACAACAATAACAACAAGTCCCTCAGTTTTAGCAAGTTAGTTACACCTTTTAATTAAGTGTGTGTAGCACAGAGAACCAAATCTTATTCCATGTTAGAAAATATTTAATGAAAGATTTCACAGAATCTGACTATCCTATATTTGAGAGGACACAGAGCAGGATTTTATGAAAATAGAGGAGGTTAACTCCCAGAGTGGCTGGCCCAACCTGTTAAAAAAAAAACAACAACACATTTTCTAGTGTTTTTTACTGTAATTTATTTATTTCAAGCCACAGGTCTACTTTTGGGGTTCCCATAAGTCATGCAGCAAGTGGTTTATAAATAAAATCAGAGTCTATGATAGCATCATCATATTAAGAGACAGACTTGCTGGATTCTTTCATTATGTAAAAAGCTCACATGTTGGGAATCCATCTTGGTATTATTATGGTATACCTGAGATATATCTTGCTCCAATTAACATTATCATGCTACTCACTATAAAAAAGCCCAAGGGCAGACTAGAGAAGATGGTAGGATCACCATTTTCAGACTGAGTTGTAACCCAGCCCATTGACTTCGTCACAGCTTTCTTCCACGTAGCATAACGAACTTCACTTTCTGTCACCTTGATCTGTGGCTCGAACCGTTCCATAATGATGACTGACAAATCCTCAGGTTTAAGACTCCAAACTCCCACCCCTTCTGCAGCTCCTGCAACCATGGCAGCTCCCAGTGCAGTTGTTTCAGTCATAGAGGGCTTCATTACTGGAATATGCAGAATGTCTGCTTGTAGTTGCATAAGAATTTTGTTGTTGGTCATTCCTCCATCTACCTGCAAATGAGTGAGGGGAACTCCACAGTCACGGTTCATGGCATCCACAATCTGTCGGGTTTGGAAACAAACAGATTCTAATGCAGCAAAAGCAATATGATTTTTACTGGTAAACTGAGTGAGACCACAGATTATTCCTCTTGCACTGGGCTCCCAATAAGGTGCATATAACCCTGAAAAGGCTGGCACAAAATAGCAGCCGTAAGAAGTACCTACGTCTTTAGCAAGTGTTTCAATTTCTTCTGAGGTCTTTATAATTCCAAGATTGTCTCTTAACCAACGAATAACAGCACCAGCTATAGCAACAGAACCTTCCAATGCATAACATACTGGCTTGTCTCTGCCTAGTTTATAAGCCACTGTGGTCAGAAGGCCATGTTCAGAAAATACACACTTATGACCTGTATTACATAGTAAGAAACAGCCTGTCCCATACGTGTTTTTGGCTTGTCCCTCTTGGAAGCACATTTGTCCTACCAGTGCAGCAGACTGGTCCCCCAAGCACCCAGATATTGGCACACCTTCCAAGGCCCCAGCTTTCAATAGGCCATAGATCTCAGAAGAGCTCCATACATTTGGAAGAATGTCCATTGGAATCTCAAAAAAGTCACAGAGCTCTTTATCCCATTGCAAAGAATGGATGTTGAAAAGCATTGTCCTGCTTGCATTTGTTACATCTGTACAATGGACACCTCCATTAACTCCTCCTGTCAAACTCCAGATAAGCCATGAATCAATGGTACCAAAAAGAGCTCTACCTTCTTCAACAGCCTTTTGAACTTGCCTCACATTGTCAAGAATCCAACGAAGTTTCACTGCACTGAAGTAAGTGCTAAGTGGAAGGCCCGTCTTGGACTTGACAAAGTTATTATTTCCTGGAATTTTTTTACTAAGATTTTCAACGGTAGGCTGGGTTCTTAGATCAAGCCACAGCACAGCATTGTAGAGCGGCTCTCCAGTTAACTTGTCCCAGATTACAGTGGTTTCCCTCTGATTGCTGACACCAATAGCTTTTATGTTGGATATATCAATGTTCAGTTCAACAAGTTTCTGACACGTTCTCTCTATACACTCATAGACAGACTGAAGAATTTCCTTTGGGTCTTGTTCCACCCATCCTTCTTTTGGGAACTCTTGTGTTAATTCCACTTGGTGGTGACTAAGTAGATCCGCTGTTTTTGAATTGAAAACCAGAAAGCGAGTGGAATTAGTCCCTTGGACCACTGCCCCCACCAACGGCCCCACAACTGCTTTCTTCTGAGCTGCCATGAAACCAGTCGGCCGCTCTGCGGCTCTGGTGCCGTTTCCAGGTGATGAACGTGTTGCAGGGGGAGGGGCACGCAACACATCAGGAACGTCAGGAACGTCAGGGACGTCAGGAGCGTCAGGAGCGTCAGGGACGTCAGGAGCGTCAGGAGCGTCAGGAGCACATACAGGCAGTGGCTGCCTGGACTCAACGGGAAGCCCGGAAGCCTGGCGGGCAACATTTGCCCTTTAACTGGCGCTGCACCTGCTCACCCCACCCCTGTGGCAGAGGCCCCGCCCAAGCCACTCTATTTTTTAAGGAGATTTAAGATACAAAAAGATCATATATTTATCTATATAATTAGTTACCAGTGCTCTTCATTTGAGTCTGTGAATTCGTATACATGTTATCATTTTCTTTCTGCCTGTAAGATTTTCCTCAACATTTCTCGTAATGTGGGTCTGCTGGGAAAAAAAAAAAATTCTTCAAACTTGAGAATGTCTGAAAAATATTTCATCTTAATATTTAAAGATATTTTCTTTGATCCAGAATTCAAATTATCTTTTTTTTTTTTTTTTTTTTTAAATTTCAGGACCTTGAAACTGTTGCTCCACCACCTTCTGTCTTGTGTTGTTTCAGGTGTGCACTTTGCTGTCATCCTTATTTTATCTTTCACTGCCTTTGGTTTTTCTTTTTATCAGTAGTTTTGGTCAGTTTCATAATAATGTTATTTGGTGTAGTTTTCTTCTTATTTCTTGTGCCTGGGGCACATTGGGCTACTTAGATCTGTGGGTTTATAGATCTCATCAAATTTGGAAAACCTTGGGCCATTATTTCTACAAATATGTTTTATTTTCTCTCTCTTCTCTTCTTTAGGGACTCTGGTTACACATATTGGAGTTTTCATTATGTGTAATGAAACTCATTATCATTATCTTTTCTATGATTCATTTTAGATAGTTTCTGTTGCTATGTCTTCAGTTTACTAATCTTTTCTTCTCCAATATTTAATCTGCTGTTAATTAATCCACTGTATTTTTCACCTCATACATTGTAGTTTTCATCCCTAGAAGTTCAGAGTTTTTAAAATATTTACTTACGGTTTTGAATACATGGAATAGTTAAGATAACTTTTAATTACGTTTTCTGCTAAATCTAACATCAGTGTTCATTCTTGTTCAATTGTGACTAATTTGCCTCCTCATATGTCTTATATTTCCCTGCTCCTTTACATGCCTGATAATTTTTTATTAGGTGCCAAACATTATGAGTTTTATGTGGTTGAGTTGCTGGATGTTTTTGTGTTCCTATAAACTTTGAGCTTTGTTTTGGGATACAGTTAAGTTAGCTGGAAAGAGTTTGATTAATTGGAGTCTTGCCTTTAAGATTTGCTGCTGGAACAAGGACAGTGCTCAGTCTGGGGCTAATTATTCTCCTTTACTGTGATGAGATTCCCTCAGTATAGTCTACTCCAGGCCCATGAAAAATGAGGTTTTAATGGCTGCTGGGAATAGTTTCTGTTTCCAAGCCTGGGTAAACACTGTTTATCTTTATTGGACACTGTTATCTTTAATCTTTTCATGTGCGTCTTTCCCCAGACTCAGCTAGTTTCCTCACACACATGCACTGATCAATACCCGACTGAATTCTCAGGGGGCACCTTCTGAAGATTTCCAGAATTCTCTTCTTATATAACTCTTTTCTTTCCGATACCAAGTCCTGTTCACTCTAGATGGCTTCATCTCTCTGGATGTTCAGCTCCATCTCCTCACCACAAGGCTTTTACTTACCCCAGGGTTCCACCTGGGTTTGACTTTCCAGTGCTGGTGGCCTTAGAACTCTCTCAAGGAAATAAGCTGAGGAAATCATAGTACTCATGCCACTTGTTTCCCCTTAGGGACCATTACCCTTCACTGCCTGATATCCACCGTCTTGTGAACTGTGGTTAAATATTTTTGAATTATGTAAACTATTTCATATATATTTTTTTCTTTTTAAAAATTGTTTCAGGTGATAAATGTAGATAAATTTACTCTGTTACCCCATCTTGGCCAGAGTAGAAACCCACTGGAATGAAGCTTAAATTTTCAGATTGATTGGAAAGTTGGTGAATAAATATTCATTTACTCAATAATTTAAATTTATTAAATATCTGCTCAATAGATGGCAGTTTTCTGTATTAGGCCATAGACTCTGCTTTTAAGGTATCTCAAGGATAAAGGTCATTTATCCCTAATGAAATCAACAGAACAAGATAGAAAATAACATAAAAATCAACAATAATATTGTTATTTTACTATTTTAATTGGATCATATTTTCCTTTTAAGTAAGCCCTTCAAGAAATTTTTTGAAGTCAAAAAAGCAAAATGAGTTACCAGACTTAATATGAATAGTAGTGGATTGAAATCATCAGAAGATGGTACAGATTTTCCTGCTCATATCTTTGTTCAGATTTTAAAATTCTACCATAGATTTTCTAAGCAGAAATTTAAAGACAACACTTACCAGTATGCCAGTTTACCATACTATGCTTGAATTCACCAGAAACAGATTGTTTTTAATTTTTTTAATGTTTCTTTTCTTCCCAAGTATTTGGCAGTAGTAAACATTATATGTATACATTAATCTACACAGTAAAAAGACTTGACCCAAGGTTTTTTCCTCTACATCTCCTGTCCTCTGCCCCAACAATATATCCAGACAAATGTTCCTAATTGCATTAGTTTTTAAGGCTAGGAATACTTTAAGCACTTGTTTGTTAGTTTGTTTTTTGGTGCAAAAAGCTGTTTTTATTAAAGCATGGGGCCAGGACCTGTGGGCAGAAAGAGCTGCTTACTTTAAGCATTTTGTCTTTAATACAAGTAACTTATTTACGAAGGCATTCAGTTTATAAAAAACTGGTTTACATATGAGTTTCACTTTACTGGCTACTAAATTGTAGCCACTAAATAATCATATAATAAGTGTCTCAATTTAGATTAGAACGAAAAGTTGACCAGATTGATTTAACTTTCTTAGAGCAATTGCAAACTATTGATGGATTTAACCATCATAAAGCTGACTAACAATGCTTTATTTTTTTAAACTATGAAGCTTAAACTAACTCCACTATATTTTCATTTCAAAAAAAATTTTTAAACACAAAATCTTTTTCTTTGAATTTTATTTTTATTATGTTATGTTAATCACCATACAGAACATCATTAGTTTTTGATGTAGTATTCCATGATTCATTGTTTTCATGTACCACCCAGTGCTCCATGCAATATGTGCCGTCCTTAATACCCAGCAGAGGGCTAACCCATCCCCAACCCCCCTCCCATCTAAAACCCTCAGTTTGTTTCTCAGAGTCCATAATCTCTCATGGTTCATCTCCCACTCAGATTTCCCCTCCTTCATTTTTCCCTTCCTACTCCTAATGTCCTCCGTCCTATTCCTTATGTTTCACAAATAAGTGAAACCATATGATAATTGACTTTCTCTGCTTGACTTATTTCACTTAGCATAATCTCCTCCAGTCCCATCCATGTTGATGTAAAAGTTGGATATTCATCCTTTCTGATGGCTGAGTGATATTCCATTGTGTATACGGACCACATCTTCTTTATCCATTCATCTGTTGAAGGGCATCTCGGCTCTTTCCACAATTTGGCTATTGTGGACATTGCTGCTATGAACATTGAGGTGCATATGGCCCTTCTTTTCACTACATCTGTGTCTTTGGGGTAAATACATAGTAGTGCAGTTGCTGGGTCATAGGGTAGAGCTCTATTTTTAATTTTTTGAGGCACTTCCACACTGTTTTCCAAAGTGGCTGTACCAACTTGCATTCCCACCAACAGTGTAAGAGGGTTCCCCTTTCTCCACAACCTCTCCAACATTTGTTGTTTCTTTCCCTGTACAGTTTTGCCATTCTAACTGGTGTAAGGTGATATCTCAGTGTGGTTTTGATTTGAATTTCCCTGATGGCTAATGATGATGAACATTTTTTCATGTGTCTGTTAGCCATTTGTATATCTTCTTTGGAGAAGTGTCTGTTCATGTCTTCTGCCCATTTTTTGACCTGATTATTTGTTTTTTGGGTGTGGAGTTTGAGAAGTTCTTTATAGATCTTGGATATCAGCCCTTTGTCTATAGTGTCATTTGTAAATATCTTCTCCCATTCTGTGGGTTGCCTCTTTGTTTTTTGACAGTTTCCTTTGCTGTGCAGAAGCTTTTTATCTTGATGAAATCCCAAAAGTTCATTTTTGCTTTTGTTTCACTAGCTTTTGGAGATGTATCTTGAAAGAAGTTGCTGTGGCCAATATCGAAGAGGTTCTCCTCTAGGATTTTGATGGATTCCTGTCTCACACTGAGGTCTTTCATCCATTTTGAGTTTATCTTTGTGTATGCTGTAAGTGAATGGTTGAGTTTCATTCTTCTGTTTATAGCTGCCCAGTTTTCCCAGCACCATTTACTGAAGAGACTGTCTTTTTCCCATTGCATATTTTTTCCTGCTTTGTCGAAGATTATTTGACCATTGAGTTGAGAGTCCATATCTGGGCTCTCTATTCTGTTCCATTGGTCTATATGTCTGTTTTTGTACCAGTACCGTGCTGTCTTGGTGATCACGGCTTTGTAATATAGATTGAAATCAGACAGCATGATGCCCCTAGCTTTGTTTTTCTTTTTCAACATTTCCTTGGCAATTCAGGGCCTTTTCTGATTCCATACACATTTTAGGATTGTTTGTTCCAGTACTTTGAAAAATGCCATTGGAATTTTGATCGGGATGGTGTTGAAGGTATAGATTGCTCTGGGCAGCACAGACATTTTAACAATGTTTATTCTTCTGATCCATGAGCATGGAATGCTTTTCTATCTTTCTGTGTCTTCTTCAATTTCTTTCATGAGTGTTCTGTAGCTCCTAGAGTATAGATCCTTTACCTCTTTGGTTAGGTTTATTCTGAGGTATCTTATGGTTTTTGGTGCTATTATAAATGGAATTGATTCTTTAATTTTTCTTTCTACAGTTGCATTGTTAGTGAATAGGAAAGCAACTGATTTCTGTGCATTGATTTTGTATCCTGCCACATTACTGAATTGCTGTATGAGTTCTAGTAATTTGGGGGTGGAGTCTTTTGGATTTTCCACATGAAGTATCATGTCATCTGCAAAGAGAGAGAGTTTGACTTCCTCTTTACCAATTTGAATACCTTTTATTTCTTTTTGTTGTCTGATTGCTGTTGCTAGGACTTCTAGTACTATGTTGACCAATAGTGGCAAGAATGGGCACCCTTGTCATGTTCCTGATCTTAAGGGAAAGGCTCTCAGCTTTTCCCCATTGAGGATTATATTCGCTGTGGGTTTTTCATAGATGGATTTTATGAAATTGAGGGATGTTCCTTCTATCCCTATACTCTGAAGAGTTTTAATCAGGAAAGGTTGCTGTATTTTGTCAAATGCTTTTTCTGCATCAATTGAGAGAACCATGTGGTTCTTCTCCCTCCTCTTATTAATGTGTTCTATCACATTGATTGATTTGCGAATGTTAAATCAACTGTGCATCCTGGGGATAAATCCCACTTGGTAGTGGTGGATAATCCTTTTGATGTATTGTTGGATCCTATTAGTTAGGATTTTGTTGAGAATTTTGGAATCCATATTCATCAGGGATATCGGTCTGAAATTCTCCTTTTTGATGGAGTCTTTGCCTGGTTTGGGGATCATAGAATGATTCTGGAAGTTTTTCTTCTGTTTCTATTTTTTGAAACAGCTTCAGGAGAATTGGTATTATTTCTCCTTTGAATGTTTGGTAGAATTCCCCAGGGAATCCATCAGGCACTGGACTCTTGTTTTTTGGGAGCTTTTTGATCACTGCTTCAATCTCATTACTGGTATTGGCCTATTCAGGTTGTCAATTTCTTCCTTTTTCAGTCTTGGTAGTTTGTAGATTGCCAGGAAGGCATCCATTTCTTTCAGGTTGCTTAATTTATTGGCATATAATTGTTGATAATAATTTCTAATAATTGTTTCTATTTCCTTGGTGTTAGACGTGATATCTACCCTTTCGTTCATGATTTTATTAATTTGGGTCCTTTCTCTTTTCTTTTGGATTAGTCTGGCCAGTGGTTTATCGATCTTATTAATTCTTTCAAAGAACCAACTTCTAGTTTCATTGATCTGACCTACTGTGTTTCTGGTTTCTAATTGATCTATGCTCTAATCTTAATTGTTTCTCTTCTACTGTGTGGCTTAGGCATCATTTCTTGCTTTTTCTCCAGTTCTTTAAGGTGTAGAGTTAGTTGGTGAATTCGGGATTTTTCTATTTTTTTGAGTGAGGCTTGGATGGCTATGTATTTCCCCCTTAGGACCGCCTTTGCAGCATCCCATAGGTTTTGGACTGATGTGTTTTTTTTTTTTTTTTTTTTTTTTTTTTTTTTAAAGATTTTGTTTATTTATTTGACAGAGAGAGATACACAGCGAGAGAGAGAACACAAGCAGGGGGAGTGGGAGAGGGAGAAGCAGGCTCCCCGCAGAGCAGGGAGCCCGATGCGGGGCTCGATCCCAGGACTCTGGGATCATGACCTGAGCCGAAGGCAGACGCTTAACGACTGAGCCACCCAGGCGCCACCTGGACTGATGTGTTTTCATTGTCATTGGTTTCCATGAATTGTTTAAGTTCTTTGATTTCCTGGCTGACCCAAATATTCTTAAGCAGGATGGTCTTTAGCTTCCAATTGTTTGAATGTCTTCCAAATTTTTTCTTATGATTGAGTTCCAGTTTTAGAGCATTATGGTCTGAGAAGATGCAGGGAATAATCTCGGTCTTTTGGTATCAGTTGAGACCTGATTTGTGACCCACTATGTGGTCTATTCTGGAGAAAGTTCCATGTGCGCTTGAGAAGAATGAGTATTCTGTTGTTTTAGGGTGGGATGTTCTGTATATACCCATGAGGTTCATCTGGTCCAGTGTGTCATTAAAAGTTCTTTTTCTTTGTTGATTTTCTGCTTAGATGATCTCTCTATTGCTGAGAGTGGAGTATTGAGGTCTCCTACAATTAACGTATTATTATCAATATGACTTTATTTTGGTTAACAGTTGGCTTATATAGATGGCTGCTCCCATGTTGGGGGCATAGATATTTACAATTGTTAGATCTTCTTGTTGGATAGACACTTTAAGAATGATATAGTGTCCTTCTGTATCTCTAACTACAGTCTTTAGCTTAAAATCTAATTTGTCTGGTATAAGAATTGCTTCCCTAGTTTTCTTTTGAGGTCCGTTGGCATGGAAGATGGATCTCTATCCTTTCACTTTCAGTCTGGATGTATCTTTAGGTTCAAAATGAGTCTCTTGTACACAGCCTATGGATGGTTCCTGTCTTTTTATCCAATTTGCAACCCTGTGCCGTTTTATGGGAGCATTTAGGCAGTTCACGTTGAGAGTGATTATTGAAAGATATGAATTTGTTTTCATCATGTTGCCCGTGAAGACCTTGTTTTTATAGATTGTCTTTGTAAATTTCTGTTGTATAGCACTCTTGGGGTCTTTCTCCTTTTATAGAGCCCTCCCCTTAATATATCTTGCAGGGCAGCTTAGTGGTCACATATTCTTTCAGTTTCTGCCAGTCTTGGAAGCTCTGCATCTCTCCATCCATTCTAAATGAAAGCCTTGCCAGATAAAGTATTCTTGGCTGCATGTTCTTCTCATTTAGTACCCTGAATATGTCTTGCCAGGCCTTTCTGGCTTGCCAGGTCTCTGTGGATAGGTCTGATGTTATTCTGATGTTCCTCCCTCTGTAGGTAAGGAATCTCTTCCCCCTAACTGCCCTTAAGATGGTTTCCTTGGTTCTAAGACTTGCAAGTTTTACTATTACATGCCGGGGTGTTGGTCTGTTTTCCTTGATCTTGGGAGGGGTCCTCTCTGCCTCTAGGATGTGAATGTTTGTTTCATTCCCCAGATTAGGGAAGTTCTCAGCCATGATTTGCTCAAATACATTTTCTAGTCCTCTCTCTATATGTATCCCCTCAGGGATCCCAATAATTCTGACATTGGAATGTTTCATGGCATCACTTATTTCTCCAATTCTGTTTTCATGGATTATAAGCTGTTTTTCCCTCCTCTTTTTCTTTCTTTTCTATCAATTTGTCTTCTAGGTCACTAATTCATTCTTCTGCCTCATCTAGATTAGATTGGATCTCATTGATAGCATTTTTAAATTCTGCCAGTTCAGCTTTCATTTCTGCCCTTAGAGACTCTGTGTTGCCATTAATTGATTTCTCCATTCTAGCTACTGTCTTCACAATTGCTACCCTGAATGCCATTTCTGACATCTTGGTTATATCTGTATCCATTTGTAAATCTGTGACAGAAGCCATAGTCTCTGAGTCTTTCTTATTTTGGGAGTTCCTCCTCCTAGTCATTCTGTTGAGGGGTGGTTGAGGGAATGTACAGAGTCCAAATTATTGACCAGAACCCAAACAAGATGCACCTGTTTTATAGGGACCTTAGGGTTGTCAGCCTCTTGTTCTCCCAGCCTGTCTTCTGGGGGAGGGGCCTGCCACACTGTTACTCAGGCAACCCTGTTTGGGCAGAGTTGCCCTGCCCCCTGTGGGGGAGGATGGGCTCAGTGAAAACTGGCTTTTTGGGGCTTTTGTTTTCTGGCGCTTTCCCTGGTGGTTTTCTGCGTCTCTTCCGAGAGTCAGAGCAGAAGAGACCATTTCCAACCCTCTGCCTCAGAGCAGAGAGATTGCAGTCTGTTCTTCAGTGAGCTCTCCAGGCCACACTATCTCTGTTTCTGTCTATGCTGCTAAAAACTGCCGCATCATGGATTGTGCGCCCCTCAGCATCACTCTCAGTCCTCGCCTCCAGGTTGGGGCATGTCTCTGCCCTTTGTGATTCTAAAACCGCCAGCTGCCCCCAGATCGCACGTGCAGCCCCGCTACTCCAGGTTTCAGTCCAGGGGGCTGCCCTGTAATCCTTTCCCCACTGCTACTGGTTTGTGAGTCTGTGCCCTGTCCCCAGTGCGGGAGGCTATCGCTCACCATCAGTGCAGAATTCCAACGGCTCCCTCCCCCTTCCATTTATCTCCCGCTATCTGCCCGCAGAATCACAACTCCCTGCTTCATACCTCGAAACCATCTGCCTGCAGTATTCTGTTTGTAGAGATCCAGATATATCTTCTTACATCTCAGGCTGATTTCGTGGGTGTTCAGAGGGATCTGTTGGATATCCAGCTCAATGCAAGGACCAGATGGAATAGGGTCCCCTACTCCTCTGCCATCTTTTCCCCCTCCAAACACAGAATTTTTTTTTGTTATGTTAATCACCATACATTACATCATTAGTTTTTGATGTAGTGTACCATGATTCATTGTTTGCATATAACACCCAGTGCCCCATTCAATACATGCCCTCTTTAATACCCATCACCAGGCTCACCCATCCCCCCACCCCCCTCCCCTCTAGAACCCTCAGTTTGTTTCTCAGAGTCCATCGTCTCTCATGGTTCGTCTCCCCCTCTGATTCCCCCCCTTCATTTTTCCCTTCCTACTATCTTCTTCTTTTTTTAAAACATATAATGTATTATTTGTTTCAGAGGTACAGGTCTGTGATTCAACAGTCCTACATAATTCACAGCACTCACCACAGCACATACCCTCCCCAATGTCTTATCACCCAGCCATCCCATCCCTCCCAGCCCCCACCACTCCAGCAACCCTCAGTTTGTTTCCTGAGATTAAGAATTCCTCATGTCAGTGAGGTCATATGATACATGTCTTTCTCTGATTGACTTATTTCGCTCAGCATAACACCCTCCAGTTCCATCCACGTCATTGCAAATGGCAAGATCTCATTCCTTTTGATGGCTGCATAATATTGCATTGTATATATATATACCACTTCTTCTTTATCCATTCATCTGTTGATGGACATCTTGGCTCTTTCCACAGTTTAGCTATTGTGGACATTGCTGCTATAAACATTGGGGTGCACATACCCCTTCGGATCCCTACATTTGTATCTTTGGGGTAAATACCCAGTAGTACAATTGCTGGGTCACAGGGTAGCTCTATTTTCAACTTTTTGAGGAACCTCCATACTGTTTTCCAGAGTGGCTGCACAAGCTTGCATTCCCACCAACAGTGTAGGAGGGTTCCCCTTTCTCCGCATCCCTGCCAACATCTGTCGTTTCCTGACTTGTTAATTTTAGCCATTCTGACTGGTGTGAGGTGGTATCTCATTGAGGTTTTGATTTGGATTTCCCTGATGCTGAGTGATGTTGAGCACTTTTTCATGTGTCTGTTGGCCAGTTGGATGTCTTCTTTGGAAAAATGTCTGTTCATCTCTTCTGCCCATTTCTTGATTGGATTCTCTGTTCTTTGGGTGTTGAGTTTGATAAGCTCTTTATAGATTTTGGATACTAGCCCTTTATCTGATATGTCATTTGCAAATATCTTCTCCCATTCTGTGGGTTGCCTCTTTGTTTTGTTGACTGTTTCCTTTGCTGTGCAAAAGCTTTTTATCTTGATGAAGTCCCAATAGCTCATTTTTGCTCTTGCTTCCCTTGCCTTTGGCGATGTTTCTAGGAAGAAGTTGCTTCAGCTGAGGTCAAAGAGGTTGTTGCCTGTGTTCTCCTTTAGGATTTTGATGGACTCCTGTCTCACATTGAGGTCTTTCAACCATTTGGAGTCTATTTTTGTGTGTGGTGTAAGGAAATGGTCCAGTTTCATTCTTCTGCATGTGCCTGTCCAATTTTCCCAACACCATTTGTTGAAGAGACTGTCTTTTTTCCATTGGACATTCTTTCCTGTTTTGTCAAAGATGAGTTGACCATAGAGTTGAGGGTCCATTTCTGGGCTCTCTATTCTGTTCCACTGATCTATGTGTCTGTTTTTGTGCCAGTACCATACTGTCTTGATGATGACAGCTTTGTAATAGAGCTGGAAGTCCAGAATTATGATACCGCCAGCTTTGCTTTTCTTTTTCAATATTCCTCTGGCTATTTGGGGTCTTTTCTGGTTCCATACAAATTTTAGGATGATTTGCTCCATTTCTTTGAAAAAAGTGGATGGTATTTTGATGGGGATTGCATTGAATGTGTAGATTGCTCTAGGTAGCATTGACATCTTCACAATATTTGTTCTTCCAATCCATGACCATGGAACGTTTTTCCATTTCTTTAACACAGAATCTTTTGATTGTTAGTCTATAATACTTCCACATGTTCTAAAATAAGTACCTCTGAAATAATCATTGGCACCATCTTATTTGTGAAGACATTCAACTTTACAAGGTAATTGTTATTTTATTTTATTATATTCCATACAACGCAGATGCTTTAATGGTGGACATACTATTCAGAATAGTCTCCCCAAATCAGATATTTCTTTAAAAAGTTTTTACACATAGGATTGTTAAAATTAGAGTTTTTAAACTAATTGATTTTCTATTATTATTTATTTATCTTTCAGGCTACTCTTTTAGCAATTACTTCCTAATATAAAATCTTTTAAATGATGTTCATAGTGTCAAATTTAAAATTTATTTGTTCATTCAGTAATTTGATGAATATTTTGAAAGGTTGCTATATGTGGGCTCTATTTTAGGGAATAATATAGTGGTGCATAAAATGCTCTTCCTGCCCTTATTACAACCTCTAAGTTAAGAAAAGTCTGAACTAAATGTATTCATCTATATTGACATATCTTCCTTCACACCTCATGTTTAGAGAGCCATTAATTTAATTATTATTTTTCCCCTGTCAAGCCCACTAAATTATAAGTTCAATGAGGCAAATATCTTGTTTGTTTTATTCAGCTTTGTATCTTCAGTACTTATAACAGTGCCTGACCCAAAGCAGAAACTCAAGAAATATTTGTTGAATGAGATAATGAATACCACTATATGTGGTCCTCACTTTATGGTCATAAAGTCAAGATAATTTTAATTTTGATTGCTGGATGGGCTATTGGTTATTCACTTTACAATCTTATATAATAAGGAGGTTGATTAGTAGATAAAGGAATGAATAAATGAGAAGATATATGATGAAGTTACTACAGTAAAATATTAATTGCAGAATTTATGTGGTGGATTTGATGGTGTTGGTGGTAAAGTTCTTTCAACTTTTCTGTATGCTTGCAAATTTTTATAACAAAATGTTGGGGAAATGTTATGCAAATAAAAAGCTGGTCAAGCAGCCAAAAACAGTTAATAGAGATCTATTTCATACAGGTTCTTTTGTTTGTTTGGAGGGACAGTTAAAAGGAATAGAAGAGTCACTGCCAAGTGTATGTTAATTTGAGAGATTCTGTAGTCGAAAAATCTAGTTAAAGTTGTTCATCTCAAGACACCATTAATTGTGAACCATTTTTATTAAGATATTTGCAATTTTATTGGAGGAATTTTCTTCTGTCCTTTATAAACTTTGTAAATACTAGGAAGCCAGCTGCATGTTTAACTCTTCAGCTTTTGAAAAGAAATATTGGGCATTCAAGAATACTGCTATTCTTTTCAACCTATAAAGAATGGGAATCAGTTTTGAAAGTTTCAATTTCACCAAATTTGGACTTATGTTGGTCTTGAATTTGAGAGTTTGTGCCCTGATATAAAGGGTATTGAATCACATAGTTTGTGGCTAGGAAATTTAACTTTTTTTTTAGATTGTGTCATAACCAATGCATCATCACAGTTGGTAATCTTCAAAACACTGACGCATTTTTCTACATGCTGTTCCCAAATGTGCTGGGCCAGCTGTTGAGAGCCATGCCATCCAATCGCCTGGAAGACCTCTTCTTGGACCACAAATCACCTAACGTAGTATCCTTCTTTGTTCTAATAAAGAATGGAAAATTAAAGCAAGCTACCGTGGTTTATTACTCATGTTTTCTCTGTTAAGCATGGGCTGTGGGAATCACTGCATCCACATTAGGCAGCCTTGGCATTCTAGGTAAGCACTCAGACAAGCAAATGAGTTTAATATTCATGGCTATGAAAGTGATTTTATGAATGTTTGATTCTTGAAATTTTTGATTGTGTATGTGTGTGTGTGTGTGTGTTCTTTGTCATTTTCCCAGTGAAAATTGCCCTGACACTGTTCTCAATGTTAATGTATTCCTGCTTACATTTGACTTTGGAATATGTTACGGCTAATTATCATTACACAGGATGAAAGATCAGAGCCCTGAGTGAGGCGCCTGGGTTTAGGAACAAAGGGAGGCCAATTCAGCATCTTGGCTCTAGGCCCAACAATTGTAATCAAACATCTTGAAACTGGTGGGGTCTTTGCATCCATTTTTTTTTTCTCCCTCAGTTTTTGAAAGGGGGTAGGGGAATGGGGTTAA
This sequence comes from Mirounga angustirostris, assembly GCF_029215605.1. Classification (NCBI taxonomy): domain Eukaryota; kingdom Metazoa; phylum Chordata; class Mammalia; order Carnivora; family Phocidae; genus Mirounga; species Mirounga angustirostris. Next base: position 63,755,787 of record NW_026991710.1, read on the forward strand.
GGGTTTGAAGGGGCTGAATTTTCCCCTTGAACATGATGTCAATATGTTGGCATGTCTCCTTTTATTAAGATGCCATCCAACTGATAACAAGTCCTGCTGTGTTTTACCAACATAAAAAATTAGACTGGAGACCGAGGAGCGGCAGGTGGCTTTTGGCACCAAGAAATAATCACACTTGATGTGGAAAGTAAAGTAAAAGGAGCCATCTGTTCACTGCAGGAGGACGTGAAAAATCACATTAACATATTGTCACTAACATCATGAAATACACAGTTAATAATAAATTTAGTTATCATGGCAAGTCGCATTGGATACTTACTCTGAAAATACAGAATGTGAAAGATGCTCTTTCTTGCCCACCCCCACCTTTTTTTTCTGGAAAAAAAAAATACAGCCATTAAATCGTTCCTTGATGTGTGTGTGTGTGTGTGTGTGGTAGGGTTGGGGGAGGAAAGTGTTTCATTTTAAAGCCTGACTGTGGTTTATTGTTGCTGACTAAGTGAGCAGAAGAGCCTCTCAGGCAGATGGAATGAATGACTTTTTTGATTCCATCCGCTATCATCCACCATGTTACTCTATAGCTTCTTACCTGGATAGAGGAAAAGAGATGTAGGAGAGGAAAAGTTTGTTCCAGTGATGTCCCTTGTACAAGACCCAGAGCATGTAAACCCTTTTATGAAAGGCATGAGGGTGGCAGAGCACAGCCACAGAAAAGAATCGGAGACTGTGGCCTTTTCTTGAATGTCTAGTAGGCATCTGAATCTGCCTTTAGTTAGTGAAGTGTTCCTGCCACACATTTCCTAGTGGATTTTGTGTGAGAGGCCTGCACATACTCTTCAAGAGAACAAATGTGTTAAAGCAATGTGATAGGAGCGTTCCCTTGCACTTTTTGTGTGTGTGCATGCATGTATTGTTTATATATGTTAAAAAAGAAGCTACAGAGGCTGAAGGTCAAACTGAACTTGGAAAAATGGGAGTTATTGTTGCTAAGTGATTATTAGAACCATGTTTGCACACCTTTTATTGTAACAGTGTGCTATCTAGTTTCTTAGTCATTGCTTCCTATCACTATAAATTTGTGACTTGAACACATTATTGGTATTATTAATATCAAGATCTCAATCTCACTATTTACAAAATTACAGTTGTCATATAATAGAATCCTTATTTATTTATTTTGTTTGTTTCAAGTTTTTATTTAAATTCTAATTAGTTAACATATAGTGTAATATTAGTTTCAGGAGTAGAATTTAGTGATTCATTACTTACATATAACACTCGGTGCTCATCACAAGGGCCCTCCTTAATACCTATCCCCCATTTAGCCTATTCCTCCCATTCCCCTCCAGCAACCCTCAGTTTGTTCACTATAGTTAAGGGTCTATTTTATGGTTTGCCTCTCTCTCTCTTTTTTTTTCCTTTCCCCTGATTCATGTTTTGTTTCTTAAATTCCACGTATGAGTGAAATCATATGGTATTGTCTCTTTCAGACTGACTTATTTCACTTAGCATAATACACTCTAGCTCCATCCACATTGTTGTAAATGGCAAGATTTCATTCTTTTTGATGGCTGGGTAATAATCCATTGTCTCTATACACCACTTCTTCTTTATCCATTCATCCATCAATGGACATTTGGGCTCTCCATAATTTGGCTATTATTGATAATACTGCAAAAATCAGGGTGCATGTATCCCTTTGAATTAGTAATTTTGTATTCTTTGGGTAAATAGCTAGTAGCACAATTGCTGGATCGTATGGTAGCTCTATTTTCAACTTTTTGAGGAATCTCCATACTGTTTTCCAGAGTGCTGCAACAGTTTGCATTCCCACCAACAGTGTAAGAGGGTTCCCTTTTCTCCGCATCCTTGCCAACATCTGTTGTTTAATTTAGCCATTCTGACAGGTGTGAGGTGATACCTCATTATAGTTTTGATTCGTATTGCCCTGATGATGAGTGATGTTGAGCATCTTTTCCTGTGTCTGTTAGCCATCTGTATGTCTTCTTTGGAAAAATGTCTCTTCATGTCTTCTGTCCATTTCCTAACTGGATTATTTGTTTTTTTGGGTGTTGAGTTTGATAAGTTCTTTTTAGATTTTGGATACTAACCCTTTATCAGGTATGTCATTTACAAATATCTTCTCCCATTCTGAAGGTTGCATTTTAGTTTTTTTGATTGTTTCCTTCACTGAATATGCTGATCAAATTTATTTCCTATTTGTGGTTGTTGGTCTATGTACAGTCATTATCACATTTCCCAGAGAGCAGCAATATATAGATAACTTTTTAAATATCTATATGCAATAATGTAAACAACATTAGAATAAGAATCAAGATTTTAGTTCCAGCTCTGACTTGCAGTAGCTTTGTGACCTTTAACAAGTCAAATTACCTTTCAGGCCCTTTTTCTCAGGGGTAAAATTTAGGTAATCTCTAAAGAAACTTCCCCCTTGTAAAATCTAAAGTTTTTTTTTTTTAAATGCTGTCCAATGAAATTTGCTGTTTAGGGCTGACAACTTTCATTCAAGCAATGACTAGACAGGTGTTTGGAGAGAGATTTGTTTTGTTGGCTATAAGGTAGTGGTGGACTTTTCTTCTGTTACATAATGACATTCTATCACTAAGAATGAATGCTACTATGTATTCCTGACTTCACTGTGCACTCTGCCACCTCACTCCAATCATCACTGTGTCTCATGAACAGAAATGTACATTTTTTATTTTTAGAAATGTTTCTAAAAATGATACAATTTATGTCCTCTTACTTAGATGTTCTGGATACAGAATCCACTGTCTACTGATGAAGAACCACAGACCTGTTAATTTTCTCCAGTAGTCTTGGATCATATGCTGGTTCACTTTCCTGGATATCCTCCCCTCTCAACTATACCATCTCTTTTCCAAGGTAATTTCAGCTTATTTTCATTCTTCAAGGAAACCTTTCCTGATCCCTTAACCTTAGATTCCTTATATCCCTTTGCTGTATTCTACCATTGTACCTTATACTTCCCCTTTTCTAACACTCATTGCACTTGAATTAACTGTTCAGTGTATGGCATTTCTGCTGGGCTATAAGCCTTGTGAAGGCAGCTCCCTGTCTTTCTGTCATGGTCACCACTAATTCCAGGCATAGAGGGCCATTTAATAAATACCATTTTGTTGACTGGCAGTTGGTTACCCTGACCAACTGTCAGGTGTGATCAGTTTTCAGGGAAAATAGAATATGTCTTTGGTACTGGCATCATCCTACAATCATCCTGAAAGTCTCAGGTCAACTTTGGGGGGCTGTTCGAGAGGTTATCATTCCTATTGGAGGCACAGATAGAACTGAACACTGTTTTAGGATTCCTCTAGAGCAATTGGAATGTTTAAGGCATATCTAGCATGTATATCAAAATAGTACATGGCTCTTCCAAGGCTCTTGGGTTCATTTTTATCATAGCCTGCAAATATATTATTAAAAGGTGAACAATGTATTTAACAAATCCTCAGCTCATCCTGGAACTCATCCAGTAGTCTGAATTTACCAAAGCATTTAAGTCATACCTGGAGAAACTATTCTTCAGTAGACCAGAGTCCATTATCTTACCAAATTTTATTCAGCTTGGGGGAAACATATAAGTTTAATTCTGCAGAGATAAAAACTGGCAGAGAAATATGTTCTATAATATCAAGTAGGAACTATATATCTCTTCATGTGTTACTTTGCTATCATGTTTGGAATGAAATGAATTGGCCCAGTGATTAAGTATGATTTGATATGATGAAATGAGTTACTGGTGTCCTCCCAAAAGTTATTGTCAGAACAGTTATATAGACAGAGTATTATATATATCACACAGAAATATACATGCTTAACTCGTATCTTTAATATTTTAATACATATTTACTAAAAAATGTTTATTAATTATAAATAATCCCAATACTAGGAGACATACTCATTGCCCTATTGTTGTATAAACTGAAAATCTAGTAAAAAACAACCAAGGGTAATGAAAACATAATCATTTAAAAAGGTAGATAAAGCTAGGAAATCATCATAATGAATTATATGCAATTACACTCTAAAAAGTTGCCAAATGTTTAGACTTAGGTTGGGAATATTTTGCCACAATGCATAAAAATTACCTCCGACCCTTAGAGGCAGTTGTACAAACTGACAAGCATTTGCAAAATTGACAGTCCCCCTCACCCAGTAGATATTTCATTCCCTGCATGCTGGGCTTCTTTGCAGTTGTTGAAAACCAAGGCAGATGGGCACTCCAGTCAGCCTGAGGGGACAGGAGTAACACACTTCAGAGCACCAGGTGCCATGAGATTCCTTCTTTTCATCAGATGGGCTAATAGACCCATGGAGGCCAGGAATTCAGTGATATCCTGGAGGGTCTTGCAGGTGGTCATCATTGAAGTGCCTGGTAGACTTCCTGCAGACCCCTGGTTTCACAGAGAGTGTTGAAAGTGTAACTCTTTCACTGTGACAGCCAGGCTTTGACATGAAATAGCATATTAGAGAAACACTGATGGTTTTGCAGTATGGAAAACATTTGGAAGTTGATGCTGATGATGAATCCTCTCTCTCTCTCTCTCGATGGTAAGAACACTAACATGAGATCTGCCATCTTAATGGATATATAAGTGTATAATACAGTATTGTTATCTGTAAGTACAATGTTGTGCCTTCAATCGCTAGAACTTACTCCTCTTGCATAACTGAAATTTTGTACAGGTTGAGTTGATTAGCACCTCCCCATTTCTCTCTCCCCCCAGTCCCTGGCAACCATCATTCTATTCTTTGCTTCTATGAGTTTGACTATATTTGATACCTCATATAAGTGGAATCATGCAGTATCTGTCTTTCTGTGATTGGCTCCTTTTCTTTTTTTGTTGGCTATTTCTACATATCCTCAATGATCCCATCTATTAGTAAGCACCCTGTGCTCTTCTTCCTGTGAACTTCTGAGGCATGCAATGGCTCTTCATTCAGTACTATCAACTTCTTTTTAATACCTGGTATTCTTTTTTTCTCTTACTATGGTGTAAGATACCTAAAGAGAGAAGATTGCTTTGGGCATTTTATAGTTTTAGTAATGCCTTCCACATAAGAATAGGAGTTCTATACTTCTGTGCTTCTCCTTTTTCCTTCCTTCCTTCAGTCAAGAAATATTTACCTAAGTATCAACTATTTCATAGTTGCTGGGATAACCTCTGAGATACAATTGTGAACTAGACACACAGAATCCTTGTCTTTGTGAGTTTCTAGTGGGTAAGTCAGGCAAAAACTGAATAAATAAAAGTAAGCTAATTATAAATTGTAATACATGTTAAAAGGGAAGAGATGGCTAAGACTGAGTGAGTATAACCGGGGGTAGAAGAGGTGATTGGTTTTTCTCTGTTTTTCTTGTTATTTTTTTCCTGCTTTTATTTTAGCTATTTCCTCTTCCAAGTCAAATATTCCAGATTTTTTCTTTCATTTGGGTGTATGTCCACAGAATAAGAACTATGAAAGGCTAACCACTATTGTTATTAATTTTCTCTTCCACTATACCTCAGTTGTGTGTATATTGAGCAGATTGTCCATAAATAAGGAAAGGCCATGACTTTTCAGTCGCCAGATACAATGTGCCTTAGAGTACCACACATTCAACAGATTATATATAGAATAATTCTGATTAAATTAGAATGCAGGAAATATACTTTACTAACACTGGAAAGTTAGACATGTTTCCAGATATTTAGTGGTACTCCTATTGTTAATATCCCCATGGCATACAGTGTTTACAAGCCAAAAGCCATACTTATAAAGCCTATAGAAGGTTCATGATAGGCTCTGGGTGAAAATTATTATTATTCCTTAACTGATTATCCAAGTCCAAGACTGGTTATACATGCCTCATAGATTTGTAGTAGTGGTCCCTACATGTAGTTTTATAGTGGAAGTAAATAGATGCACAGGCTTACTATGTGAATTAAGCTGAAAACTATACATGTGTTACAACTGACAAATCAAATATGGAATACGGGCTCATAACCAAATAAGGAAAATGATTCTTTTTTTTTTTTTTAAAGATTTTATTTATTTATTTGACAGAGAGAGAAACAGCGAGAGAGGGAACACAAGCAGGGGGAATGGGAGAGGGAGAAGCAGGCTTCTTGATGAGCAGGGAGCCCGATGTGGGGCTTAATCCCAGGACCTTGGGATCATGACCTGAGCTGAAGGCAGACGTTTAACAACTGAGCCACCCAGGTGCCCCAAGGAAAATGATTCTTGAACACACATAAGCACCAGCAAAATCATCAAATAGTCTGCTTTTAGGGTCACCTGGTTGGCTCAGTTTGTTAAGCATCCAACTCTTGATCTCGGCTCAGGTCTTGATCTCAGGGTCATGAGTTCAGGCTCCACATTGGGCCCCGCACTGAGCATGGAGCCTACTTTAAAAAAATCTGCTTTTATATTCTGTAAAAAGTAGGCCTCCAAGAAGCTATGTTTACACACTGAACTTCAAAAATTGAGAGGGATGAAAAACTTAGAAAGAAATCATAGCTATAAACTTAGAAAATGGAATATCCATAGAGATACTGTATTACTTTGCTCAGGCTGCCTTATACACTGGGTGGCTGAAACAACAGAAATTTATTTTCTCACCATTCTGGAGGTATTAAGTCTGAGATCAAGGGGTTGGCAGGGTTGTTTCCTCTCCTTGGCTTGTAGATGGCTGTGTTCTCCTCTTTGTCTTTACATGGGCTTCTCTGTGGCTGTGTCTTAATCTTCTCTTCTTGGAAGGACATCAGTCAGATCAATTAGGACTCACCCATATGACTTCATTTTACCTTAATCACCTCTTTAAAGATATTGTCTTTAAAAAGAGAAAAAAAGATGCCATCTTTAAATGCGGTCTCATTCTGATGTTCTGTGGGTTAGGACTTCTACATATGAATTTGGGGGGAGCACAGTTGAATCCATAACAGATACTGAAATAACAATTACTGAATTGTCAGACTCAGGGCCTAACCAGGAAAATGGAAACCACTTCAATTATTTGCAACAGAAGGAATTTAAACAAGGAATTAATTTGATTTCATAGGTGATAGAAGAGTTGCAAATTCTGAATGAGACAGTGAAGAAACCCAAGGATTAAAAAGTAGGAAACTAGGGGTGCCTGGGTGGTTCAGTTGGGGTGCCTGGGTGGCTCAGTCGTTAAGCATCTGCCTTCGGCTCGGGTCATGATCCCAGGGTCCTGGGATCGAGCCCCACATCGGGCTCCCTGCTCATTGGGAAGCCTGCTTCTCCCTCTCCCACTCCCCCTGCTTGTGTTCCCTCTCTTGCTGTTTCTCTCTCTGTCAAATAAATAAATAAAATCTTTAAAAAAATAAAAAGTAGGAAACTCCTGATAAGACTAGAATAGAGAAACAAAATGAAGTAGTAGTAGTAGTAGCAGAGACAGGGGTGGGATTATCTGGTGGAAGCCCATCTAAAGGGCCTGGAAAGGGGCACCTGGGTGGCTCAGTCAGTTGAGCATCCAACTCTTGGTTTCCCCTCAGGTCATGATCTCAGGGCTGTGAGATGGGGCCCCGCTGGGGCGGGGGTTCCCCTGCTCAGCAGGAAGTCTGCTTGAGATTCTCTCTCTCTTCCTTTCCCTCCCCTTCTGCCCCTTTCCCAGCTCTCTCTCTTTCTCTCTCTCTCAAATAAATAAATAAAATCTTCAAAAAATAATAAATAAAGGGCCTGGAGACACTGAACCACAAAAGGAACAGCTGCTGCCAGAGATGGTGCTCAAGGCAAAGAGAGGGAACAATACCTTGTTTTCTCCCTTGCTCCTTCTTCCATTTTTCTGCCAGTGCCCTTTAATTGCCAAACCTGGACAGAAGTCAGTTGACAAGGGAGCCTGACAATTACAGCCTCGGGGGAGTGGTCCTCCTGCTTTACAGAGAACAGGAAGAGAGCAAGAGGTGAACTGGAGGGCAAACAAGCCCAAGCAGGGCACATATTAAAAGGAAGAGAACAGGGTGCCTGGGTGGCTCAGATGGTTAAGCGTCTGTCTTCGGCTCAGGTCATGACCCCACGGTCCTGGGATTGAGTCCCGCATTGGGCTCCCTGCTCAGCGGGGAGCCTGCTTCTCCCTCTGCCTCTCTCTCTCTGTCTCTTATGAATAAATAAATAAAATCTTAAAAAAAAATGAAGAGAACATTATAAAGTGATTCAAAATGGTCCCCCAATAAACGAAGGTGAATTTACATATTTATATCCATGTCTAGTGACTTTTATAAAAATCTACCCCAAACTGGCCAAACAAGACTTATTTTATTTTATCCTTATAATTTCTTCAAAATATTTCTCCTCTTCTCTGCCTAGCAGATCCATTTCCCCCCACTCCTACTCTAGAATCTATGCATTTCTAATTCTAAACATTGTTAAAACCTTGTTTAAATTCCCCTTGAAGTTTCCCCAATTTTTCTTTTCTCCTCTTTTCTTCTCAAACCCTATTACACTGTCTATATTGGTCTCAAGGCACTAAGAGCTTTCCCATGTATGTTAGTAACTCTTAATATATATAGTTATATATTATTCAAGATCAGGCCTTAGGGTCTTTATATTTCATGCAGTTTTTAATCCAGCATTACACATGATTGACTATCAATAAGTATATTTAGTGAATAATTATATGTAAGAAAACTCTTATAATATTGGCACTACTCCTACTTAATATATTTAATCTTATTACACTCCCTACAATTTTCTCATCATCTTTACCATTTTGGATAACAAAGCTAAGAGAACACAATAATTTTTTTTCTTTTTGATTCCTTTTTAAAGGAAGATTTATTTCATTTTATGGTTATATACATGAGAATCCTTAGCCTAGGATTCAAAAAATCATGTCCCACCTAAATATCTAAAAGCACATGGAATTTTGAATGAATAGTGCTTTTTTTTTTTTGAATGAGTGTTTTAAGCTAATTGCCCCCCCCCCTTTTTTTTGCATGGTCACTTTTGTAGATCTTGAAATAAATCTATTCCTTCCACTAACATCTATTGAATTACAAGCTATGGTCCAGGCATGCTCTAGGCATTTGAATACATCAGGAAACAAAACAGGCTATTTTTTCTTTGTATGCTAGTGAGAGTAACAATAGCATAATAAATAAATTGTAAGTTTGCTTGAGGTGATGTATAATATGAAGGAAAAAATAAAATGAAGCTAGTAAAATTAGAAGCACCAGGATGAGGTGCCCGGGTGGCTCAGTCAGTTAAGCATCTGCCTTCAGCTCAGGTCATGATCCCAGTATCCTGGGATCGAGCCCGTGAGGGGCTCCGTGCTCAGTGGGGAGTCTGCTTCTCTCTCTCCCTCTGCCATTCACTCCACTTGTGCTCTCTGGCTCTCTCTAACTCTCTGTCAAATAAATAAATAAATAAAACCTTAAAAAAAAAAAAAAAGAAGGGCCAGGATGGAAGTATGGCCTGGTTACTATTTAACCAGGGTGGTTAGAGTCAGCCTCATTGTGAAAGAGGGTCAGCAATACAGGCCTCTGCAAGAGGAGCTTTCCAGGCAGAAAGAACAGGATGTAAAGGCCATAGGGTGGTAGGATGCTTAGAATGGATGCTCCCAAACTTTTTAGTTTCAGGGAGCTCACAGTGTCTATTTTTTTTTTTCACAGCATCTCTAGACCGAAAGGAATACCTCACAGTTTCGTTCATTAAGTAGTTTGTCACAAAAACTTAATGAGTATTTTTGTCCAAATAGCTTAGTAGTTGTTTGGAAAACTAATACACATATATGGCAGAAAACCAGTATTTTTTTCATTCTCAAATAACCACGGTTATATATAAATGGACTATGTGTGCCTTCTGGGGACTCAACTTGGTTGAGCCGGTGGGATGTAGTTAAATTTTGGATATATTTTGAAGGTAGGGCTAGTAGGATATATTGATGGATTTGGTGAAATATGAGGAAAAGAGAGGAATCAAGGATGACTCTGAGGTTTTTGAGCTGAGGAACTGCAAGGAAGGAGTTATCATCAAGAGAGTAAGCAGGTGTCTGGAACTCCATTCTAGACATGTTCAATTTCAGATGTCAGTTAGACATGAAAGTAGAAGTGCCAACTAGGCAGCTGGGTATTTGAGTGTGATGTTGAGAAGGGAGGCAGGGGTGGAGATGTGCTTTGGGGTGGTATTTAAAGCTGTGGAGCTAAATGAGATGTTCTAGAGAATGAATGTGGATAGGGGAGAGAACAGGTCCACTTCAGGATGAATGGGTTTGAGAAAAGGGAAAAACTAGAAAGTAGATTAAAAAGTTAGGGGAAAAAATTAAGAGAGTGTGATATTTTGGAAGCTCAATGAAAAGCAGGTCATCTATTTTGCCTAACACTGCGGAGAGGTCAATTTTTATTTAAGTAGGAGAAAATCAGGAGATCTATAGTTGTGATTTTATAGTTAGTAGTATCTAGTGAGACCCTACATTGAGTTTAAAAACAAAATAGATAATTGTTAAACCTTAAGAAAGTTAATTTCAAATAATAGTAATCTTGATATATAAAATTTTTTTCAACAACAAAAAATATTGGCAAGTGAAATATGTTTGAGGTCCAGTGCTACTTTTGCATAGTGACTTAATACCTATCAAGTGATGCTGAATATTTGCAGAACATCTGGTAAGAGCAAGTAGCAGTTTTTTTTTCAATATGTTTTAAATGGCAATTTGATAAACCTGGAAAATTACAATTATAATTTTCATTTAAAATTGTCTTGGCAAAGAAGCTATTTTATTCAGATTTGTTCTAGCCGCTTGAGTTGGTTTCCTCACTTCAAAATAAAATCCCCTTAAGTAAGTTTGATAGAAAATATGTTAAATTATTTTATTCTAAAACAAAACTCAACTATCTCACTTTCTTATTGAAACCTTCTATTGTCAACAGCTGTATTCTTTATTCCCAAGGTATCATTATCTGACCCCATGACTATATTTACTATTGTGATTTCTGTATGTTCCCATAGTCAAACAGACCTCTTCTTTTCTCTCTCTTTCCTATCCAGCCCAGATCTCATGATTGTTCATCTGAACTATACGTTCACTGGCTGTATCAATCTGGGCTCAGTTAGGAAAACAGAGGCACAATAGACATTTAAAACATGTGGAATTTAATATAAAGAATTAATGACATATGACAGATGAGCTGAAAAACCTAGCAAGGGATGGTGGAAAATTCAGAGATTAGCAAAAACACAAAGTTGCTACCATCCCCAGGGCTGAAGAGAAAGCATGAATGGGTAGTAGCCGCCCCATAGTCCAGAATCTGGGGCTTAGTGAAGGGGACTGGAACTATGGTGAGGGACATTTGGTGGGAGCTGGTGTCCTGAAGGGAGAGTACGTGCAAAGATTTGGAGGACATACAGCTGCTTCCAGAAAGACCAGTCAAAGCAGAGCAAGAGAGGTGATCAAATAGTCCTGGTGTGTCTATCATTAAATCCAGTCAGAAAAAGAGAAATCGCACCTATTATTATTATTAATTATTTAACCAGGTACACAATATTTATTAAATAAATGAGCAGGCATGTAACTGATGTAGTGAGAAAGGTCCACTGAGCCGTAGGCAGAGCCCTGAATGAGAATTCTGGAATTCCACAAATCTCAGTTCTACATGAGAATCAATCAACGGAAGCCCAAGAGGGAAGGGGATAATCCCTCTCTTGAAGATGGCTCAGGAGCAGACCCATCAGACAACTGGCCCCACTTGTGACTGATTTAGGCCACCAGCTTTTTCAAGTCAATAACGTGTCATTTCAACGACATCTTCCCTTTTTTTGAGAAAGCTTTTGCTCTTTTTTTTGCCAGTAATCATGCTGAAGTGGACCATAGCCTGCTCAGTGTACTGTATCCTGCCTGTGACAAATGCATTTCTGTCCTTGAAGTTTGTGTCATAGTTATCCTGGTAAAAGATGGAGGAAGCTGGAGGCTCGATGCATGGCAGCTGGTCAGGGAGGGGCAGCTCTTCCAGCAGGTCCACACTGGACAGGGCATCTTCCAGGATGATAGTGACAAGAGTGGTCATGGCTGCAGTTCCATATATTGCACTGAGTCTGTGACAGGTTCAGGGGTAGGGCAGAGGCTACCACAGTCTCCCTCAGAGGTGCAGGATCTCTGCCCTATTGGCTCTGCACTTCCAGCCCTGGCTCTAGGCTGCTTCCTCGACCCTGCCTCTTCCCACTGTGGCTCCTCCCACACCAGTTATTTGTAACAGTAACAGTGGGAATTCAATATAGGCAATTGGCCATATACTGGAATACTGAAATATTAAAAGAAGAACACTAAGGTAACACAGAGACAGTAATGAAGAAGCAACCACCACCAATCCTAGGGCTGGGGAAACAAAAGGAGGAGGTTGAGAATATTGGAACCTAGGTGCTTGACACCCAGAACTAGGGCCCAGTCTGATACAGAGCGGGTGCTGCCTGGTTGCTGCTAGAACCTTGGGGGCTTGGAAGGGAGTCCCTATGCACTGGGACTCAGATCTTTGGGGAGAGGATTGGAGCCAGCTATATGCCAGATCTTCGAGGAGGTGTGATGAGGCTGGTTCTGGAAGAATGGAAAAAACTGAAAACTAGAATCACTTGCTACCTGAAGTAACCACCATTGCAGGAATGAAAAACCATTGCTGAAGAAAGCAAACAGAAAGGAGCTCAGCTTCTCTCCCTTCTTCTGCCTTCCAAGCTCCTGTTAGAGTTCCCAATTTATAGAGTCCAACGGGTCAGCTGGCAAAAGGAAAAATTGAATTCCAGCTAAAGCATCCAGAGCAGAGTATAAAAAGGTGGGTTTGGGGCTGAGAGAAGATAGATTAATAATGCAGCCATTATCACACACCCCCTCTATCTTCCACCAGTGCCTCCTGCTGACTGAATGTACCTAAAGCCAGTTGACAATGGTACCTAGAAAATATAATTCCCTATAGAGCAAGGGAAGGGCAGGAAGTGGTCTGAAAACAACAGCCAAATGGCTGCCCTACCAGTACTCTTTATTCTTTTGTACTACTGTAATCTACTCCATAGATGAGCAAAAACCCAACCCAAGAACAAAAACACTGTCTAGCCTCTGTGCTCTGTACCCAGGGGTTGACAAACTGGCACATCAAACCCACCACTTCTTTATAGACTGCAAGTTCAAAATGGTTTTTACATTTTTTAATGATTAAAATAACTAAAAAAAAAGAGAATATTTCATGACATAAAAATCATGAAATTCAATTTTCAGGGTCCATAAATGAAGTTTTATTGGAACACAGCCATGATTTTTAATTTACATGTTGTATGCTTCCACACTACAAAAGCAGAGTTTGGTAGTTGTAACAGGACCACACAACCTCCAATGTGTACTGTTTGGCTCATTGCAGAAAAAGTTTGCCTACTGTTTTATACCCATGAAGTGTGGCACTGCTGGTAGAAATCATACAGCCAGGCTGATTAATATTCACTTTCAAGGCCCACTTGTCATTACACTTGAACTGGGTCCATTCCCTCTTGCCTTTCATTTAACATCTGGTACAGATCCTCACTTTCCTCAAATCTCTGTATCCAACACTTTACTCCAAGCCATGGGCCATGGTTCATCACTTCACTGACAAAATTGAGATAAAAAGAAATTGTTCTTTACTTTCTGCTCAAGAGCTACAAACATAGATACTTCCAAAACTTCCTTTTTCTAGTCTCAGAGAATGAGGTATCGCTCCTTAATTTTAAGAGTAGCCATTTCACCTGTGCTCTTGACTTTACCCTATCCCAGCCACACCTTCACCATCATTCTAACTCATATCTTCAATCTTCCGTCTCCCTTCTAAAGACACTGCAGAGTAGTGGTCAGGAATACAGACTTAAATTTGTCCAATTAGGCTCCTATTCTATCTCCACTACTTACTAATTCTGTAACCATTAACAATTTCTCTTAATCTGTATTACCCTCAGCATGCTCCTTTGTAAAAATTGTTCATAGAATTATTGTAAGCATTGACTAAAATGGTACATGTTAACCCTTAGTGTTGTGCCTGTCATATAATGTGTTTAATACATTTTAGCTATTTTCAAAATAGCACTAAATTTTTGCTACTACCACTCCCACCTCTAAAAATACTCATCCTCTTTCACCTAAAAAGAAGCAAAACAAAATAAAACAAAAACTAGCCTTCAATCCTAAGCTGCCTTCTGTTACCACTGTCTTTAACTTCCCTTTTTCATTCAAATCCCCCCCAGTAGTCTGTCCCTATTGTCTCACCATTTTACTCTTTTTTTATTCACTCTTTAAAGCATTGCAATTTGATCTTCTCCTTTAGTCTTCTAAAATTGCTCTTGAAAATATCAACAATGATATCCCAATTCACAAATCCACCTATACTTCCCATCTTTATATTATTTCATCTCTTTGCAGCACTCAATCTTGTTTATCATTCACTCTTTTTGAAATTTTACAACCCCCACCTTTCAAATCATTGGTTTTCTGATTTCTCAGCTGTTTTTCTCTCTCTCAGATCTTTCTTCATCTGTCCATGCTTTAGGTCTTATCTGTCCTTACTGCTCCTGTCATATCATGTACTTATGGGGCAGTTTTTCCAGTCTCACGGGTTCAAGCTGATATCCAAGATATCTTTTTCAAGCCCAAGAATAGTATAGCTGACTGCCTATTGTACATTTACATTCATATCAGTATGACCCACTTCTATGTTCAGTATGTCCAAAAATGCATGTTTTTCTTTAATAAACCTGATTCTTCTCCTTTACTTTTGATACCATCCTTGGCTATGATCACTCAAATATAGAACTCTGAGTTATTCTTGACTCTTCTCTTTCCCTTACACTCCAAATGCAATGAATCTCCAAGTTCAGCCAATTTCCACTCTTAAATATCTCACGCTATTCTCTAATGTGAGGACTCTCACCCTAGAGGTCTCCTATTTAACCCTCACAATCTCTAAACTTTGCTGCAATAACAGCATCCAACTGAAGCCCTCTGTACCTTCCATTTTGTCTACATCAAATCCAAATTCCACACAACAGCCAGCAATATCTCTATGTATATCTGATGAGGGAGCAGAAGGCTGGCTGAGGACAAAGCAGAAACTGGCACTCTCCAACCCCCACCCCCATGTGGTATGTGTGACATTCCTCAGGCACTTCTGGCTGCCCTAAAGGAAAAACAAACTGATAGAGATCACAGTCTCGTAGGACAGGAGTCTCCCTCAAGTTTACAAAAGTCTTAGCAATTTACAAGGACAAAGCATTTCTATCAATGGCCTAGCTTCCAGAAGGGAATGTAGATACAATTAAATACCCTTATAACCTGCAGCCATTGACAGATAATTGAAGCCAGCAAAGTGTAATGTTTCTCCAGGAAGCTCCCAACTATCTACTGTTAATGCCTTACTAGAGTAAACAACCTTAACCTGACAACAGCAAGGCCTCGTATCTTGTAGGTCCTCTTTAGCATATGAAAGTTCTTCGGAAACCTCCCTTTTTCCTTACCTCCCCCAACCCCATAGTGTATAATCAGCCACGCCTCACAACCCTAGGGCAGCAGCTCTTTCTGCCCCTGGGTCCTGTCCCCGTGTTTTAATAAACCACTATTTTGCACCAAAGACGTCTCAGGAACTCTTTCTTAGTCGTTGGCTCCGGACTCCACCACACTGAGCCTCACCTATATTCCAAAACCCCCATCATATGTGAGTATGCTGCCCTTCTTACAAAAGTCCCTTAAAGACTCCTCAGCAAGTGTATGTTAACCTCTAAGCTTTTTCACTTCCCATAAAACATCCTCTGCAGGGGCACCTGGGTGGCTCAGTTGGTTAAGCGCCTGCCTTGGGCTCGGCCTGGAGTCCTGGGATTGAGCCCCGTGTCAGGCTCCTGCTCAGCGGGAGCCAGGAGTCTGTTTCTCCCTCTCCTCCCCACTTACGCTCTCTCTCGTTATCTATCTCTGACTCTCTCTCTCTCAAATAAATAAATAAATCTTAAAAAAAAAAATCCTCTGCATTGGGGAAACTGTCTGCCTCTTTAGCCTCATTTCCTGCTCCTCTAAAATCATATTTTGTATTTCTGCAACACTGAATTGACAGTTGAGAAAGAAAGAAAGGATCTTCAAACTCTTCTTCTCTGGGCTTTGCTCATACTGTCTTTTGTGACATCCTTCCTCCAATCCTTTACATAACCAGGTGCTTCTGCATCAGAATCAGCTAAGGAGCTCTGCCCTGTAGTTCTCCCAAGGCTAGATTAGGCACTCTCTTCTATGTTTCCTTCTAACCATTGCATTTTCTATTGCATTTTTATATGGCATAGTGTTTGGAAATGAGTTGGCATTTCATATTATTTAATTTGTGTGTGTGTGTGTGTCTGTGTAAGGGGAAGAATTATCTAAGAGTTTATTCAACGCTTAATTGTCATTTAAGTGTTGCTGACTAGGTAAAGTGCTAAGTGCTGGGATTCACAAGGATCAGTAAGATATAAATCTGCCTTTCAAGGGCAGATGATCAAGTAGGAGCAATGAGGCAAACAGAGAGTTAACTAGTCTACAAGCCAGAGCAAGGTAGAAAGTGTTAAGTGCAGAACAGCAGTGAAGATTAAGTATTGAAAGAGCTCATGTGAGATAGTGATTGCTTTCCTACGGCGTATTTTGCCAGATATTCGAAGCACTAACCCAAATATTTTGACATTATATCAATTTGATTTGAGAGCTATGATTTATAATCTTATTGCAATTAAAACGTCAGTGCAAATACAGCTTGTGTTGCACAACCCCACACCCATTGTTTGACCAGTTGTGTCTTGGACTGAATTTCTTTGCCATCTCTAGTTCCCTTCTGCTCCACAAACCCTTGCCCAGTATGCATTGGCAAATCTTAACTATTTCTTCAATTTCACTTTTTTCTCCAAGAATTTGACAAAAGCAATAAGAAAACAAAAACATAAATGCCATTTTCAACAAGGAGTTAGGAAGGGACAGAATGAGAAGAGAGAGGATGTCTGGCAGTGGCAAAGGTGCCCAGTTAAAAAAAAATCACAATAATAATACAGTTCCATGAAATATGTCATGTCGGGACAATTGCCTCCGTTTGATGGAAGACGAAATTGAGTCTCACAGTTGTGAAATAACTTGCTTAAGTTCACATAGCCAGTATTTTCAAAGCTGAACCTAGTACCACAAAGCAGAAAAAGAAAAGGAAGAAGGGAGAAAAATACAACAAAAGATTGGTCATTAGCTCTAGTCATGAGAAATCCTTCTTATGCAAAATACTGAGAGGGTTTATAGGGGTGTTTAAAATAATTAACTTTATGTTTGATGTGTGTTTGCATATATAAAATTAGAAACAGAAAATATAAAGGCTGTTTTAATTTAGACATGACTGGCAATATTTCAGAGATTGATATTCAACCTCTCTCTCTGTGCACGTGTACCGTCCCCCAGCCTCCCCCACTCCAATTTTGGCCCAGCCCACCTTTGCCATTGTATATCACACTGCCCTGGGCAAAATTTCACCAAGCCTGAACTCTAGCCTACTCCCTGTTTGTGATGCACACAGTAATCTCCCACCTCCATGCCCTGATTGCTGCCATTTCTTTGGCCTAAAATTCTGTTCTGTACACAGTTCACATTTGGACTCTAAATACTTTTTGCAGTTTTGAATTCTAGATTACACATCAACTTCTATAGAAGGATTTCCCTGATCTCTAACTGGAAATATTTTCTTTTTTCTCTACACCTAGACCATAACAATAACAACTAACATTTGAATAATGTAAAGACTCTAAGTTTAGGTAACGCTTTCAAGTACACCATCCTATAAAATATGGCTCACAAATTATCTTGTGAACGCGCATCCTAAGATCCACTTTATGGTAAGAACTTGAGGGTCAAACTTATTGATACTTCCTTAGACATAGACCAGAGGTGTGCCTGTCATGAGCCCTATACTCTGAGACTCTAGTCTGGCCTTCATCTGGCTGTGCTCCTCCCAAGGGGTGAGGAATGTACCAAGCTAAAAGGAACACTCTGGAATTTCTTGCCTATATATCCTGGAGCCCACCCACAGCTCAGACCTGCTTAGAAAGGCCTGCTTGCACCTTGTTCCCTGGCTCTGTCCTCCTCAGGGCAGACAGGACAGTTGGTATGTACTCCCATTAGCCCGGTGTGGCCCAGGGACAATTTTCAAGGAAGATGAACTGGTCTTGGACATGGACCAGGAGTTCATACCTGTGAGTTGAGTCTCTCACATTTTGTATGGGAACTAAGGATGGATAGTGAATGTGCTATCGACTGGTATCGAGAGGTTAATTTTCCCCATGCCTCTGTGCTCTAGAGGGAAAACTGAGGAGTCTGAGAATTCTTAATTTGAACCTGGCCTTCCAGGTGGTTATAATGTGTATTTGTCAATGTGGGATAAGGTAGATCGTATGTTATTTCAGTTTGTTAATTTGTAATTTTAAATATTTAGACATTTGACATGGTATGGGTTTGCATTTGTTCTTTTGCCCTTAGTTCCATAATGTTAAGGACAGGCCTTTGCCCCAGGTCACCAATCAGTCAGAGACAGAACCAAGACTATCCAGGTGTTTCATGTTTCACTAGGATGTTTCCATTACACCAGTGTTTCCCAAACTTAACTGATCATAGGAATCATTAAGGTGCTGGAAGCTGGCTAAAGCATAGATTCCAAGTTCCTCCTTCAGAGAGTCCAACTTAGTGGTTTGGGTTAGTGCCTAAGAATTCAACAAAAGACTCCAGGAGAATTTTATGCTCGGGCAAGTCTGGGAAATACCATCCTACTCAATCAATAATCAGGCATTGATTACTTATATGGTACAATAATCAACATTGTACTATAATCAACCATTGTACCATTTAGATGGTGCATATAATAAACCTTTTATTGAAAACATTTGGATGCATGTTTTATTTTTCCTAATATTTATCTTCCTGACTGAAGGAACAATTTCATGTACAACTTTTTATCTTGTATAGCATCTCCCATAGTACTTTTTTACATTATAAGTGTAGGAAACATTTATTGGATAAAAGATTAATGCTTGGAATTCTTTCATGTAGTATCTCTTTATTTATTTATTTATTTATTTATTTATTTATTTATTTGAGAGAGAGAGAGAGAGAGAGAAACAGCATGAGAGGGGATAGGGTCAGAGGGAGAAGCAGGCTCCCCGCTGAGCCGGGAGCCCCATGTGGGACTCGATCCTAGGACCCGGGATCATGACCTGAGCCGAAGGCAGTCGCTTAACCAACTGAGCCACCCAGGCGCCCTCATGTAGTATCTCTTAATAGTGTATATGTAAGTGGTATAATTTTTATGTCTTCTCATTATATAGAGGCTATGAAAATTAAGAAAGTTGTCCTTATTTGTGTTATATATTCTTATATGTATTTCTATTAAAGTTTCATATTATATTGAATGGCTGTTCCATTAGCTAAAAATTTTTTGAGGTCGAGTGTTCCAAATTGTTCCAAATTCCAAAAGTGTTGACAGATTTCTTTTTCTTCATGACCTGGTATGGTGGACATGGAGATGCACTACTGAGATCTCTCTTAAATTAAGGATTTGTTTTCCCATCTATTGACCAGTCACAGTTGGAGAATAAAAGTCTGACCATTTCAGCTCATGGTGTAACAATGTCCATGGGCTGCATACGCTTCAGAGTTCTCTATGATGTTGGTCAAGACTTTGTTGGGCCTGCACTGAGGTTGAACTCCTTCTGCCCAATTCTGTTTCTTCCTCCTTCTTTCCAGCTATGTCAAGTCCTAGTAAATATCTGATACACCAAACAATATCTCAGCATCTGTCTCCAGAGAATCGTGCCTGTGTCATCCAGCCTGTTGGAGAATCAATAAATATTCATTGAATATATGGAAGATACATAATAACTATAATAGCCAACATATAAAATGCTTACTATGTGCCAAGCACTATTCTAAGTACCTTGTACATGTTATACATACATCGCTGAAGCAAGTACTATTAATGTCCCCATTTTACAGATGAGGAAACTGAGGCACAGATAGGTTATAACTCGTTCAGTGTCACATACCTGGGGAGTGGAGCTTATATTAGAGCCCAGGCAATCTGGTTTCAGAGCCTGTGTTCTTAATCACCAGACTAAAATGATTCTCCAAGGAGATTTTATTAATATTCACTGGCTCAATGAATAAAAATATATTTCTGTGGTATAAGTAGTCAGTTAATATGCTATTGATTAATTTATGCTTTGGGGTATCTGAAAATAGAGATGTTATTACTAGATTCTACTAAACTTGTTTTTATTCTTCAGAACAAAGTTTAGAAAAATGAGTAAGAGAGATTTTTAAATTTACCTGTTGGATGATATTCTTGATTTTTCCTCCTATATTTGGGAGAAAGTTTATGATTATTTTCATGTTCTGGTTTCATCATTTTATCGTGATGATAGCCAGTCTTTTGTGTAAGACCTCTTTTTTGGAAATTACTTGGAAAAGACAATATCTTGGCCTGTGACTTACTGTTCTTAGCTGTGGGCTGACTTCTCTGTGGTCCTTGCTTCTCCTCGGCCCATAGCCCAACCTTGGCCTGCGCTGAAAGGATATAATGAGGTAGTCTTGGCAATGGCACACTGACAAAGCTGGAGTTAATTCAGGGGTGAAGTTTGTTCCCATTTTCCATGTGTGGGTTGCTACCTTGGGCCTCATTTTGTGGCTTACTTGCTGCATACCCCCACTTCTTCAGTCACCTGGCTCCTGTCTTGTCCCAGTTCTTATAGGGATTGTATTTCCTGGTCGGAGTGTCTGGTTCCCACTTGCCATTTGTATATGACTGCTGCTGTCTGCTTGGATGGTCACAGCTAGAACCTAGAATCTCATGCTCGGCAGAGATTCTACCTAGTTTTTACTATATTTTGGAACTTTTGCTAAAGGTATTCAACCAACTTCCTTTTGCCCCTCTGTCTATGAACTGATCTTCTAGTATCCTTCCTGCTTTATATTTTCATTTGTCTGATGCTACAATGACTGATCCCAGTTTTTCTTCTTTGTTTATATTCTTTTTGTTAACTGATTCTATAGTCCATTGGCAGAGATTAATTCTGGCCTTATTTTATCTAACTCGATATCTCATTGTCTGAGTCTCAGTTATATTGATCTTATAGTCACTGATCTTAGAGTGGCCTTTCAAGTTATTGCAAATTAAATTCTTGCAGAAAATTGATCTGAAGACAGAAAACTCCTTTTTTGGATGATAGTTCACTATCAGGCCTGTATTATTTAAATAATTGTCCTACTGTTTCATTGACATTGCCAAAATATCAGATAGCAAAACATAAGTAATTTCACTTCATTTTCCTCAAATCTTAGTAGTAAATTATTTATTGGCAAATATTTTTGAATGGCCACTATGTGCCAGGCACCAGTCTAGGCAGGGCTAGGTTCCAGGTACAAGGAATGAAATGTTTTTGCATCTGCATTTCTTACTTTTCACATGCCTGTTCTTTTTAGCCAAAACTCATGATAACTCTACAAAGATGCTAAAAGAAATATTATTCTTATCACAAAAATGAATTAACAGAGGCTTAGAGTGGTTCTAATGACTTGTTCAAGTTCAAACTGCAAAATAGCCCTGAGATTAAGACTTCAAACATCCTGTCAGTCTTCTTTCCACTAAGCACATTAAAAATTAGATATTAAGAGATTAAAACCCTCAGGGAGGGGTGCCTAGGTGGCACAGTCAGTTAAGCATGACTCTTGGTTTCTGCTCAGGTCATGATCTCAAGGCTGTGAGATCAAGCCCTGTGCTGGGCTCCAGGCTCAGCCTGGAGTCTGCTTGTCCCTCTCTATCCCTCCCCTCACACCTCACACTCAAGGCTCACACTCTCTCTCAAATAAATAAATAAATATACTCTTTAAAAATAATAATAAAATAAAACCCATACGGAAATGCACATTAGACACATATCATGTAGATTTTCCTACATTAAACAAATCTGATAAAAGGAACTCTGACACATCCACAAAGCAAGTGAAAAGCAAGTGAATGTTTGGATCATTGTCTTTTTTTTTTTTTTTTAAGAGGTATTCTAAATTCCTTCTTTTTTTCTGAAAATGTGATGAACCCTTTGGAAAATTCCTCATTTCTATCATGCATCCATTAGTAGACGTGTTGTCATTCAGTTCACTTGGATGGTCATTTTTTATAATGCTCTTCTTGAAGTACCTTGACAAGTAAAAAATATAAGCTATTTCACATAAGGAGATGTACAGCTGGGAGAATCTAGCCCACTGGTATTTCTGGGATACTTACTTGAATGATACAGTAAATACAGTCAATGCATGGAGAGACACAATGTAAACTGTTACTTTGAAATGCTTGCTTTTGGCACAACTTCATCACAGGCGTTTTACAATTTACAAAGCAGTATGGAGTAATGTTGACAACTTCTGTGTTTACAAATTCACTGGTTCCTCTTAACTCAAGGCAGGGTTTTTGGTTTTGGCACCTTTTCAGATTTTCATAATTTCTTCCCAATATTTTTGCATCTATTACTCTTTACTCTACTAGAAAAGCTATTATTCTATCCCAAGCTAAATGGACATCATTGAGGCTATGTGACTTACAAGAGGAAATATTTATTATCCAGCTGGATCTGATGCAAGGTCCTAGTAAAATGCCTGGCTTCATTGCATTTAATGCATCAGAAGAAGGATTTTTATTTTAGCAATTACTGAGGAATGTGAAAGCATGAATTGTGATTTCAAATAATAATCTTTATTGTTTTCAATGTGAAGGACTGAGAGAGCTTTGGAAAAAAATGACTTTTTTAAGAAAAGTGAGATGTTATGAAAACAGATCTAAAGCTGTTAGCATTGCAGTGTTAAGGAATACTTTCTTTGGCAATTTTTAAGATTCCTGAGATAGATATCTCTAGGATGGTTAAGATGTTGCCACACCAATAACCTAAGCGAAGGATCAAGTATTAATTATTATGTAACTATTATCCTTACAATAAAAATATTAGCGAGAATAACAGCTAACATCTACTGTGGGCTTATTCTAGGTCAGAGAATATTCTATGAGCTTCATGTGGGTTATCTCATTTAATCCTCAAAACAACTTTATGAGGCTTTCATTATCCCCATTTTACAGATATAAAAACCAGAACACAGAAAGTTTAAGTAATTTGCCCAAAGAGATACAACTCACAAATGCAAAGCTGAGTTTAATTCAGGAGTTTGTGCTAATTAAGTGTTAACCATGGACTCTTCATTGTGTTGTAGTAATGGGTTGTTGCCCTCAGGGGTTTATATCACATAGCAGAGAAAAGGCTGAAGGCAATGTAGAGCAGTGTATATTGTACAGCAGTTGCTACTAGCTTCTAAATCACAGAGTGTATCCCATTTGTGTATTGGACTGTCCAACATTGTTATTTTCCCTAAATTTATATATAGGTTCCTGTAGATTATTTTGAAGAAACAAATTAATTCTAAAATTTACATGGACATGCAAAATATGTAGAATGACCAGTTTTAAAAATAAATAAGACTTTCACTACTTCAATTTAAGATTTAATATAAAGTTAGAAGAAAGAATATAGTGTGGTTTTGGAACACAGATAAGTAAATAAATGAAACAGAATAGAGGATTTCAAAATAGATGCACATATAAAGGATCAATCAATTTTTGGAAAAAATGCAAAGGGAATTTTAATTGGGAAAGAAAGCATTAACAAATGCTGCTGGAAAAAATGGACATTTATGTGGAAAACTCCTGGGTCAGTCTTTACACACACACAAAACATTTTGAAATGGATCATAGACTTAAATGTAAAATCCAGAATCATAAAGCCTCTAGAATAAAACATGATATAATATATTCACAACTCCAGTGTAGACAAAAACTTCTTGGAGAAGACACAAAAAGTACACACCATAAAAGGAAAAAATGTTATTTATTATTATTTATTACTGAGCTTTACCACAGTTAAAAATTTTTGTTCATCAAAATATACCAGTAAGTAAATGAATGTAAAAGCTTTTATTCAGGATGCATAAAGAACTTCTCTAAGTTGACAATAAAAATTTGAATAACCCAATTAAAAAATGAGCAGAAAACTTGAACACACACTTTGCAAAGAACATATTCGAATAGCCAATAAAGGGATGAAAAAGTGCTTCCCATTATCACTTGTCAAAGAAATGCAAATTCACAATGAGATACCACTTCATCTCCACTAGAATACCAAACTAAATGTTGTCACAAATGTGGGGGTCCTGGAACTTTCATACATTGATAGTGAGAGTGTACAATATGTCTGCCCTATGATATCACAACTCTACTCTTACGTATTTATTGAAGAGATAAAACCATGTCTACAAAGGATTCATACAAGAATATTCTTATTCACAAGGTTCAAAATCAGGAAATAGCACAAATATTCATCAAAATTCTTAATTTTTCATTACAATGCACTGTCATTTCATTGAGTCTGTTACTGCCAAAGAGTTTAATACAAAATACAAATGAATGCCTATTAAAAAAATGAAATACTTGTAGATTTAAACTCATAATAGTTACAAGACTACTATAGCAAAAGTACATGCTGTATCAACAATGTTCAACAGAAATGTGGGCAGTGTTGGAAATTCTATATTCACACTGTCCAATACCAGAGGTCATTAGCCAAATGTCGCCATTGTGCACTTGGAATGGGGCTAGTGTAATTAAGAAACCTAATTTCTAAATTTATTTCAATTTAATTAATTAAAATTTAAATAATCGTGGCTAGTGACTACCTATTAGATATTACAACTCTATATACTCAACAACAGGCTCACTCAGCCTCTGTTTCCTACACACACTATAGTTACAGGCTAGTTGCATGCACAACTAACCTGTATTTTTCCTCTGATCTCACCTGCTGATGACCTGAGAGCTTCATGCATCTTCCAGGCTGTGGTGTGGGCCAAAAAAACAACCAGATAGAACCCTAAGTGGACCTCTGGTGCGGCCATGTCACATACTTTCTCCATTACCATCCAGGATCAGAAGGCATTAGCTGTCCCTAGCTATTGGAGTTTCAGCTTAAACTCCATTTTTCTGAGAGTGCTCAGTATGTTGTCCTTGAAAGGGAGCTGTTTTCTATATCACATGCAGAAAATATTGGAGATCCTGGTTACTACTGATCACCCTTTATATTTAACCACAATGTTGGCCACACATGCTTCTCATAAACTACCAGGTGAAATCATAGCAAGAGCTAGAACTAGGTGTAGAGGAGGTATAAGCCACCTTGCTTCATTTTATGCATCTATTAATAATAACACTTACTTTCAAACAAAAAATTCAGGGAAAAGTGCTAACCTGGATGCATACCTGGACAATAGATATAATCTGGGACTGTTCCATGAGAATTGAGACATATGGCCACCTAAAGGATAAGATATTATCTTGCTTCAAACAAAAATTCAATTGTGGAGAAGAATAAATAAAAGCATAAGGGACTTATAATTGGAATAAAACTTCTAGAAAATTTAGAAAGCATGAAAGAGGTGAAATGCACTTAAAATCATTGCGTTTTGGGGAGAAATCTGCTACTAAATTATCATCTGTTCACTCAAAACAAAGTGAAAAATTAAATTTATGTGAAATTCACAGTTGAAAATAGTTTATTTTTTGAAAGACAACAGTTTCTATTAAAAGTGCAGCCAAGTCTATTTCATCTGTGATTAAAGGCAAATTTTTGAAGTTTCTGGAAATCAGTACAAAAAAGAAAGGATAAGAAATATTTCTACTTATAAATTCATAGTTTATTCCTGAAAAGTGTTCAACTTTTAAATTAAATATTTAGAATAATAAAGAGGGGAATCGTTTAAGACATAAGTTTTAATGAGATTAGCGTACCCTCAGCTTATTCAGTAATATGTAATGAAACAAGCAACTGATCCTGCAATAAAATAATAGCTGTCACATAAAACTGCCAATTAAATTGATATTTTGAGGTTTTACTTATTTTTATCACACATCTCAGTCCAACTTACACGGTTATAAAATGCATCTTCAGCAAAAATATCTGCATAAATTCATCTGCCTAATATGAAGGATCTGGCTTCCAATAGCACCATCAAATCAGTGGAAAATTTGATTGACTTAAAGCAAAAATGAAAAGGGAAGGTGACTGAGCATTATATATACTTGGTCATTTACATCTTCTGGATTTAGTAGTGATGAAGATTTGTAAGGAATTGGAAGAAGTGTCTGAAGTGCTGTCACTATTGTTAGTAAGTGGGGAGTCATGTATTTCTGGAAAAATTGGCAAGTTCATGAAATATGTTGGTAGAGCAAAGGCATTAAACAGAGGATCCTTGACTTGTCCAAAACATGTTGTACCTGTTGTGTGTTACTGGTGGAGATGGAGATCCCAAAAGTTATCAATACATGAGCACCTGTACTGAAAATTCCTCAAACACTTAAGTGGCCAGGGAATCAATTGGTGTGTGGAATACTGATTTCTTAATTTGAATTTATCTTAGTTTAAAATTTCTTCATATTACAGTATCATAGGAAGTCTTTGTGAAAACATTTAAAGTAAAGCAAGATCCTCGTCAGCAACCAACTCTTGATTTCGGCTCAGGTCATAATCTCAGGGTCATGAGATGGAGTTCCATGTCAGGCCCCATGCTCAGTGGTGGGGAGTCTGCCTGAGATTTTCTCTCTCCCTCTCCCTCTTCCCCTTCCCCCTAAACCCCACTGTGCTCTCTCCCTCTCTCCAAAATAAATAAAGAAATACAGTCTTTAAAAAAAAGTTTCTTGTTTGGGCATCTGGAAAAACCAATGACAAATTCAGAACTGTTTTTCTGAAAATAAAAAAATTTGAAAAGTAGGTAGCTGGTTAAAGAGGAATTTTAAATTCATTTTATTAGAATAATGAAACTGTTGTTATATTTACATTTTATTCTGCTAATTTAATTTATACAAAATTATTATGGCAAAATGAAATGGATTTTGGAACTACCATTTAATTGGGAAAAAAAACCTGTAAATGATTTTTGGGTAAGTATGTACAAGTGTTTTAGTCTTAATATGACTTAATACGATAACTGTAAGCATAATTTTATCATACCTATGTATATCTTAAATTTATAAAAAGCTATTTAATCATCTTAGTGCTATGTTCATACTACAAAGCTTTCAAAATCATACTCTTTTCACCACTAAATTATTTTATATTGCTTAGATTTGGCCAATCCCTTGCCTCACCTTTGTTCTAGTCCTGCTTCATTGCATTCATATTATGAAGTATGGGACTAAAATCAAAGTTTCTTCTACTCTCAGACTCCTTCAAATGCTAACATCTGTTATTTTTATTTGAAATTTGAAACTGGTAGTTTTAATTTCAGAGCCTAGTATTTCAAATAAAATTTTTATAAATTAAATCCTTTTTTCCCAATAATTGGAACAAATATGTGATTATCCTACATCATTAAAGAAAAAAAAATAGCTACAGGTCTATCATACCTTCCCTGAAGTGAAAAAAAAAACAAAAACAAAAACTTTTTTTGATATGCACTTAGCACTTTTTAAATTTCTAAAGCTAGCATCTCTCATCCTTTTTTTTAAAGATAGATGATAGGTAGGTAGATAGACCAATAGATAGATAGGTAGATAGATAATAGATAGATAGAGATAATGATAGATAAGGTAGATAAAGAGATGATGATGATAGATAGATGGATGGTGAAAGGTAGGTTTGTGTCTTGTTTCTCTGATTTCTTTACAAACCTCCCATTCTTCTCCACCAAAATTATCATCCATTTCATGGTATGGAGAGTGGTCACTTTCTTCAAGAGTTCCCATGAAATAAGAAACTAGTTGTTTTATAGAGAAGGTTGTCGTGGTACTTCCTGGTATGACATACCTCTACTACAATATTCCTTGAAACGTTTTATATCCCAGTACCTATTAGAATGCTTGTTGATAGTAAGACATCTCTTGTTTGTGGAACAAAAGTTGTCACTCAAATGCAGTATTCTGATTGGTCATCCATCGCCTTTATAATGCTGCCATCATCCTTAACACATTCTTAATATACCTTTTATAAGCTTATCCTCCTACATCTCACTTTTAGTTTTCTGGATGAACTTATCTTTTATTAAATGGCAATTTTGGTAACATCATCTGGCGTTTGGCCAATAGAGGGAACTTTCATGAATATCTAGTCCTATCCAAGTGTTCAGATACATGCTCAGTCATTCTATGAATGAAACAGGCATTTCTATTATATTCTTGTTTAAAGGAAAGTTATTCTCTATAACCTGAGCGATAAGACTGATGAAAAAAAATGTCAAAAGATTTGTTTGATTACCCTAGGACTTAAATGGGTTGCCAGGAGAATTTGCTCTTTATCATTTCGCTCAAGAGACAGCATGCTCTCAATGCATGCTCTCGTGCTCTCAAAACATCCTGTCAAAAGACCTCGCTGAAATTAATGGCTCAGAACTGATGCTAAGCTTTCAAGGAAGCTGCAGTGATTTATTGAGTGGTGCCAGTCTCCGTCTTCGTTGGGTGGAGAGCACTTGTCTTCATGTAACAGGGCTAATATTACTTCAAGCTGTTGTCAGTTGACTTGGTAAAATTGCTTAGATACACTCCCCATGCAGTTAGTTGGTGATGATTACCCTTAAGTATTCACAGAGCAGAAGCCCTGGGGAAACACTAATTAGCCACCCGAAAGGCAGATGATCCAGCCACGCAAACAATCTCCTCAAGTCTCTGGGCTGTAATGAGGACCAAGCCCCGGCGAAAAGGCCTGCTCAGTGCTGTGCTGTTGCGTCAGGGTTCAGCAATTTTCAAGGAGAAAGTGATTGGAGTCAGGCCTAGGGTTGCACGGACTCTACTAATCCCCACACAGAGCCTTCGAGTGCCCTGAACCTGCAGGAGGGAATTGGCTCTCATGAGCTAAAGGACGCCCTGGCATATGTTGTTGAGAAGTCGAGGACGGGGAAATCTGTTTAAATATTTACAGATTTAGGTATATTGAGATCCCATTGGTCTTTGCATAGTTAATACCTTGTTCTTTTTCTTTTAATTAAAAAAAAAGCAAACAAAAACAAAAAGTAGAGTTTCACCCAAGCTGGCTGGTGACTCTGGTAAGGTCAGTTGATAGCTTTGCTTATAGCTTTGTTTCTCCTCCACGAACAGAACAGTAATCAGTTTGACAACAGAGGAAGGATGGAGCAAGGTGTGTGAGGGTTTGACGTGTGTAAGTCCATTTGTTGTGGCTCTGCGGCGTGAATGTGACTGAATCTTTGTCAGCGACAAGTACGATTTATCAGGTCACCATAATGGAGAACTTTGGGGAAGCAAAAGTTAATGGGAGCAGAACAGATAGCTCTCCCCTGCTCCCTGATAATCATAAAAAGTAAGGGAAAGGGGAAAAGCATGTATTCTGAAAATGATTGCTGGAGGGGTGTTGGGACTTTCTCGGTCTCTCAATTCTTAAGAAAGCATTGGGGCATCCTCTGGCTCAAAACTGATCTCTGAAGCCGAAAAGCAGGAGGAAGGACCATGCACATCCACTGATGTCTAAAATAAACTTGGATCTTTGATTTACAGGAAGCCAAGGGAAATGTTCACATCCACACGGGGAAACAGTGATTTCCAGCTGCTTGGAACATGGTGGTCTTCATCTACTGATAACTATTTCTAATGTGGGCTTTTGTTGGCCCCACAGCAAATATGATTCAATTGTTAATTTTTTCTTGAAGTCCCAGAAAATATGGCATGTGAAGACTAAATATGAGGAAGGTTTTTCTGTTTTGTTTTTTTTGGTTCCACAAATTTTTGAAGATTATATATAATCTTTATCAAACATTGAGAATGACCATGTTTTGGGTGAGTAATATGTTAGAAGGAGCTGTATTATACATGAAATATTGGTATATTTAAAGGATTTGTGTTATGTTGCTATAATTTAAGGGGAAGATATAACAGAAAAACAGAATAGCATAGGCACAAAATGAAAGTACTCAGTTTTTGTTGATGAAAAGTAATGGAGAGAAAATGATTTTTAGATAGGTATTTACCTACATCACAGAGCAAATAATATTTTGGTGAGTAAAATCCTCTTGTCTTATTAAGAAAATGAATAAGTAATGCAATATATGTTAAGAAAAAAAAAAGAAGAGGATAGCAGGAGGGGAAGAATGAAGGGGGGGAAGTCGGAGGGGGAGACGAACCATGAGAGATGATGGACTCTGATAAACAAACTGAGGGTTCTAGAGGGGAGGGGGATGAGAGGATGGGTTAGCCTGGTGATGGGTATTGAGGAGGGCACGTTCTGCATGGAGCACTGGGTGTTATGCACAAACAATGAATCATGGAACACTACATCTAAAACTAATGATGTAATGTATGGGGATTAACATAACAATAAAAAAAGAAAATGAATAATTAAAACTTAGCAGTTATCCTTTGTTGCAGCTTTGCAGAAAATCAAGTTCTTGAGAGTGTGTGGAAGTTTTATGCTGAGCATGTGGGGCAAATTCCCGTAATGCCAAATCTTCTCAGGACATCTTACTCTCACCTACATTTTTTGGTTGTGCTATCTCAATTAAAAAAATTTTATATAGTGGAAATATCACTCATAGATAAAATATTTTCTAATTTTATGATATATATTTTATAATAATAAAGTCAAACCAATTTTATTCAAACAGAGCATTCAAATCTGATTTTATCACACTTCTGCAAAATATAACTTGAAAAAAGTTCTTCAGGGCACCTTGAAAAAAAATTGTACTGCACAGAGTTAAACAGGTAAGGAAGACTTTATTTAAGACTTTTGCAATAGGGATCAAGAGTAGTGTAATAGGAGAGAGAGAGACTGAACTCAACTCCATTGAAACAAAAGGCAGATGAGTTTTTAAGCACCGGAGTGAGTTAGTGGGAAAGTTCTGGAGAATGTTAAAGGGGTGTTGGGTCACTTTGATTAGGCCATCTGTGCTTATCAAAGTTTGGTTCCTATCCTCCTGCAGAGAATGGGAGATGAGGGGCCCTATCTTTACATTTCAAGGAGATAGCACCTCCCCTCCCCCGCCCCGCCTGCCCCCAAATCCTTGAGAAAGACGTTCTTGGGTTGTAAAACTGCCAAGAGACTGGGAGAGGATCTATGTCTTAAAGGGAAAGAGAAAGCATTTTAAAATGGCAAGTTTTCTAAAGCAAATGCTCTAAGAGAGGCCAGGGACCTATAGTCAGGAAGAAATGTGTCTGGAGTTTAGTCAAGTTGAGGGGCATGTTAAGGCTGTCTTGCATCACTTGCTGATATAGCACACTATCAACAACCGTAAGTATAATTTATTTTCTTCCAAACTTTGCTTCAAGACCATGAAATTTCTCATTTTCCAGTTCTCCTAGTCACCAGGTAATATGAAGCAAATAAAAGTAATAAAAGTTGACTTGAAGTATTCAGAGAAATAATTTATTTTTTTAAGATTTATTTATTTGAGAAAGTGAGAGCGAGGGAGAGAGCAAGCACTTGAGTGGGGGTGGGGCAGAGGGCGAGGGAGAGAGAGAATCTCAAGCAGACTCCCCATAGAGTGCAGAGCCTAACATGGGACTCCATCTCACCACCCTGAGATCGTGACCTGAACTGAAATCAAGAGTCGGTCGCTCAACCAACTGAGCCACCCGGGTGCCCCCAGAGAAATAACTTCTGAGGAATCCGTCAGATACAATTGTTTTCTAATTCAAGTAGAAATTATCTTCCTTTTTTAAAAAAAATTAAATCAAGAGCTAATTTTTTAAATGATACCAAGACCAATTATTCAATTATACAAAGGTGATTTTTTTATACAAAGGTGATTATCAAGAAAAACCTACTTAGTATTAACTTTTATTCTTGATCCTGTTTCTAACCATAACATATTCACACAAGATACTGAAGATAACTAAAGGAATGACCAATCTAAGTGTTTTCTGAATAAGTGATTAGAATCTGGGATTCTTTTATCATCTTAATGCTTTATTATTCAGAGAACTGGGGAAGTTCTTAGTCACCAGTAGCATATTCAGTTTTTATGAGGTCTAATAGTAAGAGAATGGGCTACACCCTAGTTACAATGTATAACATCATCCGGCCACAGTCAGAGTTTCTCAATCCTGTGTTTTCCAATAGCAACTAGCAGTCAAGTAGCAGATCTTAGATACTGGAGTGTAATATGATTGACTCTATTATTATTTATACTTCTAACATCTTCTTGGCTTTTCATCCCATATCATACCATTTCACTTACAACTAAAGCTAAACCAAAAGAAGTTACATGCTTTTTCTCAGGGCTTCTTTTCTAAGGAGCTTCAAGTTGGCTACGGTTACTATGCTTCTTACTTTTTCACCAAAGCTCATGAAGAGTAGTAGCGCTTTAACATATCACTAATAACTGTACTTCATTATATTCAGACGGCCTCATTTCTGTCTTGTTTTGACATTTAATAACACCAACAACAGCTTAGGGTATGCATAAAAATCCTATTTTCTTAGACCTTGTTATTGTTTCTGAAGATGCTGAAAGATCTTATATTTTACATAGATCCTATGACAGGCTTACATATCTGTGTCAGTGAGGCCTTCTTCACATAATCCTTGGACCCGACTATATTTAATTAGGCACTTTCATTCAAATATTCAGAAAGCAGAGAGAAAAAAACTTTTTTTCGGAAGGCACTGTGCTGAGCATCAAATACCTAGATCATATAAACTGTTTTAAAATGAAAACAAAAGAGCGCCTGGGTGGCTCAGTTGGTTAAGCGACTGCCTTCGGCTCAGGTCATGATCCTGGAGTCCCGGGATCGAGTCCCGCATCGCACTCCCTGCTTGGCGGGGAGTCTGCTTCTCCTTCTGACCCTTACCCCCTCTCATGTGCTCTCTCTCTCAAATAAATAAATAAAATATTTAAAAAAGTAAAAATAAATAAAATGAAAACAAAAATAGTAAGGATTTTAAAGAATATACTAGTACAATATACTGGTGTCAGGCTACGTTTCATCTACTACAACCAGAGAACTATAAGGCAAAACTGACTATTTTTTGAAGCAAGAGATAGACTCCCACACAAAGCACTTCCCTCCTGTGCGGTACCGGATGTTGTAGGGCGGTGGTTAATTTCCTATGTCCTGCCGGTGAGAGGGTGAATGGAATGAGTGAATCAGTGGTGATGCTCAGACTTTCTAGCCTAAGAAGTTCTTAGGCTATTTAACACGTTCCATGTAATCCACTTAATTGCACGCATAAGCTTGTCAGGAGAACTTGCAGCTAAAACGAATCAATAATGTATTCAGAGCACAGCTGGAAGACGCTGATAATGGAGTTTTCAGCTTTCCAGAGTATGCTGGCTGATTCGCTTGTGAGTCTTGGTGGCCTGGTCAATAATTAGGCCAATAGCTTCTGGAGTTTGATGGTCAGGAATTGACATGTGGATTCTGATTAAGCGGCTGTGTGACTGAATTAGGAGTCCCGCTGCCATATATTAGAGCCTAAACTTTAATGAGGGGGGATCTTCTAGTCTCTTCAGTTAATTTTGATACCCCCAGCCTTAATTCCAGAAATATATTAATGTCCAAATGCATAACCTAAAGGTATAAGCTGACTTTCTACATCCTGTAAAACAAATGTGTAACTACTGAGCAAACTCCCAAAAGAAAATTAGGTCAGATATTCCTTTACTACACTTATTGAGACTGGTTTTTATGCTTTTTCATTTGTGCCATTTAAAAATGAGAGTTGTTAATAATGTTGGAATGCTTTCTTTCTGTTACTTTTTTGCTTTTTCTCTCTCTGTTTCACTACATCTACTTCTAGTTGTTTTGGAATACAGAAAAACAATTTTACCTCTATGTTGGGTTATGTTGAAATTACCTCACTTTCTCTAGAAATAGTTAGAAAAAAAGAACACACAACAGGATGACATTAGGAATACACGAGACCAGCGTAATATAAATTCTATTTGTATATGGCCCTAATGATAATACATATCAAATATGCAAGGTAAGACAATGAATTATACAGTTACTAAATATTCCAGATGGACTTTTATAAGGAAACAAAACTCTCACAAACATTGCCTTATCATTCTTGAAGTTTTTAGTTCTGCTTACACACATGTACATTTCAATTTATTTGGGTTTATATTAAGAAAAGAAAGTCAGTTAATCCACGAGTAGTTACGGAGTGTCACAGAGGACGACACCTGGAAGGTTGTTGTTCACAAGCTTCATGTTAGCGGCATAGACAACAGACGTGGATACATAAATATACACATGTGTAAGTAAGTAAATAAGAGAATGTTAATCATAAACTATATTAATATGGTACATAAGTGCAGGAGGGCATGGGATTGACTTTTGATAGAAAAATCAGAGGAACCCTCTCTAAAGAGCTAACACTGTGACCTAAGATTTCAGTGGTGAGAAGCCAACCATGAAAAGATGCAGAGGAAAAGGAAGTTCCAATATAAAGTCTCCGAGGAGCAAGCCAGCTGATGATGAAGATGACGGGGATGAGTGGAGGGATCACAAAGCCAGAGGTATGGACCAACTTCCCATTTTAAATATGCTCATGGACTTCCCTGTTGAGTTTCCTGTGCTGAACAACAGCAGTATTGGCACATAGTAGGGATTCAGCCAGCACTCATTAATGAACAGTGGATGAAAAACAAATGTCATAAATGAAAATATCATAGTTCTGATGTTTCTGATGGACTTACATTGTTACTACCTGGTGAAGACCAGAATCACAAAGTCTGGCATTGTGATACCATAATGAATTCTGAGTTCCAGTCTACTACTCCATGAGAATTAGGTTACAGAAAATTTGTCATTTGTTTGAAAATGAATTTTTTTTTTTAAGTAGGCTCAAAGCCCAGCACGGAGCCCAACATGGGGCTTGAACTCACAACCCTGAGGTCAAGACCTGAGCTGAGATCAAGAGTTTGATCTCACTTAAACAACTGAGTCACCCAGGCACCCCTGAAAATGAAATTGTAATAAGATGATATGATACATGTAAAAAAGAATCATGAAATTAGCAAGTTTGAAACCTAACAGAAACATCAGATAGAAATTGTCTTGCTGCTTGAAATTTGGTTCAAGGACCAGCACATCAGCATCTCCTTGGAGCTTGGTTGAAATGCAGAATCCCAATTTCAAACATACCTCATAAATTAGAATTTTTTTTTTATTCTTATTTTAATCCCCATACATTACATATAAGTTAGAATTTAAATTTGAACAAGATCCTCAGGTGATCCTTAGGGACATAAAAGTCTGAGTACTACTGCTATGGAACAGTGACTTAAAAACACAACATTTTGTGGTCCTTATAAGGAATCACTTGGATTAAGGATTTTTTTTTTTTTTTTTTTTGGCTTACTGGGCCCCAACCCCTCAAGAGCAAAATTCATATGCATTAAACAAACAAGAATTGTCTAGTCGGTTCTGATACATCTTAATTCCTTCATTTGTAGGATTACTGGATTTAGCAAATAATGCAACCAACTTACCATTAAAAATACTCATTGTTTATCTGAAATTCAAATTTAACAGGGCATCCTATATATCGTTTGGCTATTTTATTCATTTGATGTGTTAACATAGGTTCAGAGTATAAGAGTTCTTTGTAAAATATAAATGTATAAAAAAATAAAGGCATTGGTACCTGTGTCAGTTAAATAATATTTTTATTCATATTCGTAATGTGTTGATTTCTTATGCAGCTTAACTTGTAAATCAGTCATTATAGATAAAGAGAAAAGTGTGTGTCTCCAAATGCAAGAAAAACAAATAAAATTTATTACAATACAGTTGTCACCTCCTGAATATTCAAATATGACCGCTTAAAGAGAAAAGCCAAGAATTGGAATCTTTTTGTTTTTAGTCCTTCTTTAATAACACCTTGTGACTGGAGGTTTTCTGTAAACTGTGGATAAATTTGAACATATGAAAACGTTTAAAAAGCTATATAATAGCTATTTAAATGGGGTGCATCTCTCCCTAAAATACAGTCTGAAGCCTAAAGCCCTCATATGACATTACACCAGTTTTTGGAAAATAAAGGGTTTTCCCTATTACATAACACATCAGCATTATACTACATTTGGAAAATACAGAAATATAGAAAAAGAATAAAATTAATCACTCATAACCATATCATCAGAAGACCATCATGATAATGATTAAGCATATTATTAGCCAATTTTTCCCCTAAAAACATTTTTTGCTGTTTTTCACAGTTGTAATAATATTGTACCATCATGTTATAGTGTGCTTTTGGACTTCACATTGTATCATAAACATTTCCCTTATTATTATAAATAATGTGTCATTCACCATAGATCTAACACCCAGTCAAGTAGATACACCCAAGTTTTATTTTTCCTTAATTCTTTTGAGTTTGGGAAGTATTGTACCAATTTCAGCCCTTTGTTAATCACACTGCAGAGAACTCATAGCAGAATAGAAGCACCTGTGACCCCTCTCGCCATCTTAGCCCTTATATACCTCCTCAGGCTCAGGAGAATCAAGGAGCGTGCTCCCTTGGGAAGGGGCAGGGCATCACTTGCTGAGCAGTTACCCCAGCTTCCTATGTTTGAAAAATAACAGAAATTTCAGCTGGTTGCTGCATTCAAGAACTCTGAAAGCTCAGAGAAATTGAACCACAGCTGTCATTCCAATGTGAGTAGGACTAAATCTAATTTGTTGGGTGGAAAGAGTTAAATGAACTTTAACTGAAAAGCTCTTTCTCTTCCTCTCAGGGTAGAAAATAGCCAAGGGCAACAGCGGATGACTAATGTGTAGAATATTGCAATTAGTATAGCAAGGTACTTACAGGGATCAAATTAAAAAATTCATTAACGTACGCACTTAATTAAGAAACACTTTTCGGTTTACATGATAAATTATGACACCTATTAAATCTTCCAGTACAAGCTGTAATGGCTTCTTTGCTCCCGGGTAGAGAACTATCGCCTTTGAGGTCCTTTGAAACTCCCCAAGGACTGGCAGTATTAGTTACAAGTGTATTAAAAACAATGCTATCCTCCTGCAAGGTGCAAGCGCATCTTTATCGGAAACTAATTGAAACTTAAAAAAGCACCAGGGAGCAGGAGGCTATCATGCTGCAAGCCAATAACAAACATGAAATGACCTTGAAAAGGAAATACAAGTCTTTGCTCCCCACATCCCCGAAAGAGAAGTGGCAGGGATGATGTCTGGGTTTTGTTTGCTTTTGTGTCTTTTGTTTGGTCTCTGTCTTTCCCTTTTCCCCTTGAAAATAAATATTACCAGTGGAGCGAGAACATAATGGAAATAAATTGCATATTAGTAGGTTAGTGGTAAATACGCATTTTCATTCAATGGGAATAGTTAGGAGGGAGAGAAGGAAAGAAAAGAGGAACGGAGGTTGGGAGGGATGCAGGAGTAAAAATAGAAATGAAGAATGAATGCATAAGGAAATCAGGCCTATCCCTCAGAATCTGGGAGTATCTGAGGTCTCTGCATTGTGGAAAAGTGTGGTTCTATAAGGATAATAAAACTTTACATTTCTATTATTTTCTTCAGAGTGTCTTCAATATCTCCTTTAATATTTTTTATAAGCCTAGAATTATCAGAATGGGCAAGGAAAACTAGAGAATCACATTGGCTTCCCAGAGTCTAACATATTCGTGATCTCTGGCACAGTTCTCTCTCTTTTTTTTTTTCCAGAATATGAAGTTTTTACAAGGAAGTTCAATGCTTTAATGGACCTCTGTGCCCCTTGATGGTTCGGAAACCTTTGCCTTTCTGCTCTATTCTATCTTGTTGCACCTTGCCTTATTATTCTAGTTAACAAATCACAGAAGTAGCTCATACTGCTGGTAGTGCTGAGTAAAAAACTCCAGTGTATTCACTTTCTGTGAGGTATCCGATCCATTGTCACATGTCGAGAGGAAGATTCCAAAGAGGAAGTGTGGAGCAGGGGTCCTAAGAATCTGGGGGCAGAGGTGGCAGAATTAACAGAGCGGTGTTTTTCCTACTTCATTTTCCCTGAGCCTGTCCCCATTTGAAGTTATGTTATGGGGTTACGTCTTTAATTCCATAAAGCAATCCCAACTTCTAACTTAAAACATGCAGAGCATACTGTTTCTACTGTCTTTCAGCACTGTTTGCCATTCTTCCTTTAATTTTTGGTCCCTCTGCCTATTATAGAGGCAATATGAAAACCACGTTGAAGAATATATTGAAAAATAATTTTAAAATAAAGTCTAGTGCAAGTTATTTTTTTCTATTTCTTAACAAAATTTAGTTCAGCCTGCAATAATCACAACCTGCAACTATTGAGTGCCATAGCAAGTATTTTAATGAATGAGTGAAGTAGAAGACAAGAAGTACACTGGTTGTAAATGGTACCCCGTAATTCTGAGACTCCTCGGTTGGTTGAGAATAAGTGTGCAACAGATGAATGGTTTGCAAACTTCTGTAAACTGCAACCCAGAGCAAAAATAAATAAATAAACAAAAAATTACATTGACCCACATACATAAATACATATTTCTGTGTTCTGAGTAAGAGACAAGTGTGTGCCTGCAAACCAACTAAGGGATGGGGACCAGCCTCTATGGCATGACTCTTGGTCTATGACTGTGGCAGGGGCAACAACAACCTGGTTCCAAGACTGTGAAATGTTGTGCTGTTCTTTGGACTGCCCTACCCAGAACTCAAGGCCAGTGTTTGAAGCTCTGAATCTGGTGTAGTCTATTTTCTGAGTCACTCAAAGTTGCTTGTCTTCCGATGACATTGGAGTCTTGCCTGGAAGCAAGACGACCTTCCTTCTTCCCTGAGTGCTGTCCAATCCTTTAAGATGGTGGTCATTTCCTGTCTCTTCGAAATATTTAAAAAGTTAACAAACCGAATTATAATCTTCAGTGTTGCTTCTGACCCTGAATACATAATTAATAGTATGACCTCCTTCTTCATGTGCCCATTAAAGGCTTCCTTACCCAAGGCCAGCACTTTCAGTGGGCCAAAGTTGCTTGTCCAGTGGCATAAACCCTAATCTTTGTTATCAGAGGTCTGAACTCTCAGTAGTATTATGGAGAGTGCATGTTGCCCAATTGTGAACCAGGATCTCCTCTATCACAGAAACATTTAATGGTTAGAAAGATACCAGGTGAGGGGCGCCTGGGTGGCTCAGTCGGTTAAGTGACTGCCTTTGACTCAGGTCATGATCCTGGAGTCCCGGGATCGAGTCCCATGTCAGGCTCCCTGCTCATCAGGGAGCCTACTTCTCCCTCCGACCCTCCTCCCTTCTCATGACCTCTCTCTCTCTCTCTCTCAAATAAATAAATAAAATCTTAAAAAAAAAAAAAAAGATACCAGGTGAGGAAGAAGTATTGGCACAACAGAGATAGAGAATGGGCAATCTGGTCATATAATCTACTTACACTATCTGGACTTGCCTGTGTTCAATCTTGAATGTATTAGTCCCATTATACAATGGATTTCTGCTATGACTTGGTGAATCTGATAATGCCTATTTCACGATGGGCAGCTCTATTTTCATAGTCTTTGGTATTCCATTTTCAGGTACACAGTTTCTATTTAGACCCATTAACGAGTCCCAAACTATTCGTAAAGTAGTTTTGTATTTTTTGACATGGAGGGCATGGTCTTCCTCTGGAACTCTTTATGTCTGTACTGCAGTTTTCCTATTAGGGCTTGCCAGAGGTTTCAGTTCACTTCTTTATTCGTCATGGATTCTTCTGGCATGATTGACATGCTGGATCACATGGTCTGCACAATAAGGCAGTTTGCAACAAAGTGTGCCCAGACTAAAAACCCCTTTCTTGCTCTGGACCTCATTCAAAATTGGCAGCCTTTCAAGTTACCCAGTAACTGGGTTGGATCAGTTTTCCCAGCTGTGGTTTATACTACCATTACAAGTCAAAGAAGCCCACTGAGCACTGTGTGTCCTTAGTTCATTAGCTTATGATGATTACAAATTTAGATCTTAGGGAGCCCAGTTCCATGGCATCATCCCTATCAAATCCAGCCTGAAAAAGACAAGTGACTATAGATGCCCTCAGGCTTTTAAAATGGCCTCAATTGATAGTTAACTAATTTGTACAGTTTTTTTTTTCCCCCACAAGGCATTCAATGCCATCAAAAGCAGCCAGCTTACACCACGTTCCATAAGGAAGCATTAAGTAATCATTATTTCCCCCAAATTGAAAAAGTCACTTAATAGTTCCAAACTTGTATTTGTTGTAAGGACTAAATGATACCAGCATTTTTTTCAACCTCCCCCCCCCCCTTTTTTTTTAAAGTAAGCTCCATGCCCAGCGTGGAACCCAATGTTGGATCTGTATTCTCCCAGAAGCAGACCTTGCCAACAGGATTGAGCGTGCGGATCCTATTTAGAAAGTACATGTTATACCAACAGGAAGGAAATGTACAATAGAGTGCATTAATAAACCAACCACCACAGTAGGCATTTGGAGTTCAATCCCACATGCAGCCTCTGGGAAACTATAAAACCCATGCCTCAAAATTAGTCTACCCAAGGACAAGGGCACTGAGATAGTTACTTACCAGCTCCCAAGAGTCTTGAGTTGAAGGCCTCTGGTAGCCATGTTCATTCCTTGACACTTCCAATCTGCTATGCACATGAGTATCAGGGCTTCCCATATTTCTAGGAAAAAAAAAATTCAGACTCACAGATGTAGATATTGACACTTAGAAGAGAACAGAGCACACTAAAAATCTGAGGGTGGGACACTGACAATTTTTGCTACATCTATCAAGGACAAGTCTGGCAGCTGCTGCAAATTCATCTTCTCATCTCAATTAACCACAAGTTAATGCCAAGGGTTATCACCAGCCCATTTACTACTAGCAATAGGCCTGCAAATGCTTCAGACTGGTGGGCAATTCAAACCCAAAATATTTGAATATCTCTTTTCTAGGGCCATTCTCATTCTCCACTGTCTTAGCCTGGGTTTTCTAGGAAATAGAACCTGAGTCAAAAGTTCTATGCTAACAATTCATTGGTCAGTGCAATCCCAGGCAAACAGGTGTAAGAGAAATGGAAATGAAGCAAGAAAAAGAATAAATACCAGTGTATTACCAAGATGATTATAACTTAATGATAAGCTAACTGCCCAATCTTAGAGGAACTCTTCAGGGAGGTATATCAAGGTCCTGCATCCACATACTTAGAGGGAGGAAGGGACAAAATTTGTTCACCTGCTTCTGTCCTCTGTCAGTTTGCTTCACTGGACATTAAATGCCTATCTTTTGTGTTTGCACCGAAGGAAATCCCAGTGGGTCCTATAACCTGTCAAATCTTAGTGTCAACATATAAACCCAAGAATAAGAGCCAAGTATCATGGGTTTGAAACAATGAACGATGGAAGAGTACCCACAGACTTCACTACAATCTCCAGCATGAGCCACATACATCTAAGGAAACTTCCTTTACTCAGGTGTCTTCTTTGCATGGATCTGCTTCATTTGCACTCCTTTCTCTGCTGTTTTGCATGTGTAAATAAATCTTCTTTAGCCTATAACCTCTTAAAAGACAAACACCAACTACCCCTATATGTCCCCAACCCACAGTACCTAATAATAATTATTAATATTTATTAAGTGCTTAAAAATGCTAGTATCATGGGCGCCTGGGTGGCTCAGTTGGTTAAGGGCCCAACTCTTGATATTGGCTCAGGTCTTGATCTCAGGGTCATGAATTCAAGCTCCAACATTGGGTTCCATGCTGGGCATGGAGCTTACTTTAAAAAAAAGGGGGGGGGGGTTGAAAAAAATGCTGGTATCATTTAGTCCTTACAACAAATATAAGTTTGGAACTATGAAGTGACTTTTTCAAAGTTCCCAAGTTGCTAATTAGTGTATATGGGTTTTGAATTCAAGTTGTATGACACCAGAGGAGAGTTCTTAATTTCTATCCAAAGTTGCCCCTCTAGCATAATCACTGAAGGATCATCTCAGGAATTGATAGACTTTATAGAGAAGAAGGAAAAGGTGAGAGATGGGGGAAATGGCCTCATTTGGGAGGTACTTTTATGTTACTAATAGTGAAATTGTAGAAATGAAAAAACTGGTATGTTCACTTTTTTTTTAAAGATTTTATTTGTGTATTTTAGAGAAAGAGAGAGCGAGCGAGCTTGAGTGGGGGGAGGGGCAGAGGGAGAGAACCTCCAGAGCCCAACACGGGGCTTGATCTCACGACCCTGAGATCATGACCTGAGCTGAAATCAAGAGCCAGACACTTGGGGTACCTGGGTGGCTCAGTCGGTTAAGCATCTGCCTTTGGCTCAGGTCATGATCCCTGGATCCCAGCATGGAGCCCTGTATCGGGCTCCCAGCTCAGTGGGGAGTCTGCTTCTCCCTCTCTCTCTGCCCCTCCACCCACTTGTGCTTCCTCCCTCTCTCTCTCTCAAATAAATAAAATCTTAAAAAAAAAAAAAAGCCAGACACTCAACTGAGCCACCCAGGCACCCTGATATAGTCACTTTTATTTTGAAAATAAATGATTAAAATCCCCTGCATTTATTTTACAGGGCTGGTCTAATGTCATTTTCATAGTGCTGTTGCTTGCACAGTCAGACAGACTATACAATAAGGATATATGGATGACATTTGCTTGTTACTAAATTTTACTTACTTTATTTTGCTGCCGAATGGAAATTCCAAGTAGAATCATGTAATTTCAAGATCACATTTTTTTATGGAGTCTATTTTTTCCAAGGATATTTTGTGTTTTAAAATATAAAAGAAATAGGATTAGAAGGATCTTGAAACTTCTTAATAAATCCTTGAACGGGAATGTCAACGTGAGACTTTTTTTTTCAGGTGATGAGGTATTCAGTAATAGATCATCCTTATTAGTGATTTTCTTTACAGATTGTTTTTTGTGAAATAAGGTCCCCTATGAATGCTCCAAAACAGCCTGTAATGGCTGCTAATCACCCAAGTGTCAGAGCTTATAGCTTCAACATATCTTTCTCAGACTACATCAGAAGACAGTAACAATTTCAAGAACTAGTACTTAAGACCTCCATCAAATAAATTCTCAGTCCCATTTCACCTAAATGCACATTTCTATTTATGACAGAGGAGGGCAGTTGTCCTTAGTCATGAAAACATTCTCATTGAAATCTGACTTTCAACTTTTTCTAAAATAAAAAAAAAGAAAAAGAAAAAAGAAAGCATTCCTTATTGGGAAAGCGTTATTCGAGTAAGATGGTGTGATCTATGGGTCAGAATGCTGAAAGGTCTCCCCTCAGCTGTAGTGCAGTGTTGTGTCACCTTGGGCAAGATGTTTTTCTGAGCCCATGCCACCTTCTCTTCCCTCCCAAATGGAATCGGTGTTTTAGGCTCCAGCCTGTCAGTTCCTGCTTCTGTCTGGAGTTTATGCTATAGTCCTTGGCCCGTTTTCTCTCGCCTGTGGTCTTCGACTTACATTGCTGATTCAAGTTGGCTGCTTTCTTCACAGAAGGAAATAAAGACTCTTGGACTGAGCTTTCGTGGTATTTCTTACTAGTGCCTTAATCCTAGTGCTTGCTCTGTCCTGTTTTGATCTACCTGAATCTGTTATTTTCCCCACTGCTCCGACAGATGATATTTAGAGCATTTTGGTTCTTGTATGGGTGCCTTAACTTTATAAGCTTGTAATTTCTCTAATCCTCAACTCTTGCATGTCTTTGGACTCTGACTTGCCCACCTTGTTTTGGCAGGTAGTTTGATTTTGACTCTTGTTCTCTTGTGCTGTGTGAAAGAATTAACCCTGAGTGTTGTTCCTTCTGTACTCTAAATCTTTGGAAACTTGTTGTAAATTGTAGAAGCTAAGATGTATTTTTCTGAAACTGCAAACTAGTTTCTGTGTTGTGAGAGATGGATGATTTAAATAAATTTTTGCCACAAATTGTGTGCATGTGTGTGCATGGGTATGCGTGCACGTGTGCATTTGTGTGTGGGTGTGTGTGGAAAATCACCTGTATGTGACATTTAGTTATGCAAATATAAAGTAAAGGATATCATCTGATGATAAAATATGATTGTCAGAAAAATGTAGTGAACTTGCTTGTCTTTGATTCATATAGCACTTTTCAATCTTACTTTCTCATTGTACAATGAAACCCAAAGTGCTTTTTGTTTTAATATGCATGTATAACATTCACTCTTTCACATTTATTTAACATCTAGTATGTGACAACAACTTTGAAATTACTAGGGACATAATTTCTCTTCTTTTGAGAAGTTTTTGGTTTAGTGGAAGGGTCCATAACACTTCCTAAAAGTTACTTTTTTGGAAAAGCTGCTGATAATAGAAAGTTACTTGTTCTTGTTTCTTATTAAAATTAAATTGCAGTGTGCATAGATAAGTCATCCCTATATTGATTTCTACATAATCATAATAGGTAGAATATGAGACTTTTCTATACAGTATACAAATATTCAAATATTCTGTCTAGTTTTCATGCTAGAGTAATTTACATTTACAGGCCAGAGTTGTTGAATCATTTCTGGTTTCTAGTGACTTTATTAAAATGAAATGCCTTTCAAAATACCAAGGGAGCACTTAGATGTAGAGGCTCTGGTAAAAATAAATCTTAAACGGTAAATAGTGTAAGTGAACAATATGGCTCTCCAAGAAGGAGAGAACTTGGGGCGCCTGGGTGGCTCAGATGGTTAAGCGTCTGCCTTCGGCTCGGGTCATGATCCCAGGGTCCTGGGATC
This sequence comes from Mirounga angustirostris, assembly GCF_029215605.1. Classification (NCBI taxonomy): domain Eukaryota; kingdom Metazoa; phylum Chordata; class Mammalia; order Carnivora; family Phocidae; genus Mirounga; species Mirounga angustirostris. The sequence continues at coordinate 63,800,564 of NW_026991710.1, forward strand.
GAGCCCCGCATCGGGCTCCCTGCTCCTTGGGAGCCTGCTTCTCCCTCTGCCTCTCTCTCTCTCTCTCTGTCTCTCATGAATAAATAAATAAAATCTTAAAAAAAAAAAAAAAAAAAAAAGAAGGAGAGAACTTGATGATATGAAGAGGAATAGACAAATGAACCACTTCGGTCTTCTTTTTTTGTTCTTCCAGAAACACATAAGATAAAAGCAAAGTGCTATACCATTTTTTTTCTCAAACCTTCCATTGTAATAAAAAGGATTGTAAATCAAAGAGTGATCAGCCCTAGAGTATAATGATTCCCAGTGTTCGTTTATCTTGAATGGGAAATTGACACGCATATCACTTTGAGAAATTATGATTTATGTCACTAGTTCATTTCTTCCCTCCCATTACCATCACCCAAGACTGCCTTCTGTTTGAGGGCAAACCCAGTACCCAACACCTGCGTGGCAGCTACGGTCTCTGCTTTTCCTTTCAGGTGATGCTAGCCTGGTCCATCTGCAAGAGGAGTCTGCATGCCAGTTCTGATTATTCAGGTGGACTAGACTCTTTAGAAACTTGTAAGAATCTGAGAAATGTTAAAGAAGTAGCTTTTCTTCTCCAATCAGCCTTACTTGATCTAAGTGTCTTGTTGTTTTTGTTTTTGTCTTTTCTTTCCCATCTTCTCTCTGATAGGAGTGGCCTTGCATTTCAATGAGGCTTTACTTGATCCAAGGCCAGCCGGTCCTTGTGGGGTAATTAATTGGCATCCTGACTGGCAAAAACCCAGCCCAAATTTTTATAGATGATTTTTGGCACAGGTAATTGTCTACTTGTCAATAATTTCTAAAATTGTGGTTAGCAGAAGGTAAGTGATATTTTGATTTTGAAGCAGCTTACAAATTTCTACATAAAATTATAAATGCCAAGGAATTCAATTTTAATTTTAAAATATTTTGGACCGACCTAGATTCTGGGACATAGGAAAATTACTTTTGACTACTTAAGATAAATTTCCAGTGTACTATAACCATGCTTGCAGTTTTTACTTCAGATATAAAAGTTTTACAATTTCCCTCCCTTTGTGAACCATGAGGTGGTAACATGGAAATATTTTTGTTGGCTTGTTCATTTATTAAAAAGCTATTTATTGAGTCCCTACAATGTTTGAACAGCTATGTGAGTGGTTGGGGCTTACTCTTTGATGCATAGAATATTATCTATGAAATCACAGATGACAAAAGATTACAAAATCAATTTAATCAAGAAACTATTAAACTCATTGAATTGTACAGTTAAATTATATGCATTTTACTGTATATAAATTATACCCCAATAAATCTGACTTTAAATAAAAGAAGCAATTATTGAGCATTGATAAAATGGCAAAAATCATGCTGGTTGCTGGAACTACAATGATAATTCAGATTCAGTCCTAACTTTTCCAAAAGCTCACAATCACATTAAGAATATAGTAATTCAAACAAAAAGTGACCACAGTACAAAATACAACAGAGGAAGCATGTTGAAGGAGAATGTAGTACATCATAAATCTTCAACTAATTCTTGGAAGATGGGAAAGAGAGACATATAAGGAGAAAAGACCTAAGTACTACACTTATTGTAGTATGTAAATCATACAACTCATTCATGTCTTACTTTTGACTGACAACAAATCTTTTCCAGAAGATCTTCTCTGAGTCCCTGATCTGGGTTAATAGCCATCTCACAGAATTCTGGGTGCTGCCATTGGATTTGTAATTTTCTAAAACTCCATTAGATGATTAGTCCCTCTAGGACTCAGTCCTATTCCTGGCCTATAGAAATTGATCCACACCTATTTGCTTTACTGAACTAAACTGAATAGAAATGATAGGAGAGATGAGTTGTCTAGGAGTTTTTCAAGTAATTGGGTATGGAGGAATGGTATTTATAGCAGAGAGAACTGTTGGTCCTGAAATAGCAAAGTGTTTGGGCAAATAGAAATAGTGTGATGGTTTCAAGAGCATGGGAAGAGGGGTAGAGGAAGGAAGGTGATTGGAGAAAACAAAACTGGAGAGTGAACAAGGAGGGTCTTTCTTTCAAGAGAGGTTTTTTGTTTGTTTGTTTTGTTTTTAACTACAGGTGGTAGGAGTCATTGAAAAATTTTAGGCAGTGCTGTAACATGATCAGTTATGTCTTTTAGATAATCCATTCTCCTATAGGATGACATTAGGAGGGTAACTATGGAAGCAAGAATTTCATCAAAAAGTATTGAAATGATTCAGGCAAGAGGTAATGTGGGCCATAACCAAGATAGAGGCGGTGGGAATGGCAGACAAAGTTTGGATTCAAGAGACAGAATTGCCAAGCATTTGATGACTGCTCAGTTATGGTTCTTAAGAGAGATTGTCAGGGGATAATAACCCATTTCATTTTGTACATGTTGAGTTTGAAGTAGAAATATCTAGTAGAGATGTATAGAGAGCAATTAGATACATGAGTTTTGTATTTAGATGAAAATGTTAGTTCAAATAATAAGAATCTGAGATCTTCAGGAGAGAAGACAGAGTAAGAAGAGAAGGGAGCAGAAGAGAAACTCTTTAACCATGTCTCAGTGTAGTAGATATACAGAAGAGAATCCAGTGGAGGAGTTCAGGATGCTTGGAGATGTAGAAAAAGAAGTATAAAGAGAAGTATAAAAAATTGACAGTGAAAAACCAACTCAAAACAACATAATTCTTTGCTTCCAATTTGCATGTGTCAGGAATATGAACATGGCTTATCTGAATCTTCCTCTTAGGGTCTTACAAAGTTGCAGTCAAGGTGACGACCAAGATGGGGTTTCATATGAAGACTCAGATGGAAAAGAATTCACATCCAAACTCACATGGCAGGATTTAGTTCCTCATGGGTTGATGGAAGGAGGATTTCAGTTCTTCTTTGACTGTTAGCCAGAGGCTGCTCTCAGTTCCTTGCCACGTGGGCCTCTTCAATATTGCTGCTTGCTTTGTCAAATAATGAAAGCCAAAAAAGAAATAGAGAGTGTCTGTCAGTAAGACAGAAGTCACAGTCCTTTGAAATGCAATTATTGAAGTGACATCCTATCACCTTTGAAATATTCTATTGGATAGAAGAATTTCACACTCAAGGGGAAAGGATTACATAAGAGCATGAATACCAGGAGGTGGAGATCATTGGGGACAGGACATTTTATAAATCTACCTACCACAATCTGTGACCTTTTCCAGGAAGGTGTTTAGAAGAGGTTCAGTGGAATAGTAGAAACAGAAACCAGATCCCAGTGGTTGAGAAACAAATGTCAAATGTAAGTGGAGTTTTATGTAGACATGTTTTAACAATCTGGAAGAGAAAGGAAGGAGAAAAGCAGAAGATTGGGACAAGGAAAAGCTTTCTAAGGATGGGAGAGAATTGAGTGGGTTTATAAGATGAAGAGATGAAACCATTAGAAAGGGAGGGAGAAGAAACAGGAAAGAGGGAAGGGACAGCTGAGGAGCACATTACTTGTGAGTGTGTAGAGAATGTGACTCACAGTGCAGAGAGGAGGGTTAGCAATAAACAGGTAGAGGAACATCTTTTCTTCAGTGATAGAAGAGAAGAAAATAATTGTAGCCAATGTAAGTTTGTAATGGCAAAACTGACCTAACTCACATCTGGTGACTTCCAAGTTCCCTACTGAGGTAGGAGAGGTGAGAAATAATCTGTTTGAGTCTAGGGGTTAAAGACATTGTGTTGAGGTAGGTAACAGTTTAGAAGAGCAACTGAGGGGGGTGGGAGAAGGTAGGAATTGTTGAAGCTGGTATCTATGATATCTGATTACATCTGAATATATTTCCTATGAATAAGCTATCTATGGTGTGTATTAGTCAGTTAGCCTTTAATCTTTCTGATTATGATAGTGACATGATGAAAACACTGCTTAAAGAGTAACTTGGTCATGCTGTAAATGCTTGAATGAGAGGTGGGAGAGCTTGGTGTTATGAAGTACATTGAAGCTCTCGTGGCTGTTAATTCAGTCAGGAGGCAGTAAGTTCCCAAACCCAAGTGGGAGGGTAAAGGAGAGGATGGTAAATTAAAAATGTGATAATAACATTAGAGTGGGATAGATGATAATGAGAATAATGTAGGAACAAGAAAGAAGGAGGTATATGTTAATAGAATGAAATAATTAGTAGGCAGTGCATAGAACTGAACTTTATGTCTAAGCAAGTCACTGTTGGTTTTAGAGAAACTGGTGCCTTTCTTATTCTGTTACTTCAATCAATATTTTTAATAACACAAAAAGTACACAAGATTGCCTACATAATTCAAGAGTTAAAGTTAATTCACCAACTGGTAAGGGGATTTATTGGAAAGTGAAAACTCTCATAAAAATCAGATTACCTGAATGTCCTTAAACATAAGGCTGTCTCGGGGTATGAGGAAACTAATTATTTCCTGAGGGATGCTCAAAGAGGGCCAACTAGCCTGACATGATACATTTGGCTTAAGAATTTAACTCTTAGTAGTCTCATCATGAACTCTTTTTGCCCATTATCACTTATGCATAGTGTTCTAGCCTAATCAAAGACACAACGAGAAGGGAACATGAATAGGGTAGTTGTGACTTTTGATAGACGAGGAAGCAAGGTTATGACCATTGAAAGATACGAAGTGAAAATGTGGAGAAACTTAAAATTGACAGGTATCTGAAAGACCAACGTTTTTACATTAACATTTTTACATTTTTACATTACATTTACATTAACCTATTTGTAAATATCAACCATTTAAGCTTTCATTTTCTGTAAGTGGGCTGGACTGCTTAGTTGGTGACAGGTCAAAATTGTAAATAGAAAGCCTGCACCTCCAAACTACTCTAAGGCTGCCAGAGACCGAATTCTTAATTTATGGTTAACGCATGATTAAATGTTAAATGGCAGTCAGAGGGTCTTTCTGAGATTATCTGATTAGCTTTTAGCACCCAGAGATCTCCTCTCAGTGGAATCTGTGCTGTATAATTAAGAACCAGTAGTATAAATGTCTAATAAGGATTTTTGATTCGTGTACCAACAATACACTCACAAAAGGCAAATTATAGGAAAACATTTAAGAAAGGGTTTGAGCTTTTGAATATCTAATGAGTTTTTCTTTAAGAAAAAACTTTTATTATTATTATTATTATTAAATTTACTTATATTATTATTAAAATTTAATGTTTGACTTTGGGACTACATGAAAAGTTTCTGCACTTTGTTGTTTTGAAAAGTAAAACACTAAAATGCATTTGGTTATTAAAAATACTGGTGTTAAGTAGATGTGTATTTATGTCTTGGCTCAGGTCATCTACTGAGCTATCCCATGAACATATGATGTCAAAACCCTCTAAATTTGAATTATCAACACCGGGAATGCATGATTAGAATAATTTTGATACAAATTATTTGGATTTATATACATACTTATTATGATCTTTTCATCAGTTTATTTTTTAAATTATGATCTTAAATTTCAACATTCAGAATTATACTATAACTACTAAATTAACTGTTATATAACTACCAAACTATTAACCACTAAATTATAAATAGCTACTAAATTATAAATTTTAAATTTATATACTTTTAAACTAGTATAACTTAAATAATAAATTATAAATGTTTAGAGCTAAAAAATCTTGAGAATTCCTTTGTCTGTTGTTTAAACAAGACACAGTTTTTATGATGTTTGTAGCCTTTTCTTGAAGAGATTTTTATGGTTAAGCAATGTTCCACATGTCTCTTTCCTGAACAACTTTTCTGAATAATTCATATGTTACTATGCATTGCCTATCATAAAGAGGGCTACTTTTTCAAACATTCATCTACAGAACCCTGCATGGAACTCATTGGGGAAACAATTATTTGTTTAACTCCTGTAGTTTACAGATGAAGTAAATGAAGTCCTCAGTAGGTAAAATGATATTCCTACAGTCATATATCTACTTAGTGACAGATGTAAAAAACATAACATCAAAGCTTGAGTTTTACCCCTACTATATTGCACCCCCATACTAAGATTGAATCTCTCAAACAAACATTCTGAGAGCCAATATCTTTTGATAAATGTATACTAATCTTCTAATTTACTTGTTGGGTGAAATCTCTAAGAAAGTCAGTACTGAGTCATGGGTTTCTCTTTATATGATTCATCTACCATGCTCATTTCAAATTATTTTGGTCAGAAAATAGAGCTGAAATAAGCAGATTTTCATGAAAAAGGAGATGATTTATTAAGGAGATTATTTTTATGGGAGGATTCATGAAAGACATAATTTAAATAAAATACATGTAGTACTTTTTTAGAAGATAAAGGAAAAGAAGATGCTGATAAATATTTAGATATATTATAAAATGCCCTTCAAATATATTTTTTTTTTGGTGCCTTTCCCCTTTCATTCGAATTTGTGATGATACAATTCTGTTATGTTCCTAAATACTAACATCTGCTCAAATAGAAATCCCCTTTTAATCATCTCATTTTGCAGGAACACATACTTGACACATGTTGACTCGTTCATAGACTGGATCCATGCTACATGACCTTTCTATGGTACACAGAATACTGGAGGTAGGCCAATGGATGTTGGTTAGAAAAGAAGGAAAGGAAAGCCATTTATCTTTTCATTTGGAGTTAATGCAAAAAGCCTTTATATTTCAGAGAGCCAGAGCAGTCAACTAAAACACTGATGTATGAACTTACCATAAAATCCTTTGTTCATTGATATTATACTTATAAATCTTGAAATGATCTCTGAATAAAATATTTTACTGGGCAGATCACCTGCCCTTGTCATGTTTATTATGGCAGTGATTTCTCAGTTCTTTCAGTGATGCTTCCAAATCACTTAATACTTTCCTAAATCTTACCAACTTTGGTTTATCACATTAATGTATCAATTGTTACATTCACTTGCATTTTTTAGTAAGTGTTTACAATTTAATTGCTTAGTTATTTTCTCTAAATTCTTTCAAAACTCTTAAACTTTGTTTTTGCCAATTAAGACTTTTCATTCTAATTTATGAACTTAATTTTCTTTCTCAAGGCCACTAATTATCTTCTTTTTTTTCAGTTACAACCTAATAACCAGTTAATTTTGTTCTTTAAGAGATGCATTGTTCTTGGAATAGTCATGAGTTTTTGCAAAGCACAGGTGCATAACGTATGGACCTCATGCTGCTGCTGCTTCTGCCATGGTACTTTATAAAACAAAATACTAAATACAGCATTTAGGAGGAAAAAAACATAAAGGATGAATAGCTAAAATTATCAGAATTTTACAAAACTTCGTAAGCTTTGTCAGGTGTCTAAAAATGACTAAATTCCTATTTTAATTCAAAGTATGCTCACACGAATTCTAATAACACACTGGGACTTTCTTATCACTCTCTTTGTTCTTGGCCAAAATGTAGTATGAGTTGTCCTTTAACCCCATCCATAAAGATTTGGATACAAGAACACAAAAGAATCTGGTAAAAAATATTAAAGTACGTTATCTTAAGAAGTCTAAATTTTATCTACTTACTCATTATAATAAACTCTATGCAGTTCAGAAAGAGATAACAATTAGACATCCCAGAAAACTATAAGCTTGTAGAATTAACTTTGGAAGAAAATATATACAATAAGTTTGCGAAGTATATACTAACACTCCTAATATTTCTACCTATAGCTTGAACAACAAAATTCAGAAAAATTCCGCATGAAGAAATTTTGTACCTTATTAACAACGCTACTCTAATGTAGTAGAAATTAGTTCAGACATAGATATACTTTTCTTCTTTCCCTTCTCCTCTTGTCCATATACCTTTCTTTTTTTTTTCCCCCTTTCTTCTTCTTTTTTTTTAATTTATTCTGTCCTCTTCCTTCTCTCTCATATTCTCTCTCCTCCTTTACTACTGTGATTCTCTTCTCCAGTCTCCTCTCCTGGCTCTTCCTCATGGACTTGTTCCTTCCTTCCAGACTCATAGTTCATAGAGGGAATTGTCATCTCCAAATGAATGCATAAGGAGATGCACAGTTCCACAAGTTTCTTTTTGAAATTTCCTAAAAATCAATCAATTCTTGAATATGTAACATCAAGCAGGGACATCCACTAAACAGATGTCAGATTTCTAGTGAGTTGCTTGCTTCTTTTAGATTCTCTTTTCTCTTAGGAAAAACTCAGGACTTGATCAGGTAGTTCGCAGGGAAAGAAGTACAAATGGCTTCCATAAAAGGATGCACCATTTGTTACTAAAGAAATTCAAGATAAACCATTAATGAGATGCCATTTTATTTTTTTTAATTTTAATCCAATTAATTAACGTATAGTGTATTATTAATTTCAGAACTCAGTTGCATATAACACCCAGTGTTCATTACATCACGTGCCCTCCTTAATGCCCATTACCCAGTTACCCCATCCCCCCACCCAGCTCCCCTCCAGCAACCCTCAGTTTGTTTCCTTTGGTTAAGAGTCTCTTTTGGTTTGTCTCCCTCTCTGATTTCCCTTATTTTGTTTTTCCTTCCCTTCTCCTATGATCCTCTGTTTTGTTTCTTAAATTCCATATATCAGTGAAATCATGATAATTGTCTTTCTCTGACTGACTTATTTCGCTTAGCATATTATCCTCTAGTTCCATCCATTTTATATTATCAGAGGAGCAAGATCATAAATTTGAGGGAAAAAAAAGGATTAGCCAGGGTGTGGGAAACCATACTCTCATATACTGTTGGTAAGAATATATATTGGTGCAATGTCTTTGGAGCAATATGGCCATAGCTTTAAAAAGCCAAAACCAGACAAACAAAAAACTTTAAATCTATACATCCTATAGTCCAACAATTCTATTTTTAGAAATTTAGCCTCCAGACATTTTTCACACATGCAGAAAGATGTATGTATAAGGATATTCATTATAGCATGGATTTAAATATAGAAAGATGGTGGAAAGAAGTTAAATGTTTATGGTTGCACACTGTGGCATATTCATACAATGAATACTATTGAGACTTTATGAATTATATGTATTCATAAAAATTATCTCTAAGATGTATTGTTAAGTTAAAGAATCAAATAAACTTCAGTACACTGTACAGACAGGATAGACTTCCATTTGTGTATTTAATAATATATGCAGATATACATGTACATATACCCACACATAAATATACGTATATGATTTTCTATTCCTTAAGTATAGAAGCAAAGCTAGGCATTAGCAGAAATTATTGCCTTGTTTACTGTTTTAATTTCAACGTGAAAATATATAATTTTTTGTTAAATATTTTATTAAATACCATCTGGAACTCTAAAAATAAAATGAAATCAATATTCTTTAAGAATTGACAATATCTTTAAACAATAAATACATAATTCATTTTTAAAAAGAAAAAAGTCTATTGTATTTTGCAAAAGTATTTTTGACATAAAGTATTCTTATTAAACTGACTGTTTTTGTGCCCTCCAAATTTACTTAATATAATGTCTTCAAGGTCTACCCACGTTGTAGCATGGATTAGGATTCCATTTCTTTTTAAGACTGACTAATTACCATTGTATGTATATACCACATTTTTTTATCCATTCATTCATCAATGGGCATTTGGCTTGTTTCTATCTTTTGGCTATTGTGAATAATGCTGCTAAGAACATTGCCATGCTCACCACACTCTATTTTTAATAGAATTATAATTCTAATAATAAAACAGACTGAATTGTACAGGTTTGGTAGGAATAAATGTAATTCATTAAATCAATCTTAGGTAACATCACTAATAGGTACCAGATTGAGTTTCAGAGATGTTTTTTTAAATGCAAATTGAGTATTTGAACAGCCCAAGTGATATTAGTCAGCACTTAGCACTTAGACTATTATAACTTAACATCTGGTTTCAATCATGTATAAATTATATAAAAACATCAAATGCCAGAAACTGACTAAGCTTCTCCAATTCTTTTTATTCCTCTTAAAATGAATTTTAAGGACTTTTTCCCCCTAACCTTCCTTGTAGGCTACCATTCAGCAGGTTTCTTGCCCCTCCCAGGGCCCAGCCTCAAAGCTTGGGGCGTGAGGATAGCCCATGTGTTTGTACAATGAGATGTTTAAAGTAAAATTTTCACAATGAATGTTTGGTTCAGAACAAAAGCCCTTTACTTCCTGGTGGCTAGAAATACATTTCTGAAGACCGACAATTTTTGGTCAAGTTTTGATATACTCTGAGTCTTGGGGAACAGATGGAAGCGAGTGCTAGAGAAAGGGGAAATCCCATGAAATAGGGTATGCAAATCTGAATGAAGCGGTTTTCTGTCTTACTGAAGGAAGGAACAAAAAGGCAAAACATGCAATGGGTTCCATTCTTGGGTGGGATAATTTGGTGCCTTTCTCGTGGCTTGTGGAATCATTACTGCAAGTTGGCAAGGCCAGCAAATAAAATTGAGATACGAAACAAAAGGAGAAGATTATGCCTCATTAGTCATTACTTGCTTTCCTCTGTGATAATAGAGAAATTCATGTCAAAAAAGAATAAAAAAATCTGTAGTGTAGTTATTTACTGAATCCTCCTTATACTCATAATTGGAACTTTATCTGATGGAACATTAAAAACTGAATTAGTGGAAAAAGAGAATTATGCTTTTCCTTTCTGAATTGAACTCTCCAGATGCCCCTGTACATGCCTTCTTTAATCAGAGCTGGATCTAGGAAAATTCTAGACTAAACGAAATGAAGCAAAGAAAGTATATTCAAAATGTCAAATGTTTTCAATAGATCCATGTGTCCTACTAAGCTGGACTGAGTCTTGATTCTTGAATTAAAATCTTAACTTGCTTTTTTGATTCATGACCATTTGTACCTCACCACTTTATTTGTGATTGATTAAACCATATTTTTAGTACTTAAGAAAATGGCTCTAACCTAGTAAAGGAGCCCATATGTGGTTGAAATATTCAGAATAAACTAGGTAGTCATGTGGAAATTTGATAATATACAAGTTGACAAAGGCTTTTATTGATCCTAGAATTTTCTGATTAATTTCACATTATTGTCATATGTCTTTGGACTAAATACTCAACTTCTCTGGTCCTCAGTACTTTCATTTAATTAAATGAGGAGCTTGCATTGAATTACCCCTGAATTCCCTCTTAACTCTTAAATTGTATAGAATCTGCTTGCCTCAGTTTCTCCATCTATAAAATGGGTATGTTCTTCACAGTATTTTTAGATTTCTTTCCTCTACCTCTGTTACTTATTCCTAATTGGGAGTGATTCTGGGTAAGGAAGCATCTGTTTTACCACTGTATAGATAAGGATAACATTGATCTTATATTAGGAGATATTAGGTCTCATTAGGTGACCTTGCACAGTAGAGAAATGCATCTATGTTGATTATCTTTGAGATTGCCCAGTTGTTTTAGTAATGATTAAGTACTTATACCACATTTTGACATCGCAAGTAATCTAAGGTTTTTGAGCCCAACTGAGCACATTTTATGTTGACTTATGTTGGCCTCGTCTCAACACTTTTTATAGAACTCTTCAGAGCAAACCAAAATTTTAAATGTACTTTCAAATATTTGGGGCAATGATTTTTTTTATGCAACAGTTCTGCAGTTTTCTAATCAGCAAGGGCACTTTCCGCTGGGTGATAAATATGTTAGTATGCTTTTACAGAGTCAGTAAATCAGGAACAATAATAATAATAAAAAAGTCCTGTCCATAACTTCAGATTGCAATTTATGTAATGACATCACATCCCTTCTTTAACTCAAACATAGAGTCTCATTTACCTGCTAGTCTGATAAACACTGAAATTTTTTCAGGTTGGAATTTAATATGGGCACATAATACATGACATTTGTATTCAAAAGAGATAATGAAGAAAAGATGAAGAACTGATAAGGCAAATGACGTGATAATATATGCTGTAATGGGTAAGACAGAGGGTGGACAGATAACAAAGCTGCATTTCTTTTTCAGACACAGTTCCTTGAATTTTGCAGCATGTACATTTCCAGACAATGAAGACATATCAAAGCTCAAGTGGTGACAAGAGCGCTTACTGCTCTAGTTTTAGTATCTTCCATTCATGAATATTTATCATGGCAGCACCACACAAAATACTTTTCCCTGATTATTGCAGTCATTCGCTATACAAGCCATCGTAGTTAAAAGTCTATACCCTTTTCTGTTATGAGGCTTACTGTTTCGTGGCTTAAAGTATCGATGTACCTTAGATGATGCTGCCTTTGATTTCAGTTGAGACCAGGAGCAACTTCTCACTTTTATAAAAAACATTTGTGACTTTGAACTTTTCGCTAACTCATTTAAGTATAAAAGCAATTTAACTTTTATTTTTTTTAAAATATTTATTTATTTATTTGAGAGGGAGAGCACTGTGGGGAGGGGCAGAGGAGAATCTTAAGCAGACTCTGTGCTGAGTGTGGAGCCCCACGGTGGGGCTGGATCTCAAGACCCTGAGATCATGACCTGAGCTGAAACCAAGAGTCAGAAGCTTAAGGGACTGCACTACCCTGGTGCCCCATCAATTTAACTTTTATTAGTGATCTCTTCATAATCTTGTACACTTATTTTATCTAGGGTGTTTAAATATGAACACCCATATTACTACTCACATTCAATTGTTTCTTTCATCTCTGATTGCCATTTAGCATCTAAATCTACAGACCATAGTTGATTTAATCAAACAAAAGTCCTAAGGATATGTTTGGTTTAGTTGTTATAAATAAAAGCTATCTAAATTTGCTACACAGAACCTATTTTGAAACTAACACTCATAAACATTGACTAGATTAGAGATGAATAAATGAGAAGCTCTGCCCTGATTCATTCATATCAACACAAGATTTATAAATTCACATTAAAAACTGTCAACCTTGTTAATGTTTCAGTTTTTCTCTAAAGCAGGGGTTATGGGCAAAACTTGTTTTATTGCGTTTCACAGATAGGTTTTTTTGTTTTTTTTTTACAAATTGAAAGTTTGTGTCAAGCCTGTGTTGAGCGAGTCCATCAGCACAATTTTTCCAACAGCCTTTGCTCACTTCATGTCTCCTTGTCACATTTTGGTAATGCTCACAGCATTTCAAACTTTTTCATGATTATTATATTTGAATTGCTGAGATCTCATGATAAAACTTTAACAGACGATAAGTTGCTTCTTATGGATGAGCAAAAAAGTGGTTTCTTGAGATGGAATCTACTCTTGGTGAGGATGCTGTGACAATTGTTGAAATGACAACACAGGATTTAGGACATTACATAAACTTAGTTGATAAAGCAGTGGCAGGATTTAAGAGAACTGACCTTAATTTTTTTGATTTTATTTATTTATTTGAGAGAGAGAGCATGAGCAAGGGAGAGGGGCAGAGGGAAGCAGACTCCCCGCTGAGCAGGGAGCATGATGTGGGGCTCGATCCCTGGACCCTGAGGTCATGACCTGAGCTGAAGGCAGACGTTTAACCCACTGAGCCACCCAGTTGCCCCAAGAATTGACCTTAATTTTGAAAGAAGTTCTACTGTGGGTAAATGCTATCAAACAGCATCACATGCCACAGAGAAATTTTTCATAAGAGAGTGGATCAATGTGGTAAGCTTCATTGTTGTCTTATTTTAACAACTGCCACAGCCATCCCAGCCTTCAGAACCACCGCCCTGATCAGTCAGCAGCCATCAACATTGAGGCAAAACCCTCCACCAGCAAAAGATTATGACTTGCTGAAAGCTCAGATGATGGGTAGCATTTTTGGCAATAAAGTATTTCTAAATTAAGATACATAGATTGTTTTTAAACATAAAGGTATTGCACACTTCATGGACTACAGTATAGGGTGTCTTTTATATGCACTGTGAAACCAAAAAGTTCATTTGACTCACTTCATTGTGATATTTGCTTTATTGCAGTGGTCTAGAACTGAACCTGCAATATCTCCAAGGTATGCCTTGTATTATAATTCTAATTACCAGTTGTTAACAACTAACTATTCATAATCACATTGTTTTGTCAAATTAGTTATTATAGAATTTGCTAATTTCTATAGCAGTAATAAGTCACAATTGACAATTGAGGATATTATCCAAATAGGAATTTCTTCAGCTCTTATAGCAAAGTAACTATTTATAGCAATTCATTATAAATAATATAATAAATAATACTAAATAACTCATGTTGATGTTACATCATTTTTTTTGCAGATAGATTTGAGAAAATGTGCTATTTCATTGAAAACAATACTGAATCACAGTTCTTCTAAATTTTCCTGATCCTTTTCTTTCCTCAGGGCCAAACCTTTCATTAAATCAAATTTTTTTTAAATTGTAATGATGACTCTCTAATTAATGTTTCCGATCTTATGTGATGATGATGATTATATACTCTCCTCAATATGTTAACTTATCAAACAAATGTTAACTTATACCTGACAGATTGAACTTGTGAATGTTAAAGTTATCAAGAAAACCAAAATTCCTTAACAAAGTTAGATGTCCTAAGTTAGGTCGATAGTAAGACTCATGAGGGTAGGGAGCATGTTTATACCATGCACTGTTTGATTTTCACTGCCTAGTATGGGATCTGGCACATGGTAGGCAAATAATAAGTACTAGTTCAATGAAATAAAATATAATAGGCAATTTTATCATATACTCTAGTTCTACACATCATTGCTATTTTATGCCTCCATACTTTTGTTCATAATTCCTTGTCTCTAGAATTCTTTTTCATTTTTCTTTATCTGGCTAACATAACACTCATCTTTCAAAAGTTTGAACTGACATCCTTTTATCTAAGAAGTTTTCTGTCTCCCCACAGCTGAGCAAAGCAATCCCAAGGCTTAACACTATAGTTTATATGATTCTCTACATCAAGGATAGGTTCCTTTCTACTCAATAGATAGTCATTGAACTTCAATGTCTGTAAGGACCAAAGCACAACTTGGTGGGGGTGGGGAAGAGTGGAGAAGGGTGACTGATATGTTATTTTGGTGATTTAAATAATTTGCCTGTATGTTCCCACATGGTTATAATTCTGTTCATAAAGCAAATTGGATATGATTACCTTTGTCCATATTAGAAAGAGAATTTTGTCATTTTTCCAATTTTAGGGGATACACAAATCATCAAATTATTTGCACAATTCCTGCTTATCTCAAGTGGTTAGTATAAAAGCTTAGTTGATTCACCTAAGACTCAAATTTTAATAATGAAGATTTTTATCGTGTCTCAGCTGATTTGTGCTAAGCATTCAAATAACTTTTTTACTTCATACTTTTTGCTGCCTTATTTTTCAGCTTTTATTTTTTTTTTCCATTCTGCTAACCTTTTTCTTGAATTTTATTATATTTTATATTATTATTGCCACTCTTGGTTTCTCTGTATTTATATGATATATTTTTGTCACTTAAACATTTAGTAATTCTGTGCCATTTGTGTTTTGGTCCTTATGCATTAAGAATTTTTTTAAACTTTCAGTTTGAGAGTGTTTACCTTTTCACATTAGTTATGATGATTGATGTTATTATTCTTGTTATTTTCTCATAGATTTTCTATTTTGCTTCTGTTTTCCTTCTACCTGTTGTCTATTGTGTAGACTGCATTAATTTTTTTCCTTTAGAGATTTGAAAAGCACACAAGTGTAGTTTCTTAAATTCTGTTTTACAACTTACTTGAATCTATTTTTCTCTCCTCTATGAAAAGAGTAAAAGAGTAATTATTGTCATTCATGTCCCTCCAGCTCAGATGATACATTAGGCAAGCTGTGCTTGTTCCTATTTCTCCTTCACACTATGGTTTTGCTGATATAATCTCAGATTTCAGATCTAGTTGATTTTTTTTTATTCTTATGTTAATCCCCATACATTACATCATTAGTTTTAGATGAAGTGTTCCATGATTCATTGTTTGTGCACAACACCCAGTGCTCCATGCAGAATGTGCCCTCCTCAATACCCACCACCAGGCTAACCCATCCTCCCACCCCCCTCCCCTCTAGAACCCTGTTTGTTTTTCAGAGTCCATCATCTCTCATGGTTCGTCTACCCCTCCGATTTCCCCCGCTTCATTCTTCCCCTCCCGCTACCTTCTTCTTCTTCTTCTTTTTTTTTTTCTTAACATATATTGCATTATTTGTTTCAGAGGTACAGATCTGAGAGTCAACAGTCTTGCACAATTCACAGCGCTTACCAGAGCACATACCCTCCCCAGTGTCTATCACCCAGTCACCCCATCCCTCCCACCCCACCCCCGACTCCAACAACCCTCAGTTTGATTCCTGCGATTAAGAATTCCTGATATCAGTGAGATCATATGATACATGTCTTTCTCTTTTTGACTTATTTCACTCAACATAATACCCTCCAGTTCCATCCACGTCATTGCAAATGGCAAGATCTCATTCCTTTTGATGGCTGCATAATATTCCATTGTATATATATACCACCTCTTCTTTATCCATTCATCTGTCGATGGACATCTTGGCTCTTTCCACAGTTTGGCTATTGTGGACATTGCTGCTATAAACATCGGGGTGCACGTACCCCTTCGGATCCCTACTTTTGTATCTTTGGGGTAAATACCCAGTAGTGCAATTGCTGGATCATAGGGTAGCTCTATTTTCAACTTTTTGAGGAACCTCCATACAGTTTTCCAGAGTGGCTGCACAAGCTTGCATTCCCACCAACAGTGTAGGAGGGTTCCCCTTTCTCCGCATCCCCACCAACATCTGTCATTTCCTGACTTGTTAATTTTAGCCATTCTGACTGGTGTGAGGTGGTATCTCATTGAGGTTTTGATTTGGATTTCCCTGATGCTAAGCGATATTGGGCACTTTTTCATGTGTCTGTTGGCCATTTGGATGTCTTCTTTGGGAAAATGTCTATTCATGTCTTCCGCCCATTTCTTGATTGGATTCTTTGTTCTTTGGGTGTTGAGTTTGATGAGTTCTTTATAGATTTTGGATACTAGCCCTTTATCTGATATGTCATTTGCAAATATCTTCTCCCATTCTGTCGGTTGTCTTTTGGTTTTGGTGACTGTTTCCTTTGCTTTGCAAAAGCTTTTTATCTTGATGAAGTCCCAATAGTTCATTTTTGCCCTTGCTTCCCTTGCCTTTGGCGATGTTTCTAGGAAGAAGTTGCTTTGGCTGAGGTCAAAGAGGTTGCTGCCTGTGTTCTCCTTTAGGATTTTGATGGACTCCTGTCTCACATTGAGGTCTTTCAACCATTTGGAGTCTATTTTTGTGTGTGGTGTAAGGAAATGGTCCAGTTTCATTCTTCTGCGTGTGGCTGTCCCATTTTCCCAACACCATTTGTTGAAGAGACTGTCTTTGTTCCACTGGACATTCTTTCCTGCTTTGTCGAAGATGAGTTGACCATAGAGTTGAGGGTCCATTTCTGGGCTCTCTATTCTGTTCCATTGATCTATGTGTCTGTTTTTGTGCCAGTACCATGCCGTCTTGATGATGACAGCTTTGTAATAGAGCTTGAAGTCCGGAATTGTGATGCCGCCGGCTTTGCTTTTCTTTTTCAATATTCCTCTGGCTATGCGGGGTCTTTTCTGGTTCCATACAAATTTTAGCATTATTTGTTCCATTTCTTTGAAAAAAGTGGATGGTATTTTGATGGGGATTGCATTGAATGTGTAGATTGCTCTAGGTAGCATTGACATCTTCACAATATTTGTTCTTCCAATCCATGAGCATGGAACGTTTTTCCATTTCTTTGTGTCTTCCTCAATTTCTTTCATGAGTATTTTATAGTTTTCTGAGTATAGATCCTTTGTCTCTTTGGTTAGATTTATTCCTAGGTATCTTATGGTTTTGGGTGCAATTGTAAATGGGATGGACTCCTTAATTTCTCTTTCTTCTGTCTTGTTGTTGGTGTATAGGAATGCCACTGACTTCTGTGCATTGATTTTATATCCTGCCACTTTACTGAATTCCTGTATGAGTTCTAGCAGTTTTGGGGTGGAGTCTTTTGGGTTTTCCACATAAAGTATCATATCATCTGCAAAGAGTGAGAGTTTGACTTCTTCTTTGCCAATTTGGATGCCTTTGATTTCTTTTTGTTGTCTGATTGCTGTGGCTAGGACTTCCAATACTATGTTGAATAGCAATGGTGATAGTGGACATCCCTGCTGCGTTCCTGACCTTAGGAGGAAAGCTCTCAGTTTTTCCCCATTGAGAATAATATTTGCTGTAGGTTTTTCATAGATGGCTTTTATGATATTGAGGTATGTACCCTCTATCCCTATACTCTGAAGAGTTTTGATCAAGAAAGGATGCTGTACTTTGTCAAAAGCTTTTTCTGCATCTATTGAGAGGATCATATGATTCTTGTTCTTTCTTTTGTTAATGTATTGTATCACATTGATTGATTTGTGGATGTTGAACCAACCTTGCAGCCCAGGGATAAATCCCACTTGGTCATGGTGAATAATCCTTTTAATGTACTGTTGGATCCTATTGGCTAGTATTTTGGTGAGAATTTTTGCATCCATGTTCATCAGGGATATTGGTCTGTAATTCTCCTTCTTGATGGGGTCTTTGTCTGGTTTGGGGATCAAGGTAATGCTGGCCTCATAAAATGAGTTTGGAAGTTTTCCTTCCATTTCTATTTTTTGGAACAGTTTCAGAAGAATAGGTATTAATTCTTCTTGAAATGTTTGGTAGAATTCCCCTGGGAAGCCATCTGGCCCTGGGCTTTTGTTTTTTGGGAGATTTTTGATGACTGCTTTAATTTCCTTAGTGGTTATAGGTCTGTTCAGGTTTTCTATTTTTTCCTGGTTCAGTTTTGGTAGTTGATACATCTCTAGGAATGCATTCATCTCTTCCAGGTTATCTAATTTGCTGGCATAGAGTTGCTCATAATATGTTCTTATAAATGTTTGTATTTCTTTGGTGTTGGTTGTGATCTCTCCTCTTTCATTCATGATTTTGTTGATTTGGGTCATTTCTCTTTTCTTTTTGATAAGTCTGGCCAGGGGTTTATCAATCTTGTTAATTCTTTCAAAGAACCAGCTCCTAGTTTCGTTGATCTGTTCTACCGTTCTTTTAGTTTCTATTTCATTGATTTCTGCTCTGATCTTTATTATTTCTCTTCTCCTGCTGGGTTTAGGCTTTATTTGCTGTTCTTTCTCCAGCTCCTTTAGGTGTAGGGTTAGGTTGTGTCCTTGAGACCTTTCTTGTTTCTTGAGAAAGGCTTGTATTGCTATATACTTTCCTCTTAGGACTGCCTTTGCTGCATCCCAAAGATTTTGAACAGTTGTGTTTTCATTTTCATTGGTTTCCATGTATTTTTTTAATTCTTCTTTAATTTCCTGGTTGACCCATTCATTCTTCAGTAGGATGCTCCTTAGCCTCCATGTATTTGAGTTCTTTCCGACTTTCCTCTTGTGATTGAGTTCTAGTTTCAAAGCATTGTGGTCTGAAAATAGGCAGGGAATGATCCCAACCTTTTGGTACCGGTTGAGACCTGATTTATGACCTAGGATGTGATCTATTCTGGAGAATGTTCCATGGGCACTAGAGAAGAATGTGTATTCCGTTGCTTTGGGATGGAATGTTCTGAATATGTCTGTGAAGTCCATTTGGTCCAGTGTGTCATTTAAAGTCTTTATTTCCTTGTTGATCTTTTGCTTAGATGATCTGTCCATTTCAGTGAGGGGGATGTTAAAGTCCCCCACTATTATTGTATTGTTGTCAATGTGTTTCTTTGCTTTTGTTATTAATTGCCTTATATAATTGGCTGTTCCCATGTTAGGGGCATAGATATTTACAATTGTTAGATCTTCTTGTTGGATAGATCCTTTAAGTATGATACAGTGTCCTTCCTCATCTCTTATTACAGTCTTTGGTTTAAAATCGAATTTGTCTGATAGAAGGATTGCCACCCCAGCTTTCTTTTGGCGTCCATTAGCATGGTAAATGGTTTTCCACCCCCTCACTTTCAATCTGGGGGTGTCTTTGGTTCTAAAATGAGTCTCTTGCAGACAGCATATCGATGGATCTTGTATTTTAATCCAGTCTGTTAGCCTGTGTCTTTTGATTGGGGCTTTTAGCCCATTTACATTCAGGGTAACTATTGAAAGATAGGAATTTAGTGCCATTGTATTGCCTGTAAGGTGACTGTTACCATATATTGTCTGTGTTCCTTTCTGGTCTATGTTGCTTTTAGGGTCTTTCTTTGCTTAGAGGACCCCTTTCAAGATTTCCTGTAGGGCTGGTTTTGTGTTTGCAAATTCCTTTAGTTTTTGTTTGTCCTGGAAGCTTTTTATCTCTCCTTCAATTTTCAATGACAGCCTAGCTGGATAGAGTATTCTTGGCTGCATATTTTTCTCATTTAATGCTCTGAATATATCCTGCCAGTCCTTTCTGGCCTGCCAGGTCTCTGTGGATAGGTCTGTTGCCAATCTAATGTTTCTACCATTGTAGGTTACATATCTCTTCTCCCGAGCTGCTTTCAGGATTTTCTCTTTGTCTATGAGACTCGTAAGTTTTACTATTAGATGTCGGGGAGTTGACCTATTTTTATTGATTTTGAGAGGGGTTCTCTGTGCTTCCTGGATTTTCATGCCTGTTTCTTTCCCCAAATTAGGGAAGTTCTCTGCTATAATTTGCTCCATTATACCTTCTGGCCCTCTCTCTCTTTCTTCTTCTTCTGGGATCCCAATTATTCTAATGTTGTTTCGTCTTATGGTATCGCTTATCTCTCGAATTCTGCCCTCGTGATCCAGTAGTTGTTTATCTCTCTTTTTCTCAGCTTCTTTATTTTCCATCATTTCATCTTCTATATTACTGATTCTCTCTTCTGCCTCATTTATTCTAGCAGTTAGCGCCCCCATTTTTGATGGCACCTCATTAATAGCCTTTTTGATTTCTACTGGGTTGGATTTTAGCTCTTTTACTTCTCCAGAAAGGGTTTCCCTAATAACTTCCATATTTTTTTCAAGTCCAGCTAGTATCTTTAAAGTGATGATTCTGAACTCTAGATCTGACATCGTACTAATGTCCGTATTGAGTAGGTCCCTGGCAGTCGGTACTACCTCTTGTTCTTTTTGTTGAGGTGATTTTTTCCATCTTGTCATTTTGTGCAGAGGAGAATAGATTAATGAGAGAACAAAATGCTAGCAGAGTAACCACGTCCCCAGAAAATATACTCTAAACAAATCAGAAAAGACCTGAAGCAGTGGGATAAGAAAGGGAAAGAGAGAAAAAAGAAAAAAAAAAAAGATAAAGATAAAAACAAAAACAAACAAAACAAAACAACAACAACAAAAGGAAAACCAGAATGTGATCAAATATGATTTATATGGTATATAGATCAGTGCCACACACTAGATTTGGGGTGTATTTTGGTCTTTTAGAAGAAAGTGCCTCCCAAAATTTTAAAGAAAGAAAAACTTACATATGTACAAAAATAAGGGTTGATATGATGAAGGGATGGAATATGATTGTAAAAATGGAAATTATAAAAAATGTTATAAATGAATTGATAAGAAGTTGTTTGAAAAAAGAAAGAAGAGGATTTAAAAAAAGAAAAAAGAAAAAGAGAAAAAAAGAAAAAAAAAGGGGAAAGGATGTGATCAGGCAGGGGAATAGAAAGCACCATATACTAGAGATTTAGGGTATATTTTAATCTGTTAGAAGAAACTATTTCAAAATTTTAAAGAGAGAACAACTTATATATATAAGCCAAAAATATGGGTAACTACTATGAAGGGATAGAATATGACTCTAAAAATGAAAAATAAAAATGTTTTTTTTTTTTTTAAAAAGGGATTGATAAGATGTTGGTTGAAAAAGGGAAAAAGAAAAATTCAAAAAGAAATAAAAAGACAAAAGGCAGTTAAAAAAAATTAACTTTAAAAGACTAAAGAATCATGGTAAAAAAGCCGTGAATTCTATGTGCAGTAGTCCCCTAGCGCTGGAGTTCTGCCGTTCTCATTGATCGGTAAACTTGGTCTTGGCCGGCTGTTCTCGCTGATCTTCTGGGGAGGGGCCTGTTGCCGTGGTTTCCAAATGTCTCTGCCGGAGGCGGAATTGCCCCGCCCTTGCCCCCTCCCGGCTACGTAATCTGCTCGGGTTTGCTCTCCGGGGCTTTTGTTCCCCAGGAGCTTTCCGTACAGCTTTGGAGGCGGAGAGTGAAAATGGCGGCCTCCCAATCTCCGCCCCGGAGGAGCCGAGAGCTTGGGGCCCCTCTCCTCAGTGAGCCCCCAGAGAAAAGCCGTCAGTCACTCCCGTCTCCCCGGTCTCCGGCCGCACTCCGTGCTCACCCAGCCTGTGACTGCGCGCCTCTATCTCTGGCACCCGACCCCGGGTGGAGTCTCCAAACCCAGCAGATCCCCGCAGTGCGCTCCCGCGTGGCTCCTCCCGGGGGAGGAAGGTGAGTCTCCCCGGATCTGCCGCTTGTTGGGTCCCTGCTGGAGGAGCAGGGGCCCGACTGTGCCGCGCATCACGGTTTATGGCCACCCCGAGCTGAGAGCCCACGCCTGGGCTCCGCCTCTGCAGCCGGCTTCCCTGCTCCGATACCTGGGAGCTCTGCCACACTCAGGCACCCCCGGTCTTTCTGTGACCCCGAGGGTCCTGAGACCACACTGTCCCAGAGGGTTCCACCCCCCGCATAGCCACCAGAGTGACGTCCCTCGGCGGAGCAGACTTTTAAAAGTTCCGATTTTGTGCCCCCCAGCGCTATCACTTGCCAGAAGCGGCCGACGGAGGCCCCTCCCCCGCCGTCTATCCTCCCGAATATCGCCTGGGATTCACTTCTCCGCACGTCCTACCTTCCAGAAAGTGGTCGCTTTTCTGACGAGAGAGTTGTTGCTCTTCTTTTCTTCGATCTCCTGTTGAGTTTTTAGGTGTTCAGAATGGTTTGATCCCTATCCAGCTGAATTCCTGAGAGGAGACGAAATCCAGGTCTCCTACTCCTCCGCCATCTTGCTCCGCCCACCAGATCTAGTTGATTATTATTAGCTCAATATTAATGTAGTTTATCTTGTAAGTACTATGTTTGAAATTTTAAAGAACAACTCTATTTTCTGAGTTATTTATATTTATTTCTTAGTTAACTTAAGTATATGCTTAAATAATTGTTTTTTTACAGAGAGTTTTGGGTGACTTTGCCTGTGATTCTAACATATCTGAAAACAACTTTTATAGTCATATAAGCCTTGAATCTCAGTCTTAGCCCCTCAAAACTCCATGAGAATTTTTTTCTCATCATTTAATTTTAGAAAAAAAAATCTCTGATCCTAATTCACTCTGCTTTTTTCTCTCTGTGGTTCATGGGGTCATGGCCATGTGACTGAGAAATGTACACCTAACTGCAGGTGTTTACATTAAATGATTTTCACTTGATTTTAGTGATTTAGTGATAGTAGTGATTTTCATCTTCCCACTTTTTCCTGATTTAGGTTGTTCTGTAGGAGAGGTAAAAATTTTCCTTTATAATAGGGTCTGGATGGGGGTTTGTGTAACAAAAGACAGATTAACAAGGAAAAAAATAAGCTTATTAATGTTTATCATGCATGTAACATATGGCATACCCAGAGGTGAGTAACTTAAAGAGGTGGCTTAGAATTCCATCTTACATATAATCTTCAACACAGAATCATAAATTTATGTAGAAATGACAGGGCAAAGGGAAGTGGTTTTAGGCTTATGCATAGAAAACTATGGGAAGGTAAATACATGGGATGAAACTAATGAAGTAAGATCTGTTTGTGGATTTCTATGGTGTCGTTGTCTCTGGGCTGAGAGTCAAGCCCTCTCCAGTAAAGGAAAATTTATATCCTATCTAAAGGCAGAAAAGTGGTAGGGTAGAGAGAGATTTTCCTTTATTAGTTGCTTCTTAAATTGTCTTCAGCTCAAAATAATTCTTATTTATGTCAAAGAGGCATGTCTTGGGGTGACATATTCTGGATTGCTCCAATCCCTTTCACAATATAGCACTCCTCATATTAATCTTTTTCAAGGGAATGGTAGAGGAATTTATCACAACAGCTATTTCCTTGTTTCATTCACCTGCTCAGGCATGAAGCCTAATGACCATGCAGATTCTCTGGTTGTTTTGCCCATCTCTATGACAGATAAGTTGCCATTAGTTTTGGCATTGAAGGGCCACTGTAACCTGTCCACCTACTTTCCTCAAATGCCGATCTTCCATAGGTAGGAAAACAGTGAGTTGGCTCTCCAGGCCTCCAACAAACCCTCCATGTGAATGTAAGATTTAGCAGTGACTCTTTTAATTTTCCTCCACGTAAGTGATACTCTTCATAGTTTCCAGAGATGATGCAAGCTTTCTCTTGTTTTGATATGTAGTTAGTCATTTCTAGGGAAAAATCTGGGACCTGTGTTTGGATCTTCAATCTACCATAATCCCTGCACGTTAGGGATCTTTTTCTTCAGTCTGATCAAATTTGGAAAAGGAAAGAAAAGCTACATTTCATGCTTCCTGAGACAGGAAAGCCCTACAGAAATGACATCCAGGATGTGCAAAGGGTAAGGTGATACACCATTAGTATGTAAAGCCTTGCTCAGATGAATGGCTGGCAATGCCAATGGGAGAGAGAGAGACCTCTGTTGGGACCCAGCATGTTGCTGTTTGGAAGAAACCTTTCAACCAAATAGTTTGGGTCTGATCTCACTTCCTACTGCTGGCTAGCTGTACTATGTCTTACACAGTGCAGGCTCCCTTTTTTTCTATGGTTCTTTGACACCCCCACCTCCCTGCCAGCCTGGTGTGGCTGATCAAGCTGTTCAAACAACTGGAAGACATCAGAAGTTAAACACTCATTATTTTAATTTGATGCTAATCATGTGTTAATGAGACTAATCCTTGCAATGATTCAGGTAATTTGCTTAATGGCTGCCCAGAGTACAGATTACAGCAATCAGTCACGTCTGATAAGATGTCTGTTGTGGAGAAGGCTGTCAGGTGAATGAGGTGGGAAAAGGCTCAGGAGTAAGGGTCTGATGTCAGGCATGTTCTGTGTTGGAGAGTAGGGGTTGGGGGAAGAAGACAGCTCAGAAATCCAAAAGTTCAACCAGAAATGAGCATCCTAGTGCTCTTGTTTAGGAAGAAGTTAGCGTTGACAGGCTGTCTCACTTATAGTGACAAACATTGAAAAAAGCATGAAAGTTTGAGGAGAATTGGATACGTAATTCATTTTGTTCTAGAGAAATGATTAACTCAGTATAATGTCAGTGGTAGGCATACTCCTTTGTTGAGTTAGCAACACTTTTACTAGCAAAATGTCAAAGAAAGGAAGAAAGTAAATCCACTCAGAACAAAAAAGTTAAGTTTTCTTCTCATACATAGGAAATATAGGTCAAAACCAAACACATCAATTGAAGCCTTATGTTTTTGTTACATCCAAGTATTATGAGTCCGCAAGGCCATTTAGATACAAACGCCAATGTGCTTAGAATAATCAGTACTAAGCTTGGGAACATCTTGCCCTCTACAACATTGCTGGGTTGAATCATGACATATCTTTTCTTTCCTTAAAATATTGTAATTTAATAGATTACTAATTATAGACATATAGAAATAACAAAGCATTTAGAAAGTAGCAAGTTGAAAAATGCTGCCAATTATCTGCTTTGGCTTAATTTCTCCATAATGACAGGAAATTTAAAATTTTATAGATATACTATGTTATGTCAACCTTAAAAATAAAGCAGCCAATTATTTTACTAGCAAAGTGAATTAATTCAGAAATAGCAGAGAAATTGCAATTTGGGACAACAAACTATAGAGAACCATAGGCAAATCTAAAGAGACAAGGGGGGGTTCAGCCTTTCTTAGATTTTAGGAGGAATTAGGGAAGGTTGTTTTATTTATTTATTTTTTATTATTTTTTTAAATTTTATTATATTATGTTAGTTACCATACAATACATCATTAGTTTTTGATGCAGTGATCCATGATCCATTGTTTTCATATAACACCCAGTGCTCCATGCAGTATGAGCCCTCCTTAATACCCATCACCGGGCTAACAAATCCCCCCTTCCCCCTAAAACCCTGTTTGTTTCTCAGAGTCTATAGTCTCTCATGGTTCATCTCTCCCTCCAATTCCCACCCCCCCTCATTTTTCCCTTCCTTCTCCTAGTGTCCTCCATGCTATTCCTTATGTTCCACAAATAAGTGAAACCATATGATAATTGACTTTCTCTGCTTGACTTATTTGACTTAGCATAATCTCCTCCAGTGCCATCCATATTGATGTAAAAGTTAGGTATTCATCCTTTCTGATGGCTGAGTAATATGGACCACATCTTCTTTATCCATTCATCTGTTGAAGGGCATCTCGGCTCTTTCCACAGTTTGGCTACTGTGGACATTGCTGCTATGAACATTGGGGTGCATATGGCCCTTCTTTTCACTACATCTGTGTCTTTGGGGTAAATACCCAGGAGTGCAATTGCTGGGTCATAGGGTAGCTCTATTTTTAAATTTTTGAGGACCCTCCACACTGTTTTCCAAAGTGGCTGTACCAACTTGCATTCCCACCAACAGTGTAAGAGGGTTCCCCTTTCTCCACAACCTCTCCAATATTTGTTGTTTCTTTCCCTGTCCATTTTTGCCATTCTAACTGGTATAAGGTGGTATCTCAGTGTGGTTTTGATTTGGATTTCCCTGATGGCTAATGATGATGAACATTTTTTCATGTGTCTGTTAGCCATTTGTATTTCTTCTTCAGAGAAGTGTCTTTTCATATCTTCTGCCCGCTTTTTGACTTGATTATTTGTTTTTTGGGTGTTGAGTGTGAGAAGTTCTTTATAGATCTTGGATACCAGCCCTTTATCTGTCGTGTCATTTGCAAATATCTTCTCCCATTCTGTGGGTTGCCTCTTTGTTTTGTTGACTGTTTCCTTTGCTGTGCAGAAGCTTTTTATCTTGATGAAGTCCCAAAAGTTCATTTTTGCTTTTGTTTCACTAGCTTTTGGAGATGTATCTTGAAAGAATTTGCTGTGGGTGATGTCAAAGAGGTCACTGCTTATGTTCTCCTCTAGGATTTTGATGGATTCCTGCCTCACATTGAGGTCTTTCATCCACTTTGAGTTTATCTTTGTGAATGCTGTTAGAGAATGGTCGAGTTTCATTCTTCTGCATGCGGCTGTCCAATTTTCCCAGCACCATTTATTGAAGAGACTGTCTTTTTTCCATTGCATATTTTTTCCTGCTTTGTCAAAGATTATTTGATCATAGAGTTGAGGGTCCATATCTGGGTTCTCTATTCTGTTCCATTGGTCTATATGTCTGTTTTTGTGCCAGTACCATGCTGTCCTGGTGATCACAGCTTTGTAATATAGCTTGAAATCAGGCAACGTGATGCCCCAGCTTTGTTTTTCTTGGCGATTCGGGGTCTTTTCTGATTCCATACAAATTTTAGGATTGTTTGTTCCAGTACTTTGAAAACTGTCATTGGAATTTTGATTGGGATGGCATTGAAGGTATAGATTGCTCTGGGTAGCATAGACATTTTAAAATTGTTTATTCTTCCGGTCCATGAACATGGAATATTTTTCCATCTTTTTGTGTCTTCTTCAATTTCTTTCATGAGTGTTTTGTAGTTCCTAGAGTATAGATCCCTTACCTCTTTGGTTAGGTTTATTCCGAGGTATCTTATGGTTTTTGGTGCTATTGCAAATGGAATCGTTTCTCTAATTTCTCTTTCTACAGTTGTGTTGTTAGTGTATAAGAAAGCAACTGATTTCTGTGCATTGATTTTTTATCCTGCCACATTACTGAATGGCTGTATGAGTTCTAGTAATTTGGGGGTGGAGTCTTTGGGGTTTTCCACATAAAGTATCACGTCATCTGCAAAAACAGAGAGTTTGACTTCTTCTTTGCCAATTTGAATACCTTTTATTTCTTTTTGTTGTCTGATTGCTGTTGCTAGGACTTCTAGTACTATGTTGAACAATAGTGGCGAGAGTGGGCATCCTTGACGTGTTCCTGATCTTAAGGGAAAGGCTCTCAGCTTTTCCCCATTAAGGATGATATTCGCTGTAGGTTTTTCATAGATGGATTTTATGAACCTGAGGAATGTTCCCTCTATCCCTATATTCTGGAGAGTTTTAATCAGGAAAGGATGTTGTATTTTGTCAAATGCTTTTTCTGCATCAATTGAGAGGACCATATGATTCTTCTCCCTCCTCTTATTAATGTGTTCTATCACACTGATTGATTTGCGAATGTTGAACCACCCTTGCATTCCAGGTATAAATCCCACTTGGTCGTGGTGGATGATCCTTTTAATGTATTGTTGGATCCTATTAGCTAGGATTTTGTTGAGGCTTTTGGAATCCATATTCATCACGGATATCGGTCTGAAATTCTCCTTTTTGATGGGGTCTTTGCCTGGCTTGGGGATTAAGATGATGCTGGCCTCGTAGAATGGGTTTGGAAGTTTTCCTTCTGTTTCTATTTTTTGAAATAGCTTCAGTAGAATAGGTATTATTTCTTCTTTGAATGTTTGGTAGAATTCCCCAGGGAATCCATCAGGCACTGGACTCTTGTTTTTTGGGAGGTTTTTGATCACTGCTTCAATCTCGTTACTGGTTATTGGCCTATTCACGTTGTCAATTTCTTCCTGTTTCACTCTTGGCAGCTTATAGGTTTCCAGGAAGGCCTCCATTTCATCCAGATTGCTCAGTTTATTGGCATATAGTTGTTGATAATAATTTCTAATAATTGTTTCTATTTCCTTGGTGTTAGTTGTGATCTCTCCCCTTTCATTCATAATTTTATTAATTTGGGTCCTTTCTCTTTTCTTTTGGATAAGTCTGGCCAGTGGTTTATCGATCTTATTAATTCTTTCAAAGAACCAACTTCTAGTTTCATTGATCTGATCTACTGTGTTTCTGGTTTCTAATTCATTGATCTCTGCTCTAATTTTAATTATTTCTCTTCTGATGTGTGGCTTAGGCATCGTTTGTTGCTTTTTCTCTAGTTCTTTAAGGTGTACAGTTAGTTGATGAATTCGGGATTTTTCTTTTTTTTTTTTTAAGATTTTATTTATTTATTTATAAGAGACAGAGGCAGAGGGAGAAGCAGGCTTCCTGCGGAGCAGAGAGCCCAATGCGGGACTTGATCCCAGGACTCTGGGATCATGACCTGAGCCGAAGGCAGACGCTTAACCGACTGAACCACCCAGGTGTCCCAGGATTTTTCTATTTTTTTGAGTGAGGCTTGGATGGCTATGTATTTCCCCCTTAGGACTGCCTTTGCAGTATCCCATAGGTTTTGGACTGATGTGTTTTTGTTCTCATTGATTTCCATGAATTGTTTAAGTTCTGCTTTGATTTCCTGGTTGACCCAAACATTCTTGAGCAGAGTGGTCTTTAGCTTCCAAGTGTTTGAATTTCTGCCAATTTTTTTCTTGTGATTGAGTTCCAGTTTTAAAGCATTGTGGTCTGAGAATATGCAGGGAATAATCTCAATCTTTTAGTATCGGTTGAAACCTGATTTGTGACCCAGTATGTGGTCTATTCTGGAGAAGGTTCGATGTGCGCTCGAGAAGAATGAGTATTCTGTTGTTTTAGGGTGGAATGTTCTGTAAATATATATGAGGTCCATCTGGCCTAATATTTCAAAGCTCTTGTTTCCTTGTTGATTTTCTGCTTAGATGATCTGTCCATTGCTGAGAGTGGAGTATTGAGGTCTCCTACAATTAATGTATTGTTATCAATATGACTCTTTATTTTGGTTAACAGTTGGCTTATGTAGATGGCTGCTCCCATGTTGGGGGCATAGATATTTACAATTGTTAGATCTTCTTGTTGGACAGACCCTTAAAGAATGATAAAGTGTCCTTCTGTGTCTCTAATTACAGACTTTAGTTTAAAATCTAATTTGTCTGATATAAGAATTGCTACCCCAGCTTTCTTTTGAGGTCCGTTGGCATGGAAGATGGATCTCTATCCCCTCACTTTCAGTCTGGATGTATCTTTAGGTTCAAAATGAGTCTCTTGTAGGCAGCCTATGGATGGTTCCTGTCTTTTTATCCAATCTGCAACTCTGTGCCATTTTATGGGAGCATTTAGGCCATTCACGTTCAGAGTGATTATTGAAAGATATGAATTAATTGTCATCATGTTGCCTGTGAAGACGTTGTTTTTATAGATTGTCCCTGTAAATTTCTGTTGTATAGCACTCTTGGGGTCTTTCTCCTTTTATAGAACCCCCTTAATATTTCTTGCAGGGCTGGCTTAGTGGTCACATATTCTTTCAGTTTCTGTCGGTCATGGAAGCTCTGTATCTCTCCATCCATTCTAAATGAAAGCCTTGCCGGATAAAGTATTCTTGGCTTCATGTTCTTCTCATTTAGTTCCCTGAATATGTCTTGCCAGGCCTTTCTGGCTTGCCAGGTCTCTGTGGATAGGTCTGATGTTATTCTGATGTTCCTCCCTCTGTAGATAAGGAATCTCTTTCCCCTAACTGCCCTTAAGATGGTTTCCTTGGGTTCTAAGATTTGCAAGTTTTACTATTACATGCTGGGGTATTGGTCTGTTTTCCTTGATCTTGGGAGGGGTCCTCTCTGCCTCTAGGATGTGAATGTTTGTTTCATTCCCCAGATTAGGGAAGTTCTCAGCTACGATTTGCTCAAATACATCTTCTAGTCCTCTCTCTCTCTCCACTCCCTCGGGATTCCAATTATTCTGACATTGGAACGCTTCACGGTGTCACTTATTTCTCTGATTCTATTTTCATGGATTCTGAGTTGTTTTTCCCTGGCCTCCTCTTTTCCCTTTTTATCTATTATGTTGTCCTCCAGGTCACTTATTTGTTCTTCTGCCTCAGTTACCCTAGCTGTTAGATTATCTAGATTGGATTGGATCTCATTGATAGCATTTTTAAGTTCTGTCAATTCACCTTTCATTTCTGCCCTTAGAGACTCTATGTTGCCCTTAATTGATTTCTCCATTCTAGCCATTATCTTCACAATTGCTAGCCTGAATTCCATCTCCAACATCTTGGTTATATCTGCATCCATTTGTAAATCTGCAGCATAAGTCATAATCTCTGAGTCTTTTCTATTTTGGGGGCTCCTCCTCCTAGTCATTCTGTTGATGGGTGTTTGAGGGAATGTATAGAGTCCAAATTATTGACCAGAACCCAAGCAAGGTGCACCTGTTTCCTTGGGACCTTAGGGTTGCTGGCCTCTTGTTTTCCCAGCCTATCTTCTGCGGGAGGGGCCTGCCATGCTGTACTCAGGCAACCCTCTTTGGGTGGAGTTGCCCTACCCCCCTGTGGTGGGGGATGGGCTCAGCAGGAATCAGTTTTGGGGGCTTTTGTTCTCTGGTGGCTTTCCCTGGTGGCTTTCTGCGTCTCTCCTGCGAGTCAGAGCAGAAGAGACCGTTTCCAACCCTCTGCCTCAGAGCAGAGAGACCGCAGTCTGTTCTTCAGTGAGCTCTCCAGGCCACACCGTCTCTGTTTCTGTCCATGCTGCTATAAACTGCAGCGTCCTGGGTTGTGCACCCCTCCGCAGCGCTCCCAGTCCTGCCTCCAGGTCGGGGCACGTCTTTGCCCTTTGTGCTTCTAAAACCACCAGCCGCTCCCAGTTAGCCCACGCAACCCACCACTCCGGCTTTCCGCCCTAGGGGCTGCAGTTCACAGGCGCGACCCCACCGCTCCGGGTTTCCACCCCAGGGGCTGCCCTAAAGTCCTTTCCCTGCCACTACGGGTCTGCGAGTCTGTGCCCGTCTGCAGCGCGCGAGGCTGTCGCTCACTGGCGGTGTAGGATCCTCACAGCCATGCGCCCTCCCGCTGCCGTTTATCTTCCGATATCTGCCTGCAGAATCATGGCTCCCCGCTTCTTGCCTCAAAACTAACTGCCTGCAATATTCTGTTTGTAGAGATCCAGATCTTACATCTCAGGCTGGTTTTGTGGGTGCTCAGAGTGGTCTGGTAGATATCCAGCTCAATTCCGGGGACCAGTTGAAATAGGGTCCCCTACTCCTCCGCCATCTTTCCTTACTCCCGGGAGGGTTGTTTTATTTATTTTATTTTTATTTTTTTAAAGATTTTATTTATTTATTTGAGAGAGAGAATGAGAGACAGAGAGCACGAGCGGGAAGAGGGTCAGACGGAGAAGCAGACCCCCCCGCTGAGCAGGGAGCCCGATGTGGGACTCGATCCTGGGACTCCAGGATCATGACCTAAGCTGAAGGCAGTCGCTTAACCAACTGAGCTACCCAGGCGCCCGGGAGGGTTGTTTTAAACAAAAGTTTTATTGGAGAGAAGTAAGAGTATGAAGTCATGGCAGTTTCTCATTGGCTGTGAGCAGCGGTTAGTGTGTTGTTTATGGGGTGGAGAGGGATCTTCCTTCTTTTTCTTAAAAGCAGGAGATGAAATTCCTATGTGAAAAATGTTCTCCCTTGTCAGGATAATTGTCACCTTCCTTCTTTGTGCTGCTTAAGCAGGCAGCAACTAATGGCAGCGGTAGGTGCGTGAGCGCGCCCCCTTCAGGGCTTCCTGACTCCATTTTAAACATGGTTTCCCTTATTTCACAGTAGATGTCCGAACCATCTCATTTCCAAAATACTTTGGTGAGGAGGGGCAAGTGTAAAGGAGAAATAGATTTAGGCATGAGGGTAGTTTTGTAGTTTGTTTTGTGTTTAACTTAGTCATTTTGAAATACTCATGATACCCTTTTATAACTACTGTGGACCCTAATTTAGTTCAATTTAATGAATATTTCTCCAGTGTCGATTTTTGTCTTAGTCCATTCAGGCTACCATAACAAAATACCATAGACTGCATGGCTTATAAACAACAAACATTTATTTCTCACAGTTCTGGAGGCTGGGAACTTCAAGCTCAGGGCACTCACAGATTCATTGTCTGGTAAAGACCTGTTTCCTAGATACTGTAATCTCACATGGAGGAGCAGGGAACAGATTTCTCTGGGGCTACTTTTATAAGGGCACAAATCCTAGTTATGAGGGCTCCACCCTCATGACTCAATCACCTCCAGATGCCCCACCTCCAAATATCATCATATTGGGGATTAGGTTTCAACATATGAATCTGGTGGTGGTGCTGGAGTGGGGGACAACAGACATTCAATCTATAGCAATTCTCTTCCAGGAGCTGTTTGTCTTATAAGGGGAAGAGGGGGCATGCATCATTCTGAGAAACAGAATGTGTCCACCTTATGAAAATGAGGGTGGAAATGCATAAGAAAGGGCAAAATGAAGAGCCAGCTATTTGAGGACTGGACATCCAACTGCTATAGGTAGGAATGTGAATTTTCAATGAGGACATAGAGGAGATGATGCAACATGAGCAGAGGATTTTGCATTGACATCAGTAGGGGGATTGCACACATCAGGGAAGACCAGACCTTCTAAGGCATACACAGAATTATATTTTTTAAGGTTAGCCTTGTGAACTCAGGTTAAAAGTTTTCTTTTTTTCTCCTTAGTTGAAAAACCATTTTCTCATCATAAAAGATTTCCGTAAGCTATCCATTTCATGCCACGTAAGTGACATAAAATACATTTGTATTAGTGAGATGCTTTGGATGAGATGTTTTATTTTTTTAATTTTTAAAAAATATTTAATTATTTATTTGAAAGAGAGAGAGAGAGAGCAGGGGAAGGGGCAGAGAGAGAGAGGGAGAGACTCTTAAGCAGACTCCAGGCCCAGCATGAAGCCTGACATCGGGCTCGATCTCATGACACAGAGATCATGACTTAAGCCAAAATCAAGAGTTGGACACTTAACCAACTGAGCCACCCAGGCACCCCAAGACATTTTATTTTTAAGGATCAAAATGCTGTTTTAGAAACATCTAACCTACAGTAGCACTACTCATGGAGTGCTTACCAGTGGCTCACTGATTAGAATTTGAGAACCAAAGCTTATAAGGCAGGCAGACCATTGTTTTTGTAATAGTTGTTTTTGTTGTTGTTCTTATTTACATCTGTCTCACTTTATCTAAGGAAAGGAGGATGCTTTATGGCTTGCTGAAGATAAGATAATTTGTGCAAAAGCAGGAGGCAAACCCTTACCTTCACTGGACTTTACTCCATGGATTCTTTTTTTTTTTTATTAAAGATTTTATTTATTTGTTTATTTGAAAGAGAAAGAGAAAGAGAGCGCTAGTGTGAGCAGGAGGAGGGGCAGAGGGAGAGAGAATCCCAAGCATACTCTGCACTGAGTGAGGAGCCCCATGCTGGGGTAGATCTCATGACCCTGAGATCGTGACCTGAGCCAAAATCAAGAGTCAAGGGCTTAACCAACTGAGCCACCCAGGCACCTCTCCATGGATTCATTATGGTACATTGCATCTTCCACTAAAGTGAGGTAAGAAATAAATCTTATAGAAGAAATGAAGTGAAAAACACTGAACAACTATATTAATATAAAGAAAGTAGAGATTTGGTGGGGTGATAAGGTGGTGGTAACGATTTTTCATTAATTTTTAAATATTTATGTGTTCATGTTGTATTATCTACACAAACCATATTAAATTTAGATGCTGTCTTAGACTATCTGGTCCTACGTCTTTTCTCTGTAGTAATACAGTTTGATATATCATGGCATAATTTTTTCATTCTTCCTTTTTATTTAGACTTTGGTCTCCTTCAGAAGTTAACTAGAAGGTTCTTGAAGGTATTCTTATACAGCCATCAATAGTGCAGTACATGGACTGTGCTATTAAAATGACCTTGAACATATTTTTTTGTTATTAAGGGAAACTGAATAATACTTGCCAAGAGTACTGTGAAAATTATACATTTCATTTAGAGTTTGTTTTGTTCATAGAAGAATATTTTACAAAGTTGCAGATTCTCATAATACGTTCATCTATGTCATAAATGACACAGATAATAGTTTGTTTTCTTAATCTTATTTTCCATGGAATTTAATGGACACTACTGGTTCATTGGATTTTCAGAGTATCAAAATTTATCTAAATGTTAAATTAGTTGAGAAAATTTATTTTTGCAGTACCTACCTTGCCAGGCTCTTCAAATACCAAGAGTAGATTATTTTGATTAAATTATGCATATGATGAATTTAAGGAAGAAAGGTATTAGTTCTAGGTAAAGGGACAATTTTCTGTCTTGCATTTCTTGTGGGAAATTGGTCTGGATTAATATTTTTGTTTCTAATTTTCAACTCAAAAATTAAGTATTGGGGCACCCAGGTGGCTCAGTCAGTTAAGCATTTACCTTCAGCTCAGGTCATTGTCTTGGGGTCTTGGGATCTAGCCCTGCATTGGGTTCCACACTCAGTGGGGAGTCTGCTTGTCCCTCTCCCTTGACCCTTCCCCCTGCCTGTGCTCTCTCTCTCTCTAATAAATAAATAAAATCTTAAAAAAAAATTAAGTATTAACATGATGAACAAATTACCCCAACTTCAAGATATACGAATAATAGAAATAATACCAATAATACTGGTTTAAATTGATTAATATGAAATTCTCATTTGTAATTTTTACATTTTTGCAAATGTCTTGATTAATTTTGGAAGGCCAATGTGATTTTTAGATTTTACTACTGAACTAATAAATCTGGTAAAGGAATTCATAGCTCTATAATAAGTTAAAATTGATAAGTAAGAGAAAACTCATTATTTGATTTTTAAAAGTTACCTCCACTTTCATTCCCAGAAAGAGAGTAGATATGCTTTTCCCTATACCTTTCACTAAATACAGTTAAAATCCTAGACAATATCTATAAAGCAAACATAAGAAGACTTTGAAATGTAGACAGAAGAAGGCAAACCAGCCAGGAATCTTTGGTCCCAAGGAAGTTCATGTGTTTTGTTTTTGTTTGTTAGTTTGTTTGTTTGCCTCATATATCCAAGAAACATAAATGAGGGAAGATAAAAAGTAGCTCCAACAAAAGTCTTCTCTCTCTCTTTTTTTTTTTTAATATTTTATTTATTTATTTGAGAGAGAGAGAGGGGGGAGCCTGATGTGGGGCTCAATCTCATGACCCTGAGATCATGACTGGAACTGAAACCAAGAGTCAGATGCTTAACCAACTGAGCTACCTAGGCACCCCAAAAGTCTTCTCTTTTTAAATAAAGGACCAAGAAAGGTACAAAGTAGAAAGGCAGAAATCTTTTAGACAATAACTGTTCTACTCCAGCTAAACACCACAGGAAGGAATGTGGCCTCACTCTACCCATAAAGCAAAGGTCAAATGGGGAGCCTACTTCCACTTTTGTCAAGATGTAATAAAGTACTCTAACTCCCCGGTGTCATCTAACTATCATCTAAACCAGATAGGAGTAAGACTCAAGATATGATTCACCCTGAGGCAAATTCTTCTCTAGCTGTGAACACATGAAACCAAACAAGTTATGTACTTCCAAAATATAATGGTGGGACAGGCATAAGATAGACACCCTCATTCCAAAAATGAGAAATAGGAAAGAAGAAAGGGGTAACGGGTCCCAAGTAAGTTCAAAATCAAACAGGGCAAGCAACATTAAGCCTTAAGCTTTGAGAATAATTGTCTTTGGCTTGATGCTATGCCTTCCTGTCCCACTGGGTTGGCCACATGACACAAACAGCTTGATGAAATAGCCCCACAGTGGCTTTGTGCCTGTGCCCCAACCCCTTACAATGACTCTCTGATGGGGCTCTGCCCCTTTGGTTCTCCTGGGCTGAGGTTCCATGATATGGCTCCACCCTTTAACACCCAGGTGGGGACCATCATGTCCTCCAAGTCCATGCATTCTATGTGATGGTGAATGGATGCTGCCAAAGTTTGCTGTCTGGGCTTTCTGGGGCAGTGGCCACCATGACCCGCACTATCCTGTGGGGCCTACTGGAGCTGCACCTGGGGCAACTAAGGAGCACTGGAGTGAAGGACTAGGGCCCACAACAAGAGATGGAACTGGCAGACATGCTGAGGTTCCCAGTGGCCTCTCCTTTGAAAGTCCTCTGTCCCCTGGGTTCTTGTATTCTGAGCCTGTGATGAGAGTGGCAGCTTTGATTGTCCCTGAATTTCTTCCATTGTCTTGGAGAATCGCTCCTGACTTCTGGTGAGATCCTGTTTTATACTAATCTCATCAAACTGTCACTTGGCCACACCCTTAGCGTCCTCACTTTTGCAATATGGATAGGCTGAGAATTTGCCAAATTTTTAAGCTTCCTTTTGCTTAACAATTCTGTCTTTAAAACATTTCTCTCTTCTCACATTAACCATAAGCAGTCTTGAAGAGACTAAGCCACACCGTCAACACTTTGGTTAGAAATAGCTTCAGCTCAATATTTAATCTCATTGCTCCCAAGTTGTGCCTTCCATAAAGCGCTAGAACACAAACACAACTTGGTCAAGTTCATTGCCAGTTTTTTTTTTTTTCTTCTTCTAGCTTCCAATAACATGTTCTTCATTTCTGTGTGAGACCTCATCAGAATGGCCTTTATCTTCCATATTTCTACCCATATTCTCTTTATGATTCTTAGGTATTCTCCAAGAAGATTGGGGCTTTCTCTATAGCTCTCCTCTCTTCTTTCTGAGCTCTCACCAGACTGCCTTTAAAGGTCCATTCACAAGAATACAGTAGTGGAGCAATTGAAAATCCCTAGGCAAAAAGGAAAAAAAAAAAAAAGAACTTTAACCTAAACCTCATGCCTAAACTGCCATTTAACTCAAAATACATCATGGATTTAAATGTAAGACTATAAAACTTTTAGAAAAAAACAGGAGAAAATCTTTTGAATCTGGGGCTAGGCAAAGAGTTCTTAGACTTGACTTGATACCAGAATTATGATTCTAAAAAAAAAAAAAATGATACATTGAACTTTCAAAATTATGAACTTTTGCTCTGTGAAACCTTGTTAAGAAAATGAAAATATAGGAGTAGCCTAGGGAAAATATTTGCAAACCACATGTCTCAAAAGGACTTGTATTTAGAACATAAAAAGCCTCTCAAAACTCACAAGAAAGGAAATCAACAATCTCTGTAGAAACCAGACCAAAGATATGAACAGGTATTTCCCTAACGAGAATGTACAATTGACAAGTACATGAAAATATATTCAACATCATTAGCCATTATGGAAATGCAAATTAAAACCATAAGGAGACATCCCTAAAAACCTATGAGAATAGCTAAAATAAAAAACTGTGGCAACACCAAATCCTAATAAGATTGCAGAGAAACTAGATTACTCATATTCAGTTGTGTAAATGTGAAATGGTACAGCCACTCTGGAATATAGTTTGGCAGTTTCTTTTTTTCAATATTTAATTTTATTTTTAAAAAATATTTTATTTATTTATTTGACAGATGGAGAGCGAGAGAGAGAGCACAAGTAGGCAGAGAGGCAGGCAGAGGGAGAGGGAGAAGCAGGCTCCCCACTGAGCAGAGAGCCCGACGTGAGTCTCCATCCCAGGACCCCAGGATCATGACCTGAGCCGAAGGCAGACGCTTAACTGACTGAGCCACCCAGGTGCCCCAGTTTGGCAGTTTCTTAAAAAACTAAACATACAATTGCCATAAAGCCTGCAGTTGCATTCTTGGGTATTTATTCCAGAGAAGTAAACTTAGATTCATGTAAAAATCTGTACCCAAATGTTCATAACAGCTTTATTCATGGTAGCAAAAAACTGGAAACAACCCAGATGTCCTTTAATGCATGAATGGTTACACAAACTGTAGTATGTCTGTACCATGATGTACTACTCAGCAATGAAAAGAGCCACCGTTGACAACAACCTGGATAAATGTCCAGAGAATTATGATAAGGAAAAACAAAAAGCCAATCCCAAATGCTTACTTACCTTATGATTCCAACTATATAATATTCCTGAAATGATAAAATTAGAGAAATGTGGAGCAGATTAGTGGTCACCAGAGACTGAAGAGGAGGTGGGGTGGGAGAGAAGGGGGTATGTGAATAAGAGAGTGCCATGAAGAATCCTTACGGTGATGAAAGGTTCTATATCTTGACTGCATCAATGTCAGTATCTTGGTTGTGATATTTTATTATAGTTTTACAAGATATTATCATTGGGAAAATCTGGGGAAAGGTAAATGAGATTTCTCTAAATTATTTGTGCCAACTGCATTTAAATCTACAGTTATCTCAAAATAAAAAGTTTGGTTAAAAATAAAGCTAGCTTTCGGGGCGCCTGGGTGGCTCAGTCGTTAAGCGTCTGCCTTCGGCTCAGGTCGTGATCCCAGGGTCCTGGGATCGAGCCCCACATCGGGCTCCCTGCACCGCGGGGAAGCCTGCTTCTCCCTCTCCTACTCCCCCTGCTTGTGTTCCCTCTCTCGCTGTATCTCCTCTGTCAAATAAATAAATAAAATCTTAAAAAAAAAATAAAGCTAACTTTCAATAGATCTCAGATTTACTCTCAACTTCCAAAACACAAGAACTTTTTCTTTGGGACGTTCCCATTTTGGTAAACTGAAGTAAAGTGTTAAATATCCAACGAACAAATCCAGGAGAACAGTTGTGTTCTAGACTAATGGTTAACCATGCAATTGTTCTTCTGTTCTATCGATATTATCCAATACTTCAAAATAATACTTGAAAATAAAATGTGCTCGTCCATCCAATACATTCAGATACCACTCTCTTTTTGTGACTTATGCATATTTTCCATATTACAAACAGGATGAAATTCTATATGACTTTCACCCATGTGCTACATACCACATCAACATTACATGTTTTGAAAAACTCCAATTCAAATCCTCTTTTGCTTGTCAGTTATAAGACACAGAATACCCTATGTTCTGGCAAAAAATAGGACAGAAATCCAACTTTTTCGGAATTTGGCAATTTGGTTTCATTAGGGAATTATTAAATGATTTGGGGAGATTTCCCTCACAGGTTTCAGAATTAATGGAAAGTTTTACTATCCAATTTTCTTTCCAACTTCTATTCTTAGAATGCCTCTTATTTTACCTTTTCCTCTCAACTGTGATTTTTTTTCTTTCCTGTGCTTTTACCTTTCTTAATTTTGTTTGCTTCTCTTCATTGCTCTCTTCTTCCTCAAACATGTAGCCAAGGAGAAGACTCACTGGATCTGCAGAAACAGCTCAAAATGTCCCTGAGGGTATGAAAGGCCACAGATCTAAGTCAGAAGTGCTTGTGTTTCCCAAGTAATTATAAAGAGAAGTTTTACAAGATGTGTCTGGGAATGAGAGATTTGTTTCCTCCATGAAGTTTTTGCCAGTAGGCTAAAGATGGAGAATAAGTATCAGAGGACATCTGAGGCCAAATACATTTACATAACCCCAAGGCACATTTTCATCTATATTTTCAGACTGATGATTTGAAAATTATCACTTCTGTTTTGAATATACTTCTTATGGCCAATTTTGTTTATTCATGTGTGTTTAAACTTGGGGGTTATGCAGTGTGTATTTGAAACTCAAGCTAGCGTATCTCCTGGAAAAGAAACAATGACTCTTTTCCAAAGAAAAGAAGAGAGAGCCTGACATTTTTTTGCTTAAGGTCTATGGCACTAGGCAGAAATTTGTATTAGCATCAAACTGCTGTAGCTCTAAAAGGCATTCAATCCCCACCTTCCTTTTAGGAGAGACAGTGTCAGCTTAAAATTAATTACTAAAATGTGAAACAAATCAAAAGACAAAACAAATCAGGCTGTTAAGACAAACATTAAAAATCAAATTATGCTCTCAAAATAGGCAATTTACAGCTTGGAAGGGTAATTGGCAAACCTGAAATGCATACAAATAGTTGAAATTACTGACTCAAGTGGTATATTACTTATTGGAGGGTATAATTTGACAATGACTCTTAAAAAGGGATAGAGATTCTATCATTTTTCATGATTTAACAGCAAAATATGGTATAGCACTCTGTCTAAAAGAGTCTGAAAGAGGATTAAATTGAAGAAAGAGCTGTAGCTGAAAGAGAAACGGGTGTTGAAGCTATCTGTCAGGAGGAAGCATGGGTTGGTTTTAAAGTTTTACAGTCCTAGGTTAAATGAACACTCTCTCCAGAGACAACCACTGACCGCTGTGTTTCAGGAAATCATTCAAATAGGTTTACCTTACTGGTTTGGGAAGTAGGACACGGAGCACCCCATCTGACAGCTGAGCTATCAAATGTGGTATTCAGAATCATCTCAAGGATAAAGTTCCCTGAACATGTACATGTTTATTGACCAAATACCATATCAAATTTTAAAACAAAGAATCCATTTAGTGAAAATCTAGGCATTTTCATAGTGCCATTATATTCCTTTGTATGATGGGGGGGCGTGGAACCACGATTGTTACTTGAAATGGCAATATTTACCATTGTGATAGCCATGTGCTTCAGTCAAAGACTGCACATAGGATAATATAAATGGCAGATGAACCATGAGAGACTATGGACTCCAGGAATCAGACTGGGGGTTTTAGAGGGGAGGGGGTTGGGACGATGGGTTAGCCCAGTGATGGGTATTAAGGGGGGCACGTATCGCATGGAGCATTGGGTGTTATACACAAGCAATGAATCATGGAACGCTACATCATGAACTAATGAAGTACTGTATGGTGACCAACATAATATAAAAAAAACTACAAAAAAAAAAAATATATATATATATAAATGCCAGAACAGAGGTCAATTCCCATGTGTCTCCACTAGATGTTATTTTTTTTCTTGAGGCCTCTTACCTATCTTATCAGCTCTTGGCCACCACTATCTTCTACCTTTGGTGTTTCTTTAGACTGTGCCATTCTACCTCCCCTTTTCAGGACATGCATTTTCTCTGCCCTGCAGACAGACACATTCACACCCAGATTTCTCAGCTTGGGCTAGTCAATATTCTTATGACCATTAAGGTCACTAATTTTCATGTAAGTTTAACATAACCTAAACCATAGCAGGGTGTTTTTTTTTTTTTTTTTTTTAACACCTTTATTGAGGTGTGATTGACATAGTACAATACATTGCCCATATTTAAAAGGTACAATTTGAAGTTTCAGCAAAAGCTTACATTTGTGAAATAATCACTACAGTCAATATAAGAAATAGATCCATCACCCTCAAAAGTCTCCTGGTGTCCCTTTCAAACCCTTTCTTCCTATCCCTTCTTACTCCTTCTCACCAGGAAGCCACTGACAAAATCTTTATGACTTTAGATTAGTTTGTCTTTTCTAGAGTTTTATGTAGATGGAGCTATACAATGGACATTCTTTTCTTGTCTGGAGTCTTTCAGTCAGCATTTTTTTTTTTTTTTTTTTTTTTTTTTTTTTTTGAGATTCATCCATGTTGTTGTGTGTATTAATTGTTTATTCCTTTTTGCTACTGAGTAGCATTTCACTGTATGGAAATGCCAGAGTTCATCTCTTAGCCTGTCAATGGATATTTGAGTGGTTTCTTACAAATAAAACTGCTATGAACATTCATGTACAAATCTTTCTATGGATGCATGCTTGCTGTTCTCTTGGGAAAATATCTAGAGATAGCAATGTTGGATAATATGGTAGTTATATTTTTAACTTTTTAAGAAGTCAACATACTGTTTTCCAAAGTAGTTGTACCATTTTACCTTCCCATCAGCAGTGTATGAAAGTTCTAGTTCCTCTCTTCTCCAAGATTTGTATAGTCAGTCTTTTTAATTCTAGCCACTCAATTGGTATGTAGTGGTGAGTTATGTTGCTTAAATTTGCATTTTCCTGTTGATTAATCATGTTGAACATCTTTTCACTCCTTCCATTTTCTTTAATAATGTGACTGTTAAATCCTTTTCCCATTTTTTAAATTGGGTTGTTTGTTCTTATTGTTGAGTTTTGAGAATTCTTTATATGCTGTGGATACATGTCCTATATCAGATATATGCTTTGCAAATATTCTCTTTCAGTCTCTGGCTTGTCTTTTTGTTCTCCTAAAATTATCTTCTGAAGAGCAGATGTTTTTAATTATGATGAGATCCAATATCTAAATTTAATTTTTATAGATTTTTCTTTTTGCATCATGATGAAAAAAGTTTGCCTAACCCAAAGGCACAAAGGTTTTTCATTTAAGTTTTCTTCTCAAATTTTTATCATTTGCAATTTTACATTTAAGCCTATAATTTGTTTTTAGTTGATTTTTGTGTTTGGTGTGCGATGTAATTTGAAGGTTTTTTTCTTTTATTTTTGCAAATGGATATCCATTTGTA
Source organism: Mirounga angustirostris (assembly GCF_029215605.1). Classification (NCBI taxonomy): domain Eukaryota; kingdom Metazoa; phylum Chordata; class Mammalia; order Carnivora; family Phocidae; genus Mirounga; species Mirounga angustirostris. The sequence goes on from NW_026991710.1 coordinate 63,843,668, forward strand.
TCAACACTGCTTGTGACAAGACTTCCTTTCCTCTCCTGAATTACCTTCCTAGCAGAGTTCTTGATGAGGAGTCACAGCTAAAAAGTTATTTGCAATACAACATCTGAATCGTAGCATAAATTCAGAAATCACATTAGTACACATTTCAGTAGAGTGTAAAAGAAGTGCTTATAGGTCTATTATGCAGGAATAAGTTTAAGTTGACAACCAAAGACTTTCATAAATGTCCTCTAGCATAATCAGCATGTAGAAAATGTGGGGGAAAAAATGAATGGATAAATGCACAAATAAATAGCTTATTAGAATGTGTAGGTCATGGGCATCTGGGTGGCTCAGTTGGTTAAGCGACTGCCTTCAGCTCAGGTCATGATCCTGGAGTCCCTGGATCGAGTCCCGCATCAGGCTCCCTGCTCAGGAGGGAGTCTGCTTCTCCATCTGACCCTCCCCCATCTCATGTGCTCTCTCTCTCAAATAAATAAATAAAATCTTTAAAAAAAAAAAAAAAGAATGTATAGGTCATCCCCCCCCCCACCCCCCATCCCCAGTTCTGCTGTGTAAGCCAGTCATTCTTTTCCTTTATTTTCTTGTAACTATTTCAGATGACTTGGAGTTCATCAGGTTTTTCCACAGGAACTGAGGATCTAGGGATTCTTTAAGATTTGACCTTTTTTTTTGTAATTTTTTGACTCCATGTTTTATAAAACCCCTAAAGATATCCCTTGCAGGATTGAGTCTTAGTTGCCAACAATGGCAAAAAGCTATTTAGTATATATTTATGGACTCTTTTACTCTTCCTGCTCACTTTCTCCATTTCATTTTGTCACTTTTGCTTCCTGGATCAGCCTCAGATCTGTTTTTGGGATAACCTAGAATTTGCGGATGAATTCCTGGCACAATTCTTCTGAAAAGATGCCAATCCCTGACTAAGGAATGAAGTATTTAATTCTTTGGCAATAAAAGAATTAAGCCCATAGAAACTTTTAGGGCTAATCTAATTCAATTTTGCAATATTAAATTTAGACAAAAATTGAAAATAGTTTGTTATACTATGATGCTTAAAATGTTTTATCTGTATTGAATTTCTCTGTGTGAATCTTTGTAACAGTGCATCAGTAAAGTCAAAATTTGGCCAGCAGAAAGCTTTAATATGTAAACAATTATTTGAAACATACTCTTTGACCATAATACATGTTTAAATGCCTTGTAATATTTGTTCCAGATATAAAAATCCAAATTATCTCCGGTCTTTAAAATAAGTACGAGAAATGAAAGGGCTTAACACAAAATTCTATTTGGTGTAAAATGCTATATTGTTATTTGCTTTATTTGTCTTTTTATGTCTGGATCACAGACAATATCTTGAACAAATTCTATGGATACATATTTTTACAAAAGCCAGGTTAAAAGAACATTGAAAGGAATAGAATAGTCAGTAAGAGACAACAGATACAGCAGATATTAAATTACATGTATATATGTAGTGCTGCTTAAATGTCTAGTATCTATTACATATCTTGTATTGTTTAAGTGTATGACTGATTTTAATGCCAACATTATAGTTTCTATTTTGACTTTGCTGAAGGGACAGGATTTGATTTCTTCTGTCATCTGCTCATCCTTGTAATTTAGTGATGCTCCCCAAATCAGGATTTCAACTATCTCCACTCAGGGTCTTATGGTTTAATTACAACTATTGATTTTTTTGGCTGTGATTTCGTTCATTATACGTTCTTTTTTATTTAGTTGGATAACACTGTCATTGGTTTGTTCACTTCTCAGTTTTTCCAATTATTTTTATGCACTTTGGGTTTAATCAATTAATTTTCCAAGCTGTAAATTATCCATTTTGAGATTGTAATTTGTTTTTAATGTATGTCTTAACAACATGATTTGTTTCATGTTTGTAATTAATTTTGAGCTTTGAAAATAAAATTGCATGACAAATCATTATGGGCAATGCCACTACCATAGACAATAAAGATGAAATTTGTCATATAAGCAAATTTTTTTTTATTTTGATGCTTTTTAGGAAAGTTTTAATAGCTAAACATGAGTGAGATTAAACCATGGCAGCCCAGAGAAAGAGAAAGCACATTTTCACATGATAGCAGGACTATTAATACCTAAGTAATTATAATATGTGTTATATCAGTTGTCTATTACTGTATAACAAACCACTCAAAAACTCAGATGTTTAAAACAATGACAATTTATTTTTCACAAGTCTGTGGGTTAGATGATCTGTGGTTTGATCTGGGACAGGCTTGGTTGATCTTGACTGGGTTTGCCCATGCATCTATGTTAAGCTACAGGTCAGCCAGGTGGCTCTTCTTTGGGGAGTTGGTTGGTTGTTGGGTGAGGCAATAGGGCTAGTGAGACATATCTCTCTTATCTTCCAGCAGGCTAGCCAGGACTTGCTCATATGGCAGTTGCAGGGTCAAAGGGCTAGAGTGAAACTATGGCCCCTTGAAATCTAGGCTTAGAAATGACACATCATTTCTGCTACATTCTATTGGCCAAACCAAGTTAAAAAAGGACAGCTCAGATTTAAGGAATGGAGAAATAGCCCTCTTGCTGGAAGAAGTGCAAAGTTATTTTGCAAGGGGCTCGGATTGAGAGAGAGGGGAAAAATTGTGGTCATTTTTTCAATCTGCTATTTTCAGATAAGTCTGATCTCCCAATCAGCCTTTATTTTCAAAGCTTTTCACCAGGATGAATATTCTTTTCCTATTATCTTCTCTCCATTTCATTCATAAAGTATATATCAGGAAATAGATAGTTTTTACATGCAGATGTATTACTTATTATTCATCAATATTCCAGAGATCCTTATGCTATAAGTTGCTTATATTTCCCTTGTGAAAATTATGGCAGTGAGAACAGTAACTAACAAGAAAGTTTAAATAAATAAGCTTAGTGACATTTTTGAGGTTATAAACACGTTACTATCAGATGTGGAAATAAAACTTGTCATATAAACCTGAAACTAGTTTTAAATTTGTCCACTGTCAATGTAGATTTCATGATTCCCATGCCACCTCATTGCTTACTGCTGTGTAAACTTAGGCAATTTACTTATCTTTTCTGTGCCTGAATTTCCTTACCTGTAAAATGGATAATAATAGTGTATGCCTTATATTTTTGTTTTAGGGATTAAATTAGGTAAATATGTAAAGCACTTAAAACAGTGCCTGACATATAGAAGTACTCAATATATGATGGATATTATTTTGATTATTAGCCAAAGGACCATCAGTTGACCATCTCTTATCCTACGCTTTTGGTCTCCATAGGAGAATCTAACTCATTATGACTTAATGCTTTAGAATTCAGTAAACCGTACTGATGGGGAAAATTAGACTTATAAGGTGTTCAATTTATATTTCAGACTTGAAATGAAGATAATTACATTAAATTTGGTGCAACAGATACCTGACCATCCCCTGGTGCATTAGTCACTGTGATAGACATTGCTTATATAAAGAGGAATCAGACGTGGTCCCAGCTCTACAGGAGTGGGAAGATTACCCATAATCATCTTTTCTCAGGGTACTGGATTAAGCACAATATTTCTTTCTAAAATGGTTCCAGGGCCTATTTTATGGTCATATACGAACAACACTATTTTAAATTACTTTTTTTCCTATTGCCAATAGGTGAGAAAGATGACATTGTAAAATCTGGGATAGATTGTGTCTGGGAGTCGGAGATGAGCTGTGTATTAAACAGATTGCAAACGCCTTTTTGGATCCTCTGAGAAATGCTCTCCCAGATCTCTGGAGTACAAGGCAATGAAGAGAAGACATTTAAGAGAGAGAAAGAGAAACAGCTAGTTACCTAGAAGGACAGTGGGAGAGAAAGCAAGTGAGAATAAACACTTGAATGTGAGCTGTCTGGGAAGGGGGTAGAAGGAGGTATGGTTGATAATGGAGATGAGTTCCATCTTCTAGGATATGAATGAGAGAAATATGGTGTGCTGACTTTTATGTGTGTGTCAACCGTAAAGAAAACTACAGAACATTTCCAAGAAAGTCTAGGAAACTAAGGTTAAGGATTAACTGTGTTATTCTACACTAAGGAGTAATTATTATGAGCGTTTCTGAGATTTCTTGAACTTTCTAAAACACTGACCTTCCAGAGTATTCATTAGTAATTGTTATTAACTATAACAACAATCTGTTATTAATATAATTGATGAAATAATACATCAAGTTTCTATAGTAGACCCTACTACGTTGCATAATACATGCACAGTATCTCAATTCCAAACCAGCCCCAGGCTGTTTCTTGGTGGAGATCAAATGGAAAACTCCCCAAAGCAAAACAGCCTATACGCTTTTGTTGGGATGAGTGGCCCCTGCCACCAATTCCATGGGTAAAACAAGCCCAAGCTTTAGAAACATACCACAAATACTGCATTTGATAGTAGAAAATCATTTCCCAAATACATGATGCCATTATTTTTTGACAAATACAATCACAGGCAAGACAAAATCTAGAATATTTTACCCATTTTAATATGTGAAAGGATTGCCATGCGTATGTGTTTCTTCTTATTTTTACTTTATCCTTTAAAAATAAACCTGAGACCAAAAAATAGCACCATAAAGAAATAAACAGTAGTTAACTCATTTAGTCATTTGCAAAACAGTTCACTTATTAAATCAATCAGAGCTGTATGTAAAAATCTTTAAATAACTTTTTAATGTGAAAATTTGATAGTGGATTATATGAAAAGTGGTGGCGTATTTGGAGACACTAGAAAGTAATTTTTAGTAATATCTAATATGTTAATGTGCCTAAGATTCCATTAGAAAAAGATTTTTTAAAAAGATAAGAAATGGAGGCTAGGAGCTGGGGTGGAGGGGTGGGGGATGGAGCCTGAGAGAGAGACTAGCTATCTAATTTTAGCTTTTAGATATACAATTTATAGTTTTATTTTGATGAAATGCCATCTTTACTACTCAATTTCTCTTTCAACAACAACCAAATATAGTGTTCACTTTGCTATAATTCTCTCCACTTGCCTTATCTATGTTATCTTTCTCTACCACACATTTATGTTAGGCAGCTTACATTAACTACAAAAAAAAAAAAAATACATTTCTTAGCAGCTGTTACCATAATTCTAAAAATACACTTTTTTTTTTCTTACAGGATTTCAAACCTTCTGGGCTTCTTCCCAGTGCTAAATCCTGTCGACTGGATTTACTAGGATGAAGAGAGAAAGAAGTGTTATATTTTAAGATAACTTCTTTTCTAAACACCCAGAAAGGTAATAATTCTGGCATTTTACAAAGCATGTCAATTAGCTTCCTTAATGTTTTCTCCCAAATGTCTGCTCTCCAGGTTTGCTTAGCTTTTTGCCTTCTTACATATTCATTGTGTAATCATTGGGAATCATGAACTCATTGGAAAGAGTATATTCAGACCCAGAGAGTTGGGTATGTCTTTGCCCAGGGCAAATTTGAACAGCAAGGTCATGCTAAGCTGAACTTTTATTCATGCCCCCAAGAGGGAGTAACTTCTGCCCAGAAAAGGCTTGGTCTCTCTTGGCCGTTAATGTTTTACCACCCAGTCTAGCATATTGTTTTGCTTTTCCAAAATATCAAATATATTACTAATTACCTATAGATGATGAAATAAAATGACATCCTTCTGGAGACTGTTGACAGCCAACCATGCACTATGACAGGATCATGGAGAGATGAAAGACGATTCTCACTTCCACCCCATTCCAACAGAAACCATTCCCCCAAAACTCACACACACATGTTGGCTACACCTATGGTGTGCATCCTTTTCAAATTCTATTCTTATGAGACACAAATAACTGGACTTTAGGTAATTGACAGGTAAACTCCTCTTTTCCAAGGAGCTCTCATTTTCCCTCTCTGCTCTGCATCAGTTAATCTGAGCTTTTTTATTTTGCTAAAGAAAGATAAGGAAAAAATGTTTCTCAGCTCTATTTAATCATGGGCAAGACAGCATTGGAGCTACTGCTTCATAAAGACTGCCAAAAACACGACCTAGTTACTGCTCCTTTTTGTGGCATCTTACCGTGTGGTTTGTGGCACTTTGGAACACAAATTCACAGTTACCAGAAGTTAGGTTTATCACTGTTGCAAAGCCACTGAGTTCTGATCCAGAATCTCACAAACTGGTGTGCGCCCACGCAGATCTAGCCTGTCCAGATAGACTGAACAGGAGGAAAAATGCAATGCCAAGAAGGAAAAAAATGGGTCCTAATTAATCAGAAACAAATAAGTCACTTTAATGGTGATGTTGCAGGAGATAGAAATGTATTCTTATGGGAACCCTATGTTCCACCAGGATGACACTGTGAAATTATTATACTGCCAGTTATTGTCACGAAGTTGTGGAATACTGAAAAACAAATGAGTCATTTGGAGTGTGCTCTTATTTTTTGTTTTTATATTTTAATGCACTTCAAGATGTAACAGCTTCATGGTCTCTTTTCTTTTTCTTTACACTCCATTTCAAAATGATCCTTGATTAGCAGATGGATGGATATGGAAACATCCCCTTTCACTGCAGAAAGCAATTATAAAGAGGTGACAAAATATACTCAATACTGACAAAGTTCAGGAGACTTTAAAGTGGGGAAATCCAACCCATTGCCAAAAAAATTAAAATATAAGAAGATTTGACTGTCACTAGGACCATTTCATTCAGTAAATATTTATTAGGCATTTGCACTTTTCTACTTGTACTGCTCATTTCATTCCTGCTGCCTGAAATATCCTCCGTGCACCATCTTGCCCTGAAGACCAAACCCAAGTATCTTCCATGTCCTGAAGATTTCCTTGTCTTTCTCTCCTAACCCCATCAGCCCTTCTGTGTCCATTCACCCAAAGCCTCTACTGTTTGGTTTATGCACCCCTCTTAAAAACACATCCCAGGTTACTTTGGAATACTTTTGAAGCCTTCTCCCTTTTGAGAGTTAGGCCTTACACACCTTTGTGTTTTCTATAGAGCATTGAATCTAGTAGTGGCTCAAGAAAACATTATGTTGAGTTTAAAAATCAGTTTCTGTTTTTCCCGTTTTTCTAGTTTTTCAGCACCTTGTTGGACTCTCTAGCACACTAAAAATGGATCACATATGTTCCTTGCAAACCGTTTAAAATTTGCATTTTTAGTGAGTGAGGGGCTGGTGGAATCGTGACAGGACATGAAGGTATTTGGTGGGTTCAGAATGAACCTGTTATTAGCTTGTTAGATATTCATTCTGAAGTGGCTGTAGGAACTTCACTAAGTAAGAAAAAAGGTGGGAATTATCAGAGATAGTATCAGATAACAAGACTTCTGATGGACTAGAAATAACAAACTCTAGAAAGTTTTAGCACAGAGATTTCAACACTAATGGTAAGAGTAGGTCGACCTCATTCTCCCTTCCCTCTGCACTATGTTCTGGGATTGGTCATTTTTTTTTAAGATTTTATTTATTTGTTTGAGAGAGAGAGCATGAGAGAGAGAGGGAGAGAGATCACAGGCAGGGGTAAGGGTAGAGGGAGAAGCAGACTCCCTGCTGAGCAGGGAGCAGGGAGCCCAAGGTGGGGCTTGATCATGAGCTGAGCTGAAGGCAGATGCTTAACTGACCAAGCCACCCAAGTGCCCTGGAATTGGTCATTTTTAATGTTTTGTCAGTGAGCTATGCTGGAACAGAACAGACAGCAACATTGGGGAATTCCATGGGGACGTCTGGAAATTTGGACCTTTTTATTTAACGGTAAGGAACTTATATTAGCTTTCAGAATGTTCAAAGGAAATATAGTCATTTTCAGAAAAAAATAGAGGAAAGAGTCATATTTGGAAAAAGAGATTATAGAAATGATCTGGAATTAGATAATAAAAAATATAGAACAAAAAAGGTTAAAACTTGACAAGTTGCTTCAAGATGAATAAAATGAATGATGAAATCTTCTTTAGAATTTGGTTGGTAGAAATTTTTTTGTGAATTTCTTAAAATGGAGCTGATATACAGGAGATTAATTGGCTTTCAATCTAATAAGTATTTTCAACTATTGAAAGCCAATCTAGACTAATTTCTGTTTTGAAGTTTCCAAGATATTTGTGAATTATGACAACTTTATTTGCCAGGCTTACAAATAAATAGTTGTTAAATAACAAGGTAAATGTATTAAAATAAAAAGCATTTTAAAATGAGCTCTCTATTCTCTTAATACCCACACTGTATCATCACTGTACCATACTTATTTTTATAAATTCATTTCTGTATTTGTTTTTGTAAATCTATCTCCCAATCTACATTTATATCTGTTTCTCTATATAGCATCCTCAATATGCAAGGTAGACACCATGTTCCAGAACATTTTATGTCATAAAAAACATTCTCAATAAATGTTAAATAAGTAAATGAGTAAATATTGAAGAGCACTGGGCTTAGACAGACCTAAATATAGTTTCACATCAGAAGGTGAGCTATGTGAAAATACATAATAAATGAGATTTGAAGTGATGGTTTTAGTTTCCCTAATAAATAAATACTTCTGCGATAGCAATTATTAAAGGGGCATTGAAGAGCAGTGCTTTACCTAGTATTATTTTCTAACATGAGTGAATTAAAATTTCTGGAGAAACCAAATGGATGATATTGTCAACAACCCATGTCTGTTTCCTTGATTTCCAAACCAGTCATTGAATGGTTTAAAGTAAAATACAAGATCTAGCTCTGGTTTAGATTGTATCCTGAGTAGATGTCTTCAACTGTCTAGGAGGCACACAACTTTTGCTCTACTATGGTGGTATATCTTCCTTACATTCATTCAAAAGGAATCTTGTGATCTCACTCCAACTAGGAGACATCTGTTCTTGCAGTCACAAGCTGAGGGCTACAATTTAATAATAACTGGCAAAGGAAAAATATTTTTTTTAAAAAAACCTCAAATAAATGGTCTAAGAAAAAGAAGCCAAAAAAAAAAAAAAAAAGAAAAAAGAAAAAAGAAACCCCAGAATAAATTTCAGTTAAAAAATAAAATGAACCAATCTCAAGTAGTACATTTAAGCTTGGATTAAGATTTTGAAGGTATCTGTAAAGACCTTATTCTTTCTTGCTCTTGGACGTATCATGGGCCTTAGAATGACTATCCTATTCTGTTTTCAAATACAAGTATGTGCAACATGCAAGTGACCTGATATTGACCTGACACTGCATAATATTTTTCTTACAATAGCATATTTCTCTATGATATGTTGGGTTTGGGATACCAACGGGACTTGTGATGATGGGCAATAGAGGCAGAAGGAAAATTTGTACAAGAGTTTTGTGCTGAGTTTTATGTAACTTATTCCCAGAAGCTGTGAGACTAATAAAAAATTTTGACAATGGACTAGTAAAAAAAAGAAAAAGAAAAAGAATATTCTTGCCCCTGGAGAGGTGATAGGACTCACAGTCTTTGCTTCTATACCAGTGCACTCCAGGTGCCCCCATGGTTATAGAAAAAATCACTCAGATTTAAAAAAATTTGCAGGGGCGCCTGGGTGGCTCAGATGGTTAAGCGTCTGCCTTCGGCTCAGGTCATGATCTCAGGGTCCTGGGATCGAGTCCCGCATTGGGCTCCCTGCTCCTTGGGAGCCTGCTTCTCCCTCTGCCTTTCTCTCTCGCTCTGTCTCTCATGAATAAAAAAAAAAAAAAAAAAAAAAAATCTAAAAAAATTTGCACATACAACTCAGGCAGATAATTGTGAAACACCAGATCCACTAGAACCACATGATGAGGAAAATCCAGATTTTGAAATTAAAATATGTTGGACTTTTATAGATATTGATTACTGGATGAAGAGAAGTCCTCCTTAAGGAGGTTTCATAGACTCCCAACTTTCACACAATGTAAAACAATTATGAAATCATCTACAGAAAAAGTACTAAGCAGCCCTGAACAAAAACCATCTTGAAGATTTCTGATTAGAAAAGAGTGTTAGTCTTTAGCCACAGATTGTTGATTTTAAAGGAAACTAAAATTGGGAACACTTCATTATGTTAAGTTCCCTGGGTCTGACATACACAGTTTTGTTTTGGGAAGGTTGGTTATCATGATTTGAGATATTCTTTTTTCTCTTTTTTCTGTATCACATGTATGTATGTGTGTGTGTATGTGTGTAACACTGGTAAGTGCACAATGGGACTCTATAAACATATATGAAATTTCAGAAACTACTTCTAGGAGCTTTAGAACCAAAACATGAAGAGATAAATACTGTTTAGTCAGAGTGGTGTAGTTGGAGTGAAGGGAGAACAATAGAGGCTGGGAAGGGGAGAAGGCAAGGAATTACCCAGTGTCAGGCAACATTTGTGCTGAGGTAGGGTGAGAGCAAGTACTGATAGTTATGGTTGCTGCCAACCTATTCGTGACTGTTCTGTTTTGATTGACCTTTGTTGTCCTATCAGGAAAGGGCAATCAAGACTAAGCTTCATTTGTGGCACGTGGTTTGAAGCAATTGTACTATCTGTCAAGAAAGTATTGTTCTGCATAGGAATTATCTACATCCGTATTCATGTCTGTATTCATCTCATCCTCAGGTTTTGAAAGCTATGGGTATAAACTGCCGTGAAAATTGATTCAAGAGCATTAGTTGCTAACACATTCAAGCTCTTGACTTTTTTTCTCCACCTGCATCTTCTCTATAGCACATGTTCCTAAATTGCCATGTTGAGTTCTGAGTGGCCAGGATGGTACAAATACTCTTCCCTCTGCTCTGATAAGAAAGCCATGTCTGATAATGTGAAACTATTCTACAGATGTTAGGGAACCTGGACTTAATGTTCATTCTGCCTGACCCTTTGTTCCTCGACTAATTTTATATATATTCTCCAGAGCCTCTTTCCCATCTTGTTTGATGGTATAAAACCGGGAAACAACCACTTCTATTTCCCTGGTTTTGCAATCCATCTAATAGGCAATATCACCACTCTTTCCCTGGATCTGGTCTTTGGAGAAACAATGTTAAGACATAGTTGTACTGACCAAGAAGTAAGTGACCAGGAGTAATGATTATTTTTGTAGTAACAACAAACATGATCTACATAACAAAACATGTTGGAGTTCCTGGGGTGAAGACTGTGCCTTTAAATAGAGATCCTGCTATCAGTTCCCAAAGGAATGTACATTATTTCCTTTGTCCTCGTCTAGGCAACTGTAACATCTCTACCAACCCATTTACCCTTGGCATGAATCCTGAGGGGACTTTTATCTCACAGGCCGCCTTAAGATTTTTCCTTAGGAGTTAACCTTGCATTAAAATGCATGAAATGATAGTGATCCTACTTAATCTCCACCCTTAGAGCTGTCACTCTTTGTTGGGATCAGTTTTTTTTTTTTTTTTTGGATTTTATTTATTTGACAGAGAGAGAGAGAGACGGCGAGAGAGGGAACACAAGCAGGGGGAGTGGGAGAGCAAGAAGCAGGCTTCCAGCAGAGCAGGGAGCCCGATGCGGGACTTGATCCCAGGACTCTGGGATCACGACCTGAGCCGAAGGCAGACGCTTACCGACTGAGCCACCCAGGCGCCCCTGTCGGGATCAGTTTTTAAGATTCCACTGCAATCACCAGATTGAGCATCAGGCAAAAATATACTGTATCAAAAATGAATAAATAAAACTAATTTGCCATTTAAAAATCACTAATAGGATATTTTGTAAAGTATGTCCAATTTGATTAAATATTAAGTATTTTAAGGATATCAGTGATTCTAGACATCTTATTAAAAGTACACCTATCAATTGTTAAAAGGATAAAGATTCATGATTCAACACTAGTTTCTTTCAACATATTTCCCTCACTCCACATCATTAGAGCAGTAGATTATCTGTTGGGGAATGGAAGAAGTACCTCATATAGAACTAGAAGCTATAATAATTTTAAAAAATAAGACTATAATTGATATTGAATTATTTTAAGAATTTTATATAGGGACAGAATGTCTGATGGTCATATCAATAAAGAAGAGAATGGATTCCTTTGATAGAAAATATCTCCATAATAAGAAAGGCTACTATGCTAATAGTGCAACTAGAAAAGAGCATAACAAGCATGCGCTGAAGGCATCAACAGAACGGAGGCACCAAAAAATTGTTTCAAAGAATTTCGTATTTAATATTTCAAAAAGAAAAGAAAAATTCGAACTCTGCAGGGGAGAAACAATGCTGTGGAGCTGTTTCACACCCATCTTATCATTTAGTATTAGTTTTTAAGTAACTGTTTTGTGATTGGTAGCGCTCCATGGTCTCTTCCATATTCACATGCTTTTCTGAAGTTCCTAACAGAGCCTTGGCAACCAGTACGGAAGGCATCAGGCTTAAAGAGAAGTCCAACAATGCTCAGACAAGTGCAAAACAAGAGAAAAGAGACAGGGAGCTGGGAGAGATCATCGTGGTCAATAGGCATGGACCAAAATGGTTATGTGTGAAAGAACCCTGACAAGACGAATCACTTTTTAAATCCCAACTCTATCAACTGGTTCTGTGACCTTGGGAAGCTTACTCAGTGCCCTTCAGTCAGATTCCTCATCTGTAAAATGGGAAATTACTCAAAGGGTTATATTAAAAATTAAACAGAATTATGTAAATAAAGCACTTCACTCTTGGCACATAGTAAATGCTCAGTGATACTTACCTATTAAGATTATCATTACTAACCTTAATAGGTTAGTAACCTCCAGATTCTATCCCCACACCCTTCTATGCCCAGGACACAGTCTTCTGCTATTTGAAAGGTTATTAATATTTAAAATAAAACCCCTGCTGAGTTGGAGCAAAAAATCACAAATAAATTACCTTTGATCAGAAAGAGTATCTTAATTGGGATTATACCACTTTATCATTTGATAACCTATGTGTAAATGCTCACTAGTGTTCACTGTCATCATTTTCACATATGTAGCTCTTGTTAATCCATAGAAGTAGGGACACAAGTCACTATCAAAGAATATGAAATGCAGAAATAACACCCAATCCTCACTTTAGCTAATAATTTTAAGCACATTCTCCCAGTTATACCTTCTGGAGTATATGGTTGTTATCAAGGCAGATATGATGTCTGCCCTCACTGAGTTTATGTCAGAGCTAAATAATAACCGACACATCAAATTGTACCTGTCACAAACAGACATAGTTTACAGGTTTCTGAAAGATAGTATGACAAAAGCACCTGCCAGAGAAAGCATACTTTGGGGTTCAGTTTTCTAATCATCTTTGCAATTCATATTTCCAAAATGTAGAAAAGTTAACACAGTTTCTAAGATTCCCTTCTTCTTTTTTTTTCCTCCAAAAATCTTTTCTGGCAGTTACAAGTTCAGAATGCTTTTGTGCATTCCAAGCAGTCTTGCCCAGATTCTGCCACCTGTTCCATCATTCTGGGTATATTTAGGGTATAGTTCTTTTCCATATGGGCAGTGTAATTCCATTAAGTAGCAATCCAGCATAGTTACTTTTTTTTTTTTTTTTAACGTTAAACCTCGAGAGTTAATCGTCCATCTGTGTGTAATCATAGATTCCATTAAGCCTTATGGCATTGTCAGATTATCAAACATTTTAAACAGTACTCCTTTCTTCACAGGAAACACATTTGATAATTAAGGGCATGATGGAATCTAAGGTTTTGAGTCTGACTCCAAGGACCTATAGTGGCTTATGTTAATCCTGGGTCAAACTTCATCTCCACTAGATCACTGCACTTTGACTATGACAGCAAGACTCAGTAATACATATGGATCTAGTTCAGTCAGATTTTGGAACAAGCAGGATACAATGTTCAGATATCAAAGACAAATCACTGGTTATGTTTTTACCTGCAAAGCTTGCCTTCAAATTTCTGGTCACAATGACTGAACCACAACAGGTATTGATGAGAACTGTCCCCAGCCACAAGCTGTGTGAAACCTTGAGCTTTCTCTTGCTGTTTTTAGGTTTCTGTCACCTTTTATTCTACCAGAGACCAGATTTTCCAAGGCTTGACTCTCACTGGGGAACTTCATAGAAGGAGATAATGTGGGCAGATTTCTTGTCAAGTTGAATTTGAAGTTTGATTTTTTTATGAAGTGAAAAATACTAATAACTGTCCACAAAATATTGCCAACTTTCAGGCAATATTTTCACATATGTAGCTCTTGTTAATCCAGCATGGATGAGAGTGAGTCAAAGGAACAGAAATGGAGAAAACTAAAATCAAGAATTCTGCACTCTAGGTCCCAAAGTGCAATGATGATGTGTGACCAGGATCTTCAGAGCATGACTTTCTTATTCCCTTTACATGCAACCCTCCTCATATTTACTAAAGAAACTGAATACAGTACATATAATCAGCATATCAAAAATCTTCCATTAAAATAAAACAAAGCACTGCACCTAGGCTACTGGAGATATAATTCATTGTATAGTTGATTGGTTCTACTTTTTTTTTAATCAAGAAATAGAAAATTCTGTTGTCTTCTACAGTCCAAATCCTAGAAACTCTTTAGTTCTGTGTTGTGTTTCATTTCTCTTTATATCCATGTGAAAATTGAAGTGGTTCTGGTTTTGGTGTATCAAAATCCAAATAATCTAATTTACATTAGATTTAATATTGTATTTCCTAAAGCAACACAAAGACTTTCTCATAGCGCTGGAGGGTGTCTGGACCCAGGCGAAGCAGGCTTTGTATGGTCTGCTGGCTGGAGAACTAGACACACAGAGGGAGATTCTTGGCCTTTGTGGAACAGCAGGTCTGGACAGCTTAGTCCACTGCCCAGCCAACTTAGAAGCCCTTCCGGAGCAAATCTGGCCCAGAAGGCTGCGCATATTTTTGCCTGGATAGACCCCTTCACGTTCAACAGGAGCCTCTGCGGCGATGATGGGGTCCTCCATATTGCTCACACAAAGCTTCAGTATGGGACAGGAAATCTGGCTCTTTAACCCTCTGGCTGCTGCACATGACTGTTTGGCTAGCAAAGCAGAAAAATGTCGACAGCCTAAGGTTTAAATGATTAGTAACAGGTTTTTGAGTGATTTTCCCAGAATGTGCTAGTATAAATAGAGGACTGTGAAAGTGTGGTTTGGGGATTTTTCCTTCCTTTTGGTATTGTGATTTGTTTGTTTCCACTTCTTTTCATGACACATTCTCTTTTATGACTGTAGACACCCAAGCCAAATACACAAATGCAGGCTGAAAGGGAAGGTGCTCACCTCCAAGTGCCTTCTAATCAGGTGTCCAAGTGCAGCCTGAGGGCAGACAGACTTTTTAATCTCCTAAAATCCATCTATTATTATGAGTTCTTTTAGCTTATTCTACCCGAGATTTTGTTTACAGGCTAGAAGACTCAGAAAAGACCATTAGAACATTATTATTTCATGCAGGATATTAGGGTTTCCCCTTTTTAATGAGTCATAAGCCACTTAATAAAAACGTAATGCCTTACTTAAGAAGCAGTGTTGTCTTTCCCTTTTTCTTTTCCATACTTGTGGTTATTGTCTTAAAGACAAAAAGATGAAACTGACAAGTAAATTCATGTCCTAAGTGGCTCAGTAGATGTTCCTTGCATATTGTAATAAAAGGGTTAAAAAAGATGACATCTAATCAGTAGAACTGTCACCAACTAATGGAAAGCTTTGAGCTTAGTTCATTGAAGTAAATAAAATTATTTCAACTCCAGCTAACACAGATATCTTAAAATGGATCCTGACAATTTTCTGTCGGAAATACAGTTCTGTTCAGTAATAAATAAAGCAGTTTTCCAAATAAAATGTATTGTTTTAAAAATATGGAAATGAGCCAGCCATTAGCTCCTACTTGTGCTATGTAGGGTAACCAACATAAAGTGCACCTTGGCATGTCTTAGTGTGCATGTTTTGGTGAAAAACAGTTCTTTTTAGTATGAAAGAAAAATGAAGTATCGAAAAGTGAAAATCCTCTAGGACTTATATAAGAGAATGAAAGAGACCAACAAGGCCTCTAATTCATACTTATCAATGGTTCTTATCTACCTGACATTTTATGCTGGTTCAATCTCTACAAGTCTCCTATCACAGTAAAAGTACCATATTTAAACAATAAAGGACAGGAGAAAATGGAGCTTTCTCTTGACATGTATACAGGTGCCATCTCTCCCAACTTAAAAAGAAACCCTATTTCTAGCTTGTATTCCTATCTAGGTAGTCCAATTTCCCACATCCCTTTACAGATCATCTTCTTGAAAGATAAATCCAGTACACTGACCTTACTTTCTCACACCTATTCAGTCTGTCTTAAGGCCACCACTCTACTGAAATGATTCATACTAAAATCTTCTCAGCCCTTCAGATTGCTATACCAGACAGACTATTTAATGTGACCTCACCTCTCACCATGCCATTATTCTTGCTACTCCCTTTCCTTCCTTGGCTTCTGTCATACTACTCTCTTCTGGGCCTCTTAGTTGATCTTTCCTGGGTTTCTTTATGGAATCTTTCCCCAACTACCTTTTAATGTCCATGTTCCTCTTGATGATACATACTACCTTGGTCTTTTCCACTTTTCAGTTACTATGCTCTGATCTGAGATATGGTGCTATGTCTCACAATGTGACTTACTACTCACTTGGTAAGAATCCTTGAATTAGCTAAGACTTTTTTGGATATAAATCACAGAGATATGATATAAACCATCATAAGGCATAAAACCCAAAATGTACTGGTTCACATGACTAAAACATTCAGGAGAAGATTAACTAAAAGTTTGGCTTGGTCCAGGGGTTTAGAAATATCAGCAGAACTCTGGATTTCTTAATTTGCTAGCTTTTTTTCTTCCATATTGGCTTCATTTGCAGACTTACCTATATGAAAACAAAATGGCCATCAATTACTTGGGCTTACTTGTTCTTAGATTAATGATCCCAGGAAAGAACATGACCTGCTCTCTCCCAGTATCCTCGCCAGTACATAGTTTTTGTTTCCTGATTGACTTGGTTTAAGAGATGTACCTTCAACCCTGAAAGGAGAAGTAAGGCCCCTTGACTGAGAGTCAAACCAGAATCAGTAACTTGGAATAAGGATATGTTCACAAAAGGAAGTAAAATGCCAACTTAAACAAAACAAAAACAAAGACCCCTCTATTATAACTCCCAAATCTGTAACTTTCTGTATCCTCATTCTAAAATACAGACCAATGTATTTTTCTTTGTGCATATAGATATTTCAAAATCACATGACCAACTTAAAACCTCATCAGGATTCTTTCAACTCCAACCCCAAAATTGTTTTTTTCTGTGTTTTTGGTAATGCTCATACTACCTAAAACATCATCCAAAACAGAAACAAAGAAGATCTTAAACTTCTGCCTACCAGGTCTATCTTAGAAATACCCATGAAATATATGTTATATTTCTTTTCCCCAAATGTATTGCTACTACATTAGTTTGGGCCCATATTATCTTTAAACTAAAGAGTCTCCTAACTGGACTTACCTCCCTCTAATCTGTTTTCCATATTGCTACCTCATTATCTTTCTAATATGTAAGTATAGTCATTTTATAGGATGAGTTCTTCTCCAAACTTGTTCTCTCTCTATGCTCAAAGCCAAAAAAACTTAAGCCAGACTAAGCTAGAGTTTTCCAAATGTGTCATTCTATTCTTGTTTGAATATCTTTGAACACAGAATTCCTTTGTCCTAGAATAACCTTCTTCTCCCACCTTTTTAACTTCTCTCACAAGATCTATTTTAGATACACTCAAGCCAAGTTGAACACTTGCCCCTTACAGCTGTGAACTTTGTACATGATTCTATTATTGGGCTTATTGAAATGTCTTTGTTTACTTATTGTCTGTCTTGAGACTGAACTCCTGAGGGAGAAATAAGTTACATTGGAGTTATTGGCCTTCTTGGGGGTTTGTTGAATTCCATCCAAAGATAATCACAGTGTCTGGAACATTGTGTGAAAACAAATTTGTATTGAATGAATACATGTAAGCATGAGTAAAGGAATACATGTGATAGTAAATTTTCATAATCCGAAATGGAGAAAACAATGACTACTATGCAAAAGGTAAGGAGGAGTGTCATTTTTAGGCAAAATTTAAGGGAAAAACTTTAATTTCTGGTATTAATGATTTCGATAAAATTTATAGTTTAAAATTTATATGAACATGTCAAGCACTTTTGCATCAAAAGCATCATTTGTGTTTGCAAAGAAGGCCAAAACAGCTATCATTGCCATTGGTACTACAGTGTTCATCTGATGGAGAAACGGAGGAGCAGAGTGATTGTGTGTCCATCCCAAGTTCATGGTGAGTATTTGTGGTAGAGCTGGATCAAAGACATTTCTGCTCCCCTGGTCACTTACAAGCATAAATGAGAACTATTCTCCAGGATCAACAGAGAAGACCAGAGCATCCTATTTTAATCAATTATAAAAGTTCTCCTTCTCCAATCAAAGAAAGGTATTAGTGAAATGAATGAGAGTAATTAAATCTAATTTAGTCATGCAAATGAGTTTAATTAAAAGAAATCTACCCTTTAATAACTTCAGGGGAAAATGCAGTTCCTCATGGAGTTTGAAATTTAGTTAAGCTCACAAGACACAATAGCTGAACTGATGAGACCACACTGTTGTAATCTGCTTGTGTAAATATTGACACATGTAGCATTTAGTTTGTCTCACAGTGATAATACTTGCTCTAGGCTTCTGATGGAATCTGGCATTTACAATTATTAAAAGATGCTTGTTAAAAATGCTCTTATCCATCAGGTTAATTCTGTGAATGAGACCGCTAATACATTGACCTCCAGAAAAAGCTCTTTTTTCCCTAGAATTTAAGAAAATGAATATAAATTTAAAATTTATTGAGCCTCTTCTCGGCAGAAAACATTAAGCCAGGTATAAAACAGGGTAATATGGGGCAAAGAGAAATGGGAAGATCCCTGTCCTGAGGATGCTTATAGTCTAATATCTGTAATGTTTTCTGTCTGCAATTGTTACAGGCAGAATTGTTCAGAATGAAAGTACAAACCTGGGTACCATAAAAAGCATTAAACAAAATCCCATGGGAGAACAGAAAACGGAATTTGGAATGCCTGGGAGGAAGCAGGAAACTCTTCACCAGCAAAGGGGAATTTGAGCTGGCTTTAGAGACAGGTGAGATTTTGACAGCAGAAAGGGGAGGGACAGAGTCATGGAACACAGAAATAATAGGCACAATATTATAGAACTCCATCCAAAAGAAGGAAAACTCATGCTTTGTTCAGAGCTTTATTAGTCTGGTTGGTTTACATCACAGGCTATGTGAGAAGAAATTTTAGAAAATGAGGTTCCATAGCTAGCCAGATGGCAGAATGCAATGGTGAGGGGTAGCACTGAACGCGATACTCAGTGTCAGGATGCCTATCTGCAGACAATGCAGAGGTGGTGAAGATTTTTGAACAAAGCAGAGGCATTTCTATAGTGGTCATTTGTAATGAAAACTCTAATCGTGGGTGAAGAAGAATTTATAATAGAGAAAGAATGGAGACAAAGAGACTGTAGGAGTTTGTTGAATAATCTGAATGAGAGATAAGGATGCTCTGGTTTAAGACAGTAGCAGTGAGAATGCAAAAGAAAAGAAGGTGTCTCAAGGCATTAGCAGCCTATAACTTTTAACTTGGGTGTCAGCGTGGACAGTGACTTAGTTGAAGCTCTCAACTAAGTTAGGGAGTGCAGAGAGATAGGGAGATATTCAATGAAGCCTACCCACATCATTGCATTTAAAATGCTTTCCCAATCTCCTGCCTCCATTCTACTTTTTCTGTTTCCCATGCTTTTATCATACTATAGAATTTACTTCTTCCTTGGGTGTGTGCTTTCTTCTTAAATCTAAGCTCCACAAAGATAGGGAGTTTTAGCTCTACTTCAAGTTCACACCTGAATCTTGAAAGTCTACCGCATAGTAGGTGAAACTTAAATGTCTAACACACAGTGGAATCTAGCCCATAGTAGATGCTTGTAAAGTATTTGCCAAATGAACAGTGAAAAATTATAATTTTGAAATCAAGTTTTGAAATAAAAAGCTACAATTTGAAAACCTAACTTGTGTGACACTCAACTGTCTACCTCTGTTGACTTCTGTTGTCCTTTCCTTTACTGTTCCTCCATGGCATTCCGTGCCCCGGTTATACTGAACTTCACTTAGCTCTATCAGTCTCATGTTGTTGGTTATATATATACAAAGACAATCACAACAATTATCTTCAGGCCTTTATATATGTTCTTCACTTCCCTGGGAATCCCTAACTTACTCTTAACTTACGTTATTTCTCCCCAGCCAACTCCTCCCTATCCTTCAGAGATCAACGCTTTCTCTAAGAAACAGCTCTTAATTCACCAGATCTAGTGTGGAAGTCTCTGATTTATCCTTCCATAACATGCCATACTCCCTGTTGGGGTAATTTTCACACTGGATTATCATTAATTGCCGGTACTTGTCTACTTTCCCATCAAATTGTATATTCATGAAGGAATATGTCAATATCTTTCACCGATGTTTCTCCATCAGATAGCACAGGACCTGATTTATATGGAAACTTAAATTCATTTGTATTTAAAGAACATACACTGAGGTTCAGTCTTCAAAAGTAAAATTCAAAAATTCTAACATAGAAAAGGAATGCATAGAATACTAATACAGATATATTTTCAAGTAGAAGAGAAGAAAATTGAAGTTCATATATAATTATACTATTGACTCATTTAAGTAAAATGTGAGGCTACTTGTAGTGACAAGAATGGAAGAGTTAGGGTTGGAGAGTAAATTGAAAGTAAATAATACTTGGAATAATTATCTAAGGAAACTAGGTAGAAAAATAGCAAGAGGTGACCTTAATTAGTTAATTAATTCCTGATCAGTCTCAGAGGGCTCAAGCAAGGGTGAAAGTTGTTTATTTGCAATAGGTTTGCTCTGATTTAGAAGATGAGATAATTTAAAGATTTCATTTATTTATTTGACAGAGAGAGATAGCGAGAGCAGAAACAGAAGCAGGGGGAGTGGGAGAGGGAGAAGCAGGCTTCCCGCCGAACAGGGAGCCCGAGGCGGGGCTCGATCCCAGGACCCTGGGACCATGACCTGAGCTGAAGGCGGACGCTTAACTGACTGAGCCACCCAGGTGCCCCAAGATAAGATAATTTAAAATTGGAAATATTATAAATAAGCATTTTACAAAGCAAGAATTAATCTATTATATTCCTTTAAGGAAAAAGCACAAAATGTAATGCAGGAGATCTGGGGTCTGTAGTGGGGATGTATGAGCAGTGTAGAGAGATACTGTGGTTACTGAATTCAGTTGACAGTAAGTGGGGGGATTATTCAGAGTCACTGCTAATAGCTGTGCTGGTTATGCCCTACACAAGGCTCCTGGTGCCTGGAGTGAATGGGGGCTGCCACACAGTTCGTATTCTGCTCACCATGCAAATACCTGATGTGGGCCTATGTCTGTTGGGGAGAAGGGGTACATTTTTCTTACCACTCACCCTGACTTGAATTGCTTGCCAAGCCTTGCAGCCACAAGGCTACCTTCCCCTGCAGAGGAAGCTTATCCTTGTTCTCCCAAAGGCACAATATGAACTAGCAGCAATGCTGTACGCAAGCATATAGGAGCCTTAGTTCAAGTCTAACGTCTGAACACTAAATTCTGAAATTTTGCATTCACATTACAAATGCTTTAATACATTTGCCATCAAAATCAAGTTTAGAATAAGGCAATAATACTATGATCTAATGAATGTGGCATAGTATTAATATCAGCCCATCTCGGACTTCTGTAACGGCATGGTGTTAATGCAAAACCACTTCAAATGTACTTTTGGAAAGAGCTGGAAAAGTTGGAATCAATGATCACATGCATAGAATAAGGGAATAAATGTTTGGATAAATAAATATTATTGTTTTTCTGTTTAAGTTTATGATGAGATTGTCTCTCTTCTCCCCTTGGTATGGCTATTTTCTATTAGCTTGGTATTCCTATGGCTCTGTTGACGAAAACTTAGGAGAGGCATGGAACCAGATATTGCATTTGGATTTCAGTGATTTGGGGTAAATTTGTACTAGTTACTATTTGTACTATTAAAAAATATCCTATTTTTTAAATGAGAAGATTAATATAAAACCTCCATGAGAATTTAAGAAAATTTATTGTAAAGAACAAGGAAAGAAAATGGAATAACTGATTATCTCTTCATCTCATCTGAAATGAAGGATTTTACCCTGTCTGTAATTGGGGTTTGTTGTAAGCATCATAGAAACTTCTACTCATAATATTTAAGGTATAATTTATTTAGAATTTAAAATAATAAATTGGTTTTAATTATAGGACTCAGAGAAAAGGGTTTTTCAATCATGTGTTTATTTCTTCTAGAAGAGTTGGTAAGCAGACACAGCTAAATTTGTTATAATAGATTATATACCCAAACACATGATCAGAGACCTGTAATTAACAGGTTTCTTGCAAACAAGTCAGGTTTGCCCATATGCTTTATTTTTCATTCTGCAGGGAAGTGGAAAATTAGAGATAAATTATCTGAAGGAGCTGTAATTTAAAGTGACACCCCAAACATTAATACCTCTTCTAAGTTGGGTACCTTGTTCTTTTATCCTAATTACTTTGCATCATAATATTTTTTTAATTTTATTTTTTGGATTTTGAACCATTTCTTCACTGGTAAAATCTCCCAAGTTCTTTTGCAATGCCATCATGCTCAATTGCTAATGGCATTTCAGTTTTCTGTGATTAAAAAAAACCAAACTGTGTGTGTGTGTGTGTGTGTGCATGCACATGGGTAGAGTTATAACTGACAACTGAGCAGGATGTACAACGCTTAAGCATCCGATAATTCAAGGTGATAGAGAGCAAGTTCCTGAATCGAGAAAGTTCAGTAGTTTCCAATAAATTTGGTGGATTGTAGACATGGCAAAGAAAACAATACAAATGATTAATATTGACATTGTAGGAGGGAAGCTCAAGGGAAGGATTTTTTAGAAGAAAGGAGAGCACAGTGGCTGATGAGGAAGGTGCATGCTAGTTATCACTGAGTTATCATTTAATTATGAAATACTTTCTGTCATTTGCACTGACTTGACTGAGAGTATAACATTGTAATGAAGAACATGATTTCTGGAGTCAAGCACACTTGATTCAAATTCTGGTCATGCAATTCTTGGCAAGATATTTACATTCTTTAAGGTTTGATTTTATCTGAAAAAAATACAGGTGGTGTGCTGGTATGTCTGTCTTACAAGGTGGTTTTAATTACTTGCATCAGTCGGGGTGGGGTCAGTAAAACAGCCATCATTATATGTATTCTGGATATAAAGGGCTTACTGTCAGAGTAGAGGCTTTCTTGACTGTTGACCCTTAAGCCCCCATTATAGGTCAAAGAAACAAACAGGGTTTTAGAGGGGAGGGGGGAGGGGGAATTGGTTAGCCCGGTGATGGGTATTAAGGAGGGCACATACTGCATGGAGCACAGGGTGTTATACGAAAACAATGGATCGTGGATCACCATATCAAAAACCAATGATGTATTGTATGGTGACTAACATAACATAATAAAATTAAAAAAAAAAATGGTCAAGGTGCTAAAAAAAAAAAAAAGAAAGAAACTGCCTCAAAGTTCAGGGAAGCTGTCATTGGAGATCACAGACGAAAGCACCAAAATGTGTGATTCTCATAAAAGTTCTCAGAGAAGTTGCTATAATCCTCAAGACTATTTGGGAATTTTTCATCTGTTTTCTTTGCGGCAGCAAAACAAGTGATTCTTAAAGGCTCACCAGGAAACCCATAAGTCCGGCTGCAGCTGCATCTGCAGAATAAGAACTTCTCCTTTACTTCAATCTTCCTAATTGCCTGCAGTTTCCTCTCATTCACTAACTCTAACCAGGAATCTTACAGAAAGGAGAATTCTGGGAAACAAATTTCTCAGCTTCACTTCTATGGTGCAGAGGAGGTCTTGGAAGAGGGTGATGGTGATGTCGAGTAGACATTAGACACATGTTATAAATGCAAAGTACTTAGAATAATGCCTTGTGAATAATAAGCAGTTAGCAAATATGACATAATATTCTATTTTATGTTACTAGCAGTGAATTGAATTTGCCTAAAATCTAAGTCTGCTATAGCATTGATATATATATATACACACACACATACTTTCTCTTTAGTATCTTCTTTTATCCCTGTTTTTCCTAGTAAAATTTTATTTAAAAAAACTAAGTTATTGTAAATGAACTAAAGGAAAGCAGGATTATCTGTAACCTCATCAAGATGCCAGGAAAAGTAAACTGCTATAAGGTTAGATGTGGTGATGTGTGGTGATGTGGTACAATTCTGCTCCTTAGTCAAGGAAACCTATGTGGATAAAGTCAGGGCCAGCATGAACATTACTGTCCTCCCTGCCAAAGCCCCAGCAATCATGACAGATGCCTCTTCTGACATTCCAGAAGTAGTAAGCTACACTCTCAGCTTCCCACAACCCTTGGCCAGAAGAAAATCACCCATGCTTCTAAATTTTAGGAGATTGGTGTGGGGAGCAATGAAGAGAACAGAGATTAAGAATACGTATTATTTTCTTTATTGTGGATTTGTTTTCAACTTATTTATAATTTATATATAATTTATTATGAAATAGTTAATAGTTAATAGTATTACTGGTTTCTTGAATGAACTGAGAATTTTATAATGCATCTTTTCTTTTTTGGTAAATCTATTAACTGATTTTACTTGCCTTCTAGCTTAGGAATACTAAAGTTGGCAAGTTACTTACTCTCAATGATAGTTGAGCTGGTAATATTGAAATTTTGGAGATTTTAATGTATTTTTCTTTTGTGGTTTGAGAAATAATTGAACCCATTCTAAGAAGGAAATTTTATGCACTGGTATTAGAAAAATAAATAAAAGCTTGAAATATCCTTGCAGATGAAAAATCACCAATGTCGTTCTAGGAGATTTTAATTTCAATTGACTTGCTCTTTTCTCATTTACATTGCTGCAGTGACTATGTATCAAAGATTGCTAATAATCATCAATATCCATTTCCATTTTCTTTTTGTTTCTGGACATACAGCTTAACTACATTTTCTTCTCCCTTGCAGTTAGATTAGGGATATGTAATCAAGTTTTGCACAATGAATATGATATCAATGGTAAATATTATCTCCAGATGTGTCCCATAAAAATCTCTCACGTGTAATCTGTCATTTTCTTCATCTTCCACAGTGATTCTGGGGACCTGTTGAATTTAGAGACATTGAAAGAGAAGAATCTTGTGTCTCTGAATTACTGCTTGGAACAGATTCTACTACTGTCCTTCCTCTCCTCCACCATCAATATCATTGTACTGTTAAATAAGTAAGCCTTGAAATTGTATTAACTACAGAGATTTCAGACTTTATTTGTAACTGCAGGCTAGCCTGGCCTAACAAAACCTGGCTCAGTGCTTGCTTGAAAGAGGTAACTGTTGCCAAATTGAGTCACAGAAAGAATTTTTAGGGCAAATATCCTTCAGATCTGCAAATCTTGGACTGTACTCAGTTGATTTCCATATCCCAGTAGTAAGTCAGGGAAGCTTAGGTGCTCTGATTTGTTCAGGTGACCCCAGTCTGGATGTGAATGTGTTTTAGGCATCTTCCCCATGGAAGGAGATACTCATCAAGTTTAACTGAATGGTCTTGTGATTCACAGCTTGCCTTTTGAGAAGAGTGGAAGAAAATGTGTCATTTATCATAGGTAATTCCGATATGGCTTACACTATCAATCTCCCTGACAATCTCCCCAACAACTCAAAGTCCAATCTGTGGCTGGAAACTGTCCAGGTGATAAGCATCAGGATGCTGTGGGCCAGGCCTGCTACAACACCTGCTCTAAAGTCAGATGTACCATCTGTAGTGAATGTAACCCAACATATGAAAAGGAATCCAGCAGTGTAGCAATGTTACAATATGCAAGTAAGAAGGGACTTGGTCGTGTCTCAGTAGTTTCATCTCTTTATTTGAACTCAGCAATTATACAATTATAGGAACAATTGTTCTCTTCCTTTATAACATGTGTAGAAAAACCTTACCAACTTTTGGCAAATTAAAATGTTCACATTCTTGGTAGGTAAGAAGTTTAGAGATGGAAAATAAATCCATTATGAATTAGCTATCCCAGCTGGATACAAGCCTAAGAAAACTTAAAATATTTTTCTTTAATGTCTACTATTGGGATAAAAAATAGGAGTAGATTTTTAGTTTTAAATTATTCAGTAAATTTGTGCTATTTTTATCTTTGAAAAAAAAAAAAACTGCCTCAACCCTACTTCTGGGCTTAATGTGTCTTCTAAAAGTACCAGATTTCTCTTTTAATATCTTTCCTTTCCTCATCAAAGAGCTTGGTTAAAAAATCATCACTTACTTCAATCTAAGCCAAGAACACAGTACTCTAAACCCTTAGCTACAGTAATTGGTCCAGAGCTGGCCACATGGCCTAAGCTGAGCCAATCAATGTCCTTTCTCAGATTTTAAAAATTTGAGCCACTAGGAAAGATCTTTTCCTGTTTATGAAGCTGTAAGAATTTAACTCTAAGAGCCCTCAGGTGCTCCTGTTTTTTCCAGATTGGGAAATCAAGGCCAGCAAATAGAGCTACTCCTGAAAAGAGAAAATGGAGAGTCCTACCAACATTTGAAATCCTGGTTCTTCTTTTATTTGAAGTAGGCTTCCTTCTTGCCTTCCTATAATTTGGTTCTGTGAGCTATCTATTTGGTCATATGAACCAATAAATTCCTTTGTGGCTCAAGTTTAAGATGCATTTAGATAAAGACTTTCCCAAACAAACAAAAGCTGAGGGAGTTCATCACCATTGGACCTGCTGATAAGCTGAGATGAAAAGACAGTAATTAACAATATGAAAACATATGAAAATATAAAGCACACTGGTAACAGTAAGCATGTGGTCAAATCCAGAATACTCCAATACCATAATATCATGGTGTGTTAATTACTTAACTCTAGTATAAGGTTAAAAGACAAAGTATTAAAAATAATTATAGCTATAATAATTTGTTAATGGATACACAGTATAGAAAGAGGTAAATCGTGACCTCAAAAACAATATTTGGGAGGGGGAGAAGTAAAAACGTTAAATTTTTGTATAAAATTGAAGTTAATTGAAGTAAATTGTTAGCTTAAAATAGACTATTATGATGTTTCATACAAGCTGCATGATAAAAACAAAGCAAAGACCTTCAATCGATACACAAAAGGTAAAGAGAAGGGAATCAAAGGAAATGCACAACATCCCAAGATGTTCCCCTGTTTCCCTCCCCAATCTTCCCCCCAACCCCCAGCCATAGGTAACCAATGATTTGTTTTCTGTCACTATGGATTAGATTTGTCTTTTCTAGGGTTTCATATAAATGAAACCATACAATATGTACTCTTTTGTGTTTGGATTCTTGCACTCAGCATAATGTTTTTGAGAGTCATCCATGTTGTTGCATATATTAGTTCATTGCTTTTTATTGCTGAATAGTATTTCATTGTATTATATACCACAATTTGTCTACCTGCTCACTTATTGAAAACAATTGGATTGTTCCCTTGTTTCCTTTCTTTTCTTTCCTTTTTTTTTTTGGTGGTCATTTAGAATAGCTGTTTGAAGTCACAGTGGACATTAGTTTACAAGTCTTTGTGGAGATGTTTTCATTTTCCAGGGTAAATACCTAGAAAGGAATTGCTAGGACATATGAAACATGTATCTGCTACACTGCTAAACTGTTTCTAAATCTACTGCACCATTTTACACTCTCAGCACTAATGTATGAGTTTGAGTTCTTATCCTTGCAAACACTTGATATGGTCAGTCATTCAAGTGTTAGCTATTCTAAGATGTGCAATGGTATTTCATTGTGGTTTTAATTTTCATTTCCTGGTGACTAATGATGTTGAGCCACCTTTTTACATACCTATGTGATGCATGAATGTTTTTTTTTATGATGTATTCTTTTAAATATTTTCTCCATTTTAATTGGGTTGTTTTTCTTATTATTGAGTTTGTTTATATATTCTAGGTATAAGTGCTCTTTCTCTCACACACACATATAACATAAATTCTGTGGCTTGTTTTTTGATCTCTCAACAGTGTTTGTCAAAGAGCAGATGTTTTTTAATCTTGGTGTGACTATTGATTTTTTTTAATAGATGTTATTTTTAAGAATAGATTTATGTTCACAGCAAAGTTGAGTAGAAATTAGATTTCCTATATACTCATGGCACCCCACCCCCTAAATCTTCCCCACTATCAACATCCTGCAACAGAGTTACATTCTGTGAACCTACATTGACACATCATTGTCACCCACAGACTAGTTTACATTAGAACTCACTCTCGGTGTTTTACATTCTATGGGTTTTGACAAGTGGATAATGGCATGCATTCAACATTATGGTATCATATGGCATAGTTTTACTGCCCTAAACATCCAATGTGCTCCATTTAGTCATCCTTCCCTGCCCCCAACTCTAGCAACCACTGATCTTTTTACTGTCTCCATAGTTTTGCCTTTTTTAGAATGTCATATTGCTAGAATCATACAGTATGTAGTCCTTTCAGATCAACTTCTCTCACTTAGTAATATGAATTTGTTTCCTCCATGTATTTTCATGGTTAGATAGCTCATTTCTTTTTAGTACTGAAAAAAATTCCATTGTCTGGATGTACCACAGTTTATTTGTCCATTCATCGTTGAGGGACAACTT
Organism: Mirounga angustirostris; assembly: GCF_029215605.1. NCBI lineage: Eukaryota > Metazoa > Chordata > Mammalia > Carnivora > Phocidae > Mirounga > Mirounga angustirostris. The sequence continues at coordinate 63,872,412 of NW_026991710.1, forward strand.
GGTGGCTTCCAAGTTTTGGCAATTATGGATAAAACTGTTGTAAACATTCATATGCAGGCTTTTGTGTGTACATGTTTTTGACTCATTTGGGTAAATACCATGGAATGATTGCTGGATCATATGTTAAGAGTATGTTTAGTTTTATAAGAAATTGCCAAACTGTCTTCCACCACCAGCAGTGATGAGAATTCCAGTTGCTTCATATTTTTGCCAGCATTTGGTGGTGTCAGTGTTTGGATTTTTGCAATTCTAATAGGTGTGTAGTAGTATTTCATTGTTAGTTTTCAATTCCCTAATGATACATGATGTTGAACATCTTTGCATATGCTTATTTTCTATCAGTATATATGTTTTTGGTGAAGTGTCTGTTCAAATTTTTAACCCATTTTTTTAATCAGGCTGTTTGTTTTCTTATTGTTGAGTCTTAAGACTATTTTTCATATTTCAAGTAGAATTACCATAGATTTTTGTGGTATTTGTCCTTATGTCCTCTGACTCTACTAAACTTATTTATTAATCCTACCAATTTTGTTTGATTGCTTTTTTTTTCTTTTAGCTCCTTTGGGATATTCTTCCTTGTGTGTATTGATCTGTTTCATGATGTCTCTTAAGTTCCTTAAGCTTTCTTTATTCTTTTTCATGTTTTTGTTTTTGTTTTTGCAGCTCTGATGGAATAGATCAGTGATCCATTTTCAAATTCATTGATTCTTTCTTCTGGTTGTTCTAGTCTTTTATTGAGACCCTCTAGTGAATTTTCCAGTTCGATTATAGTGTTCTTTAGTGCCATGATTTCTGTTTGGTACTATTTGATATTTGTTTGTCTTCGTTGAAATTCTTGCATTGTTCATGCACTTTTCTGTTGAATTCAAAGAGCATCTTTAAGGCAGTTATTTTGAATTTTTATTTTAGGTAAATTATGTAACTTTATTTCATTAGGGTCAGTTTCTTGAGATTTATCTTATTCCCATGTTTGCAACATCATTGCCTGATTTTTAATTTTCCTTGATACTCTGTGCTGGTGTCTTTATATTTGACAAAGTAGGCACCTCTCCCAGGTCTTATGTATGAACTTCGTGCAGGTGAAGATCCCTGCCAGTCAGTTTGGGCAGAGATTCTGGGAGCTTCTACCAAATCTTTCGTTCTTGAGGAGAAGCAGGCAGCTGTGGTTTTTATCTGCTTGCTCTGCAGTGCTCTGGGGTGTCGGGAGAGCTAGGGTGTTTGCTTGTCCAAACTGTCATCTCTCTCCTCTCCCAGGTGACTAGACTGAGCCAGACACCTCAGAGCTCCAAGACTCGCAAGACAGATGCCAATTCTTTAGGTAGCTTCAGAGTGGTTGGGATGCTGGATGCACGGATCAACTCCTTCCCTCAAGATGAAAGCTGGTATTTTTTGTCTGAGCAGGTAGGAGAATCTATGATGTCTACCAATCCAAACTGATATCTTTCTTCTCCCAGGTAGCTAGACCAGTTAGAGCTCCAAGATTGGCAAAATACGGGTCAGTCCTCTGGGGAATCTCTTCAGAAAAGCTGGCATGCTGGATACATGAATTAATCTCTTCCCTCCCCAGGGAGAAGCTGGGAGCTTGGGGATCTCTTCCCCTGTGTGGGGAGCAGGGATTTTGGTGAGAGGGTTTCCTGAATTTTCCTAACAACTTTGGTGTGTTTGGTTTCATATTCACCTCAGGTACAGGAGCCTTAATTAGTTTCTGGATTTGTCAAAAAGGACATTTGTCCATGAATTGTTGCTGACTCAGCATGATTGTACAGAGAAGGAGGGTCCACAGCTTCTTACTCTGCCATCTTCCTGATGTCACTTTCCATCTATGTCTGTTTTTCTCATTCACCATCATAGACCCTAGATATAGTGCCTAGAATAGTGCCTGACACATTTTAAGTCCCCAATAACTATTTGATTAATAAATAAATGTCCAGGTTCTTGGAAATGTTCTTTTCATGAATATTAAAATGTCCAAAATTGTGCAGCCAAAACAGAAGAGAAGGACAGTGAACCAGAAACTAAAATCTTTAAAGAATGGGGGGCAAGTGAGCTGAGGGTCTGCAAATGCATTGGGAAGGATAAGAGTGAGATATTCTGTTGGCATAAGCTTCAAAGCAGGAGATTTCAGGGAGGAGGGAGAAACCATAGTCTAGAACTATCCATAAGAAGCAAAGAGGACACCTACCATATCTCTATAGTCATGGTGCTAAGGGCTGAAGGAAACAATGCTCTGAAGAAAGGAGAAATCTAAGTTTCAGTCAGAGTTAGTGGGGGAAAGGAAGAGTAAGAGGAAAAGAATATAGGCAAATATTTAGATATAAAGAAGAAAATATTTGAGACATCAAGGCTCAACTTACCTTGTTTCTCACTCAGGAAAAGCAAGCCATAAACTACTGATTACAAATATAAACCCTCAGAACAAACAAACCCTTTGTTCCCTAAAGATTTCATTTCCTTCTTAAGTCCCCTTTGACTTCTGCTTTTTCTTGAGCAAGCTTGGCATTCCCTCACCTTAGGACTTTTGTACGTGGTCACACCCTAGATCTTGCCAATACCAAGGAATGCACCCCTCTGCTATCTCAGTTTTAAGCATGTCACTTTCTGTTCACCATTTCTGTATTTCCAGTCTCCATCTGTAATATTTCCAACTCCTATAATCTTTCATTTCCACTGTAATCTATAGTTTATTGCTTTACCAGGTTTTTATTTCTCATTCTTGTATCTACTTCCCTCTTTAATATTTATTGACAAATTACTAAAATTACCCCATCATATGTAGTCTCAGTTATCTTGCCCACTCTCCCTTCATGGTAGTTACCATGGTGCCTACCAGGAGGTACACTCTCACTCCAAATGTCTGTGACATCCACTACCTTACTGTTTCAAAGCTTTGCCCAGAACGAGTTTCAGTGAAGCCTATCTTGACCACTTTGTTTCCTCCTGTTACTATTCAAATTGGCACTCCAATTCTCTTATTCTAATATATTTTTCCATTGTATTTATCATCTAATATGCTAAAAATTTTACTTATTTATTAAATTATCATTTATTGTCTCTCTCCCCACTTCCTCCAGAGACTGAAATCACTATAAAGGCAGAAAAGTTTGTTGTTTTGTTCACTACTATATCTAGTCCTTAAAGCATTACCTTGTCACCTCTCAATAAATAATTGTTTAATGAATGAATTGAGGCAAAATATGGCAGTAAAAGTCTTATGGATCAGGTTGCATTGGAAGTGGTGTTATTTTAAGGGTTCTTTCAAAAAGGCAAGATTTACTTATTTATTTGAGAGAGAGAGAGAGAGCGTGAGAGCACATGGGAGGAGGGACAGAGGGAGAGAGTCTTCAAGCAGACTCCCTGCTGGCTTGGGGCTTGATCTCAAACCCATGAGATCATTCCTGAACCAAAACCAAGAGTTAGATGCTTAACCAACTGAGCCACCAGGCACCCCAAGGGTTCTTCACATATATGCCAAGATATGAGGAGAAGGCAAAGGGATATTTAAGTGAAAAGCAGATAATGCCAAGAAATACTGAGCTACTGAGCTAAAGGGAAGAGATAAAGGCACAAATATAGATAAACAGTGAGATCGGGATCAAGTGAGGTTCGAGGTTAATGGACCATTCGAGAAATCTGTCTGCCAACCATGGACATGTGGGGGGAGGATTTTTTCTTTTCTTTTATTCTTTTCTTTTCTTTTCTTTTCTTTTATTATTTTATCTTTTGCCAGGTGTGGCACATTGTGAAGACTGCTTTGGAAAGTTACTGTACATCTTACTGTGTGGTTTTACTACATTAAGCGATTTGGAACCCCATTATAAATATTTTAGTACCAGGAATGGGATGACTTACAAAGATACCAACTGGTTAGGCCAGGCCAATTTTTTTTTTAACCCCTATTAAATCTGTAAATAAAATACAGTACATAGTTTAGGTATATTGACACATTTATCATAAATTAATAACAATAACTTTAGGACCACTAATTTTTTTGGAATGGCTATAGTTTAATAGGAGTGTTAGTCAATGAATTAAAAAGTAGAAATACTGGATGCCTGGGTGGCTCAGTCAGTTAAGCATCTGCCTTTGGCTCAGGTTATGATCCCAGGGTCCTGGGATAGAGTCCCGCATTGGTCTCCCTGCTCAGCTGGGAGCCTGCTTCTCCCTCTGCCTGCCACTCCCCCTGCTTGTGTGTGCTCTTTCTCTCTCTGACAAATAAATAAATAAAATCTTTTTTAAAAAAGTAGAAATACTGAATCCAATGTTATCATTAACTTTGATTAATAACTGAGATGTGTTCTCACAGAGAAAAAGCAATAGTAATAGCCTAAGGAAGGGGATGCAACAGTGGGTGATGCATTGCAGGCATTGTTGGAAGAATTTGCAGATCTTTATTTCCTTTTATAAGAACATCATTCTTTTATTTGTAGAGAAATTTAAAAATCATGACATGACTTGACCTTTGTAGAAGTTCTAGAGGAGAAAAACAAGACTCAGTAAGGTATAATTAATTGTCCAACCCGACTAGAAAATGGTAGCCTCAGGATTTTTATCCAGGCCAACTGAGGTTAGCCTGTACTCCTTCCACTATGTCTAGAACACGAAGCATATGTAGTAGGTGCCATGCCACATTTAGGTCTAAATGGAGTTCCCTGGAAGGATTTGGATCAGGAGCTAGTAAAATTAAATAAAGCATGGACTAATACAGTTGGGTAATAGTAAGATGAGTCAACATTTTTCCAAAGAAGACACTTAGATGGCCAACAGGGGGTGGATGAAATGGGTCAGAGAGTCAAAAAATACAAACATCCAGTTACAAAATTAAATCATGGGGATCTAATGTATAGCATGGCAACTATGGTTAATAATACTGTATTGCATATTTGAAAGTTGCTAAAAGAGTAAACCTTAAAAGTCCTCATTACAAGATAAAGAATTTTTTTTGTAACTATGTATGGTGATGGATGTTAACTAGACTTATTGTGGTGGTCATTTCTTAATAGATACAAATATCAAACCATCATTGTACACCTGAAACTAATATAATGTTGTATGTCAATTACACTTCAGTAAAAAAAAAAAAAAGGTAAGAAAAAAAAGATAAGTCAAAGTACCAGATTTATTCCAGGGGATGAAAGTGATCTATGTTTGAAATGAATAATCCTAATCTTAGACTTTTTTGAATAGATAGTTACCTCTTTGGTATCTTTTTCTTTTTATGCCTTTGTCTCCAGAGAGCTGGAAAGAATGCTGTCATTTTCCAGTCTTACCTTTCTCTGTATCATTGGGGAGTTCTATATCTTCTAGCCTCTGGTGGGTCCCTACAGAGGTGCCTAAGTTCCCAGAATATTTGACTGGGGGCACAGGAGAGTAGGGGCTATGCAGCTTCTTCTTTATAAGATTCTTTAACTCCCCTTTCTTAGGTTGAAAATAATAACATCACTTCATCATTCTTTCCTTCTTCCTCAGAATTTGGACATTTTCTCACTTCCTAGAAATGCCAAAGATTTATACTCACAGGCCCTGAAACTGAGATTTTCATCTTTGCCTATTTATTTATAACATGCTTAGACATTTACTATAGCATCTTGTTAACTAGTGTATGAGAAGAATATATGTAGAAAAGCATAAACATTTTTATTTGGAGCTTCCAATTTTGTCAAAGAGAATATTTTTAACCATTCTGTTATATGTGTATATAGATGTTATATACAATTTTATAGCCAACAAGTTCAATTAAGTAAGATTATCTAAGTATTAATGATAAAGTTCTCTCTCTTCTTTTCTTTGTGTGGGCTTCCAAAGTTATGCAGTGTTACCTCCCATGCTTTAAATTTTGCAAACAGCACTGTTCATCTCACAGAATTAGTGAAAGTCTTTCCAGATGTGGATTTGATTAATAGAAGCTTACTAACTGTGGCTAATTACTGATAATGATAGTATCACAAGGCAACTTCCTCACCAAAGTCACCTTGGTCTTTTCTGGTTGCTAGAATGGAAAGAACCCCCCACATGTACCCCCCTCCCTCAATCAAAATGAAAACAGAGTAATAATTAAACTTTGATATGGTCGCTAATTAATATAGGTGTGTAATACTAACCTTTTAGTGTAACACAAATTGTCATTTAAAGTATGTGAGAAATTCAGCCCTTCAGGATCTGGTTTTACAACGTGGATAGATGAGTCTTGCAGAACTAGTGTTTGAATATGAGGACTGGGGTCATGATCTATCACTTTTGATTCCACTGAAAATTAGATTTCCATTTTAATTGCTTCTACCACCCAGAAACAAAGGAACAGAGCCAGTGTGATATGAATAGAAGTCAAAATGTGTCTTTCCATTCCCTATTCATTTCATACAGAGGTGAGGCGCTCTAGTATGATTGATTTTCCTCAATGGCTTCTCTCTTCCAAAGCTCATGTAGTAGGCCATATGCTGTTTCTCAAGAAAGTGACATTAAAATTGAAATACACTAAAGGTGTGAAAATGGACAATCAACAATCAATTGAATAACAACTTGGAGATCCCCTTATTAATATTTTAGAAAAATGGGCAGCAAAGAAATGTAGACTGAGACAAGGAGATTAAAAAGAGTGAGCTAATCCCACATTACCACCTGTACTGAGTTTTTGGACAATACACTGCTTTTCTCATGCAGCAGAAATCAATGTGCATGTGTAAGAGTCCATCTGTCAAATTGTATTTTGACTAAGTGGACAAATAATAAAGCATTACAAATTATAGTTGGCCTATTCTTATTTGTCTGTTTGGATCATTCTAATCACTCTAAGAAAGGTTCTGTATTATAAGAATGTGAGAACTAAGGTTCAGGGTTCTTCTAATACCCTAGAGTAGAAAAGGGAATGGCTGTCTGCAGAACAACTAGAAGAGTAAGATGGAGAGAAGTCCTGAAAGAGTGAGCACCTTGCAACAAATAGAGCTGATCTGAAAAATATAAATAAATAAAAACAAAACAAAACACCCATAGATCCCATATTCTTGACCATCTTGTGATGATACCTTTTCCTTTTAAGGACATTCTGATTGTTAAGAAGCAAAAGATAATCATGTCAATATTTTGAAATAAAATGATTTGGTTTGGACATATCCTATGCTGTCTGTTGCTATTCACATAGCTTATAAGATCTATTTAGTTTATTTTGGTAAAATGATCTTGTATTTTGCAGACTTGAATGTGAGGTGGGGTGGAGGAGGTTCTGAGAAGGCAGGGAGAAAAAAGAATGATTTTGGTTTATCAAAGTGATAAGCAGTAAGGGTAGAACCAATGAATTGGGCAAAGAGGGAATAAGAGTGATGTTCCACGTACTTCATACTTCCTTCTTGTAAAACCAACAGCAATCATGCTGATATTCATAAATGTTCATGTTAGTTTGCAGTTATATAAAATTGTTAGTGACCTTCACAAAATTCAAAACATTATATTATGAGGTTAAAATGTACGTTGTAGAGTGTAATCCATGTAATTTATGCCGTAACAGCCTGGAAGTACAATATAAGGCACAGTTCCTTTTGTACATACGTGATCATGGCATTACTCTGCTTCAAGCATAATTGTCAGAACTTAGATTGTCAGCATACTCTCAGTTCTTCGAGAGAGAGGTATAAATAATTCCCAAGGGACTTATTCATGGGAACTCTTTCTCCTGGCTTCTCTTGCCTTGCTGACATGTTATTATGGTGCTGTCTCTCCTCCAGTCAACTTTTCAGAAATGTCTACTATTGGGTACAACATTTCTTTACTTACCACCATTAAATAAGAGTCAGGGATGATGAATTTGAAGTATAACACAGAGAAATTTTCATCACCTATTGAAAGTGGCCACATTTACAACAACTTTTCTCTGCTGGGGAAATATCCTTGATACTCCAAGAATACGTCACTATGGTCCCACAATACACTTTTCAGAGTTTGGATTGCTTATTTCTAACTAACTGCTATAAGTAGCATGCCAGCACAATGCATGACTCACCAACAATTCCACTCCAGGTTGCATTGCATGGAGCCTTGTCTTGTTCCTTTCCAGAGTCCGTGACCTTTCTGTGGTACTTCTGTCTGAGCATTGCACCTTGGAAAGACCTGCTCACAGAACACATTCCACCATGCAATAACATCCTATTATTTACGGAGACAGAGCAGGCTAAATTTAGATTTCGAAGAGAAATAGTTCTTTAAAACAGAGGTTATAAACTATTGGTTCATGGACCATATCCACTCTGTAGAAATAGTTTATTTAACTCATATAATGTTTTATAAAAATTTGAGTTACTTACCAACATTTAAACAATTGGATATTTCATATAAATATCTAGAATATTAGCTTCTTTTGAAAAATTAAAACATATAACCCTAAAGTTATATTTCTGCAGGATCATAATCTATTGAGGCAGAGTAAAATGTACCCCTCTAACATGAACATGAACTCTTGGGTTACTCCAGGCAGTACCTGGCCCACTTCACTCATTTACTCATCCACCTGTCCTCTGAAGGCATTTGAGATACAAACCCTGCTCCAAAATCTGCAATGGTGTAAGTACACTTAAATATATCCGATTTGTACTGTTATTGAGAATACTACACTTCTTGATCTGGAATGGTACATTTTGGTTACTTCAAAATTACTACTTCTAGGTCTTCTCAAAAAAATAAGGGCAAGAACTTGATTTGAATTCACATTTAACAGTTTATGATAAGGTTTTTTTCTCCTAAAATGTAATTTGCTCTGAAGTTAAATTCCAGTCTCCATCCTCAAAGTTTATAACTCTTTATAAATTTTATTTTATTTTTATTTTACTTTTTAAAGATTTTATTTATTTATTTGAGACAGAGAGAATGAGAGACAGAGAGCATGAGAGGGGGGAGGGTCAGAGGGAGAAGCAGGCTCCTCGCTGAGCAGGGAGCCCGATGCGGGACTCGATCCCGGGACTCCAGGATCATGACCTGAGCCGAAGGCAGTCGCTTAACCAACTGAGCCACCCAGGCGGCCCATCTCTTTATAAATTTTAAAAGGCATTTTCCCCAGTGTTAACAAATCTCAAGCTTCAGTCTTCAATAAAGTAACAATGTAACCCATTAGAAGATTAAACACACATTTCCTTGAAATGTGATGAGGAAGACAGGCCTGTGTGTGCCATATTGTCACTGATCAGGACAAGTGGAAATTGGAACAAACCATAGAACAGCCTGTATTGTGGTACATAAATGGGCTGACTTTAAACAAAGGAAACTTTGAAGCAACAGTACAAGGAGCATCAATTTAATTCAATTTCAGCCTCAAAAATAAGATGTGCTATGTATACTGAAATGATGGATCTATATCAAGTTTGTAGACACTGGTATCGATATCCCCATCCCCTCTTTCTTCTGGTTCTTCTGGGGCAGCCAGAATTCATTGAAAAAAAGTATGTAAGAACATTCAAAATGTTCATTTTCAGTGATGTTTCATCATTTTCATCATTTAAAATTTATTCATTCATTTACTCAGTTACACATTCATTCATGCATTCAACAAATATCTATTAAGCCCTCATCTGAGTTAGTTATTAACCCTACAAAGGTAATCTTACCTCCAGGACTCAATTTTTTCCATTTAGAGGACCTCCTATACTAAAAATGTAATACTTCAATATAATAATTGTTTAAAGCTAGTGGAGGAGGGAGCTATAGAAAAACCTAAATCTGGATGATTAGTTATGGGTCATAGTATTTACAGTGATAATTTGAAGCATGAGTGTGAACTTTCCAATCCGACAATAGTTTGGGAGTCGGGGGTGGTGGTGAGAGGGTTTCCAAGCATAAGAAAATGGCAAAGCAAGGAGACCCCCCACAAAGCATAGCTGGTTCTAAGGACCACACTCAGTTTTGCAGTTTAATGTACAAAGAAAGTAGAGAAAATGAGGCTAGACGAGAGTGTGCTAAAATGTTCAATAAAACTTAACATTGGGCTGAGGGAAGGTTGTGTAAATTTCATTCAATTCCCATGCAGCTTTCCCTTTTTCACTAGTTGGAATTGCCTGCAAACAAAAACTTTCCAAATAAAGGTCCTCCTAGTCAGGCAGGTTACTTTAATGTACAGACAGCGTCCGTTACTTTATGAAAAATTAATTTGTTACATGTTAAAAAGAGTTGGCTTTCCTCAATTGGTTAGGATGCCCTCTTGCTTAGAGAACTCTAGGTTGTAGGGCAAAAGTGTCAGTACAACCCAGGTCAAATGATTACCAATCCCAAATTAACTGCAGCTGAGCTAATGAGGTTGCACTAGCTTTGTAGTGGACTAGACAGGAATTCCTAAGTAAGCCGATAACAGAGAAAAATTGGAGTCCATTTAGAAAATCTCGGAAAAGAGTTTAGAGCAGTGCTTTTCAAACTTTTCTGTGCATATGAATTGCCTGGGAGTTTGTTAATACTGCATAGTTTGACAAGTAGGTTGGTGTTTAGTATTACGAACTTCTAACAAACTCCTAGGTGATGTTGATACTGTTGGTCCCTGGTCCATACTCTCTGTAAGAAGGGTAGAATGTTTCCTGACCAGAAATCCTTCTTTGTTCCATAGGATTAAGAGAAACAAGAATTCTTAGAAAAACTCCACTATATCAGTGCCATGTTTCCCTATGGAATCATGCTTCATCTACTTATAATAATGAGAGAGAAGCATACTTAAGTCTTTAGGAGTAAATCACATTTTCCAAATCAGCTTCTGGATACTTAAGTTTATACCTAAAGCCAAATAATTTGCACATATAGGATGAGCAACCAGGGGACTGTCCTGTTTTGAGCACTGAATGTCCCATGCCCAAAAAACCTCTTAATCTTGGCCACACTGATGGTTGGTCCACATTCAGAAAGCACATATTGCATTATGAGAATTGATATGGTCTGTTCAGTCACCTTATTATCTATGAAAACATCATTTAAAAAAATTAAAATGCCTTATTTGGAAATAACTTATTTTGTAATTTGGAGGATGAAAGAAAGAAAATTAATCTCTTTTATGACAATGTGACCTAAAACTTACTTGCTGAGATAAGCTTTTAACTCTGTGACTTTTCTTGCTCTTTTGGTTTTTAAAAACTTGGGCTAAAGAGAAAATATTGAATTTAGTACAGAAAGTGGACTCTAGTTTTGACTCTTTAATCTATTTATCTTTGCTTTACTTTGTCTACCTCCTGAGTTTCCCACATTGTTTTCTGATATATTATTATAATTACTCAAAATATTAATGGAACAGAATATCTTCTTTAAAGTTATGAATGCAATCAATTTTGAGTCTTTAATTGTAATTTTTTTTCCATAAAATTCTTTTAATTTAGCCTAATATAATGGCACATCAACCAGTAATAGGTACATTAAATTGAATCATGGAGCTCATATACACATTTTATGACACAATCAAATATCCTAATGCATTAATTCATATCAATCAGTTAATAAAATCAAATAGGAAACATTTCTCTATTGCTGCTAACTGTACTTACTTCATTTACAAGATGAGAAATCTAAAGGATTTCAACAACTTGACTTTCAGGACTTTTCTGCTTAGATGTCTGGGATTTGACTATTACTCTAGGTTTTACTAAGTTGATTGGTTGGTGGATAAACTAAGAACATGCCTAAATTCCACATTTTGCTTTAGGTTTTCTTGAAATGAAACCATTCTTGCCAATTTAGTGATACCAGTATTGTGACCAATCTGATGGGAAAACTGGTAGTGACTCCCCAGAGGTACTTTAAATCTTGTCTATCATTGTCACACTATTATAAGTCATTACTTTGAGTGCACTAAGTGGTAACCCAGAGCCCTGAAAAAGTTAAAAATGAATGGTCAAAGCAGATTATTTGATCAATTAACCAGTAAACACATTTGGTGTTACTATTTTTAACCTGGAACCACAGTAGATATTGTTAGAGATGCTAGTATATACAACCTGTATTACCTTACCTCAAAGAGTCAAAAAGCATTTAGACGGCACAACTAATATACCTGAAACAATTTAAAGACAATTAAGTACTCACCTACAAAGAACTATAAGCTCAGCAGGATTTTATGTTCCATGTGTGGTGCTTTTCCTCCCTACTTTTTCTTTTCTTTTTTTTTTTTTGAAAACCTACTGTGTGTTTAGTGCTAAGCCAAGTACATTATATTCTGCATTGGTCAGAGACCTGGTTCAAACTAGCTTAAGGCAGTTTGGGAATTTGTTGGAAGAAAACTGGATATTGAAGGAAGAGTTGACTAAATATACAACAGGAAGAACAAAGATTCAGCCGGTTCTTAGGAACAATAAAATCAGGGGCCTGAATGCCATCAAGACCTCTCTCTCTCTCTTCTCTGTGTGCCAGTTCTATTTTGTCCTCCTGCAGACCAACTTCCTCCATATGGTGGGAACATGGCGGCTGACAGATCTTAGCTTCACATGTCATGGGTACCACACCAGATGCTACTGTCTTTTCCTATTTGAATAAAAAACATTACAAAAAAGAACTCAAACTGGCCTGGCAGGCAGGTAGCTCCCATACTCATACTGATAAAATATGGTGAAGTTACATGAGTCATATATGAGTATGACACTACCCAGCAGAATTATAATATGGGGTGGAAGAAGCATAGTTCTCAAAAAAGGGAATACTATTCCTAAAGAAAGAAAAGGTCTGGACAGTTATAACAGAGAAGTCCACCACCCACATTAATTCTTACATAAAACATAAAAAAAGTAAAATATTTTTACTTTATTACAAAGTTATTATTTCTATTTTATACACTGGAAAAGTGGTCATACTCTTTCATCTACACATTATGCTTATGCTGTACAATAAGGTACGCATCTTGTAATGTTTTTAGTTTGGCTTTCTCTTTGATGCTATTGGAACTATGAGCACCCCCCCCCCCCAAGATGGCCAACTTCTCACATCCACTGACTAACATATGTAGACCCTTGCCTCACCTGAATTCCAAAACCTACCTGTTTTCCATTTGGTCCTCACTCTGGATTTTAGCTTCGAAGTTTCCCTCAGATATCTTGCTAAACACATGTACCTATTCTATATAAAATATTCCTCTCTCCCAAATTGTCATCTCAGATTGGGTTCCCCACACGTAGCTGTGAAGGCTGTCAACTGCCCAACTCCTGGGAGTGCCATTCTCCCAATGAATGGAGCCTCCTGGAATTTTGTAATGCAAAGGCCCTATATAAGATCTGTACATCATTCTAACCATTTCTGCTTGGTCCAACTTCTGGTGTTGTTCTTTCCAGCCCACTCCATTCTCTAGTTTCCTCCCCTTCATTTTCCAGGCTACCTACTTCCAAAGGTGAGTTTTTTTCTGGTCCTCCTCAGAATGATATCTTATACAATGAGGTAATTAAATATAAAGACATAATGGGTTTCTTGTCCAGTATACTATGAAGTCAGAAAGCCAAAATGGTAGCCTCCAATACAACCTTCCCAATTATTCAAAGGCACCATCTAATTGCAGCCACCTGGTTAACCTGGCATCTCTTCCGTGCCTTTGGACAACCATGGCTCAGCTGTGTAGACCATGTGTTATCACTCAGGGCTTCCCATAAATTCTGTCCCCAAGCTCCAGCTAAGGGACTAGTGAATTATTGTGTGTGTGGAAGAGCCTAGCCCATACACATTAATGACTGTAATGACATTTAGAAATGGGTCATTTTTCCCTTTCTCAATAAAGATAGGCTTTGTGGATTTAAATCACTAATGCTCGTTGGTTTTTTCCCCCCCTCAGCATTATGTTACCATAAAAATATTGAAGTGTAACAAATGGTTTGCTTATCTATCATTACTAATGAAATAGTTGGAAACAGCTTAGAAACAGTTTTCCGCTTTTATTTAGCTGAAAAAAAAATACCAGTTTCTATGGCTTCCTTTTTATGCAGATGAAGATGCTACTCTCTTTGCAGACATTATTATGGAGGGATATCATTGATCATGTCCTCAGGGTAATAAATAATTACTCTACTAACGTATTGCTCTGAAAGAAACTGACATGAAGTAGTTTCAAATTAACCACTGCTAATTGCATGCATTGTTTCATACTTATTACTGCAATCTGATTAACGTGCTACTGAATAGAACTGGCAGGAAAGGTTCTTTCTCCTTTATTTTAACTTGTTTTAGTTACAAACTTGACTAAATGTAGAATTGACATTGACTCAGGGGTTTATAAATCTAGTGCTGAGGTAAAAAAGACCACTGTGGGATTATGGGCTTGACCACTGCCAGAATTTTTTTCTTTTCATGAGTTTATATTTGGAAAACGGAAGGTTTTAGATTTATAATAGAAAAAAAGTGTCCTTTATTATATTCATAATATATTTTAGATTTAAAAGCTATAAATTTCTGATATCATGAAATTCAGTAATATATTTAACATGAAAAAGAAGTTCCAATTCACAATTTAAAATGGAGTTTGTTTGTAGGAATAAAAACCTAAATAAATTTGGGCCTTGTAACTAAATTTGCCATAAATTTCTAAATAACTATAAAAGAAATTTAAGAAATTGCCAAATGTTTGTTATTATAATCATTATTCCCAGTTATCTTCCCAAATTATTGGGATAATATAAAAGTGCAAATAAAGTAATGTTTATGAATGTGAGTTAATCAGTTACCCCAGTGAGCATTTTTATCATGGCTATCCTGTTGCTCTGTCCTCAATTCAAAGGCAAGTTATATACTGATAATGATGTTTCAACGAAAGTTTCAAAACTCTGTTTTATGCACCTTTATTTTACAAACACTTAAACGGTATTCTCAATGCACCAGATACAGATATTATTCTATGTTCTTTATGATTACTAATATAATCTTAAATATGACCCCCCCCCCCCCAGGGAATAGATACTATTAATATCCTTATTTTAAAAGATGGGGAAGCTGAGGCACAAAATGGCTAAGTTACTTTCTCAACATTAGAGATTTAATATATGTTGCAACTAGGATTCAACTCCAAGGAGTCTGGCTCTAGAAGCCATGTACTTTACTGATATACTATACTGCTTTAGCATATGGCCCTGGAACATTTGAACATCATGTCAATTGATAAGAAACACTGTATTTTTGTGAAGGATGGCACTGAAACTGATTCTTATGTTGTCATACTTGACAATGCTGGCTTGAGCTCTGATTTAGAACTGATACTGTTGTCCATTTGTAGACAGCTGATTACCTATGGACTCCTGGCCTTTCCCTGAGTCCTTGTGCCTATCCTCTGTTCTATGGCCCAACGTTTACTCAGCATACTCAACCCTAGAAGTCTATCTACAGTCAGTGGTATGCTGCAACCTCTCGTACTAGCTTGGATTGTGCACACTCTTTCCAGCTCTCAGTTTAATGGCTTCACATTGGTAACTTGAAATCAGTTGTGGTAGACATATTTACACCATGGAAAGCAAACACCTTCTCCCCCATTCCTTGCCCCACCATTTGGAGATCTGGTTTATTTCCACAACACTGCCAGCAACCTACTACCATTATGTCCCAGTATGAGCATATTCCAAAACATTGAGGGTTTTATACATCTTTACTTCATGCTCTCATATTGAATTATGAAATCAACATCAATGAGAATGAACCCATCATGGACCCCAAGGAAAAACCAAAAATAACAAAATCTCACCAGTGGCACTGTAAGTGGGTGCTTTTATATAAGGGACAAAACTATATGGCACACGTGCTCTCCCTTACATGCCTCATTTATGGCAGACATTACTAATCGATCATGACAAGACAGCCTGGCTCCAGCCCCAGAATCCTCCTCAACCTAATGCTTTAGCATCTAGAGAGCTATTGCCAACCATTCAGATTCTGTAAGAGATGATATTATTTACCACCCTTTTAAAATCAGAAATTCTTATTCCTCCTTATATTTCCACTCAGTATAATTTATAACTCTTCTCTAAGTCATAGAAAGATTTTAAAAATGATGACTACAAAGGGAAACTTAAGCTCTTCAGAAAATTTAAATATTTACCGCCAGAGATCTAGCTGCTACGCTTGCTGATATAATCAATTATATAATACTCTACAAAGTATTTTGACATTTATATTTTTACTAAAGACTTCATATTCATGGACTGATATTTACCCATGATTTAATAATAATATATATACTTATCCCCTGGTAGTCAATGGAAATGTATGTGTTCTTTGTTAGCTTAAATCAACCCAATCTTAATATTCTTCATCTTGATCAAAAGAACTTTGTCTTGTCACATGTATCAAAATTTTACATTAAAACATTTTCTGAAGTTAGAAAACTCTAAAAAATGTTTAAATATTGCCTATTTTCTCCTTATCCTCCTCTTTTCCATCTCAAAATCAAATTTTTAGGGAAAAAAAAAACCTTAACTTTTTATTTAAAAAAGAAAATGGCAGGCATATATGATACATTGTTTCTAGGTAGGTGATTTCTAGAGCTTGAGTAGTTGTGAAGTGGAAAAAGGTGATTTACCTGTCAATACAGTGAAAACCATCTGTAAGTGATGAGATAAGTCACCTATATCTAATATGAACAAACTTACTTAATATCTACAAATACAGAGAAGACCGTTAATGATCTCCAGAAATTACTGTCCAGACACGTGAAAATCGCATATGCATTTGCAAAACTCTGCAACAATATGAGAGTGTGTATAACTGCAAAATGTGATTTACAACGGTAACTGTTCAAAGAAAGCAGAGAGAGTGCAAAGTAAGTGGAGAAAGTGTTCAGGACCAAGATCCTAAAGTATGAGTGATAATGAGATGAATGAGGAGAAGTGTGAATAAAGGGAAGGTTGAGAGGACTAGCATGAGCAGAGGCTCAGAGGAAGGTCTGGAAATGCCTTACAGAGTGGACAGCATACTTCAGAACACAGATATCTGCAGTGGGGAGTCATGGTCGTGAAGAGTGGGTGACTTTGAATGCCAGACAAAGGGGTTGGGCTTTGTTTAGAATGATCTTTGAGACTGGCCTCATCTCAGTCTATGAAGCCATTGTATTTGCACCTCATGTTTTGTAGGCAGAAGTCTAATAATCTGGGTATGAGCCCTTGCTATGTGAGGGTAAGCAGCTTACCTAATGTAACTGGAGCTGTGAAACAACATGGGATTCTGGAATTAGAGCTGGGTTTGAATTCTGAGACTGACACCTACTAACGGATGATTTTTACATGTTGCTTAACCTCTCTGGACTTTAGTTTCTCCATGAGGATAATATTGCATAGCTGCTGAGGTTGGGGAGGGGAGATGGTTATAATTGAACATGTTTCTTCCTTCCACTCCAATTTTATAACCAATTGAGAGAGTAATACAAGATTGGGAGAGGAGCTCAAATTACCAGCTTTGCTGGCAGTAGCTTTGGATTATGAAACACGGTTCAGACCTGTGGCATAGACAGGCTTCCTTGTCCTGAACTGAAGTGGCGATGTATTCAGCAGTTACTATCTGAGACCTGACTGACTTCTATCATGCCTATGTGAGACAGACATCTTCTGGATATGACCAGAAATATTTAGGTGATGAGATGAGGCATTTCAAGGGTTTGACTTCGGCGAAGAGTAAATGGGATAGAGGGCAAGAGGCAGCCTATTACTATCAAAATGGCCCCATTTTAAACTCCATGATGGAGTGGCTAATGGAAATATGTGATACCAAAAGAAGCAAGTGAAATGATCACAGAGGTAAACAGCCTAGTGGGGGCATACGGGAAGGGAGGAACAATCAATTCTATCCTGAATGAAATGAGGGCGGAAAAAGTTTCACAGGCCTGGTGGTTTAAGAAGTTAGGAAAAACACAGGCCCTTTCCCTTCTATCTCTTTTAAGAGCATCCAAATGAATTCTTGGATTTGGCTGCTGAGCAAATATCTGAGTAATAACCTAGGATCAGCTGGATATAAGTGGGTTCCACCAGTGGTCCATGCAAACTAATGTTTTCGAGCTTCTGTTGGGCCACTACAACAAACAATCAGCAAGATGTTTACACAGTTGATTCTGTTGGCAGCCCAGCTAGTTTTTAACTATATCATGAAAACTGGCCTGGGGGTACAGCCTGAGATTATTCCAGCCCTGCTTTGCACAGCCAGGAATTCCCTTCCTGTTACAAATTTCTGCCCCAGTGGGGTTTTCATAGTTTTGGCATTTTCATTATGGATCAGTGAGTCAGCTAGCCCACAGGCCAAGGAGAGAGAGAAAAAAAAACAAAAAAACCCCTCCCAAATAAAAGTCAACCCAGTTAGGATGTCTTCATCAATTTTTCAACAGGAGAAAAATACAGCTGGGTTCAGTGACTTCTATCAAAAGGAAACAGAACTAGTTGGGATTTTTTTTTTTTTTTTTTTTTTTTTTTGTACTCTCAAGTTTTGGAGGGCATAATAAAGACAGTGCCTCAGCAGCATCACTTAGAAGATTTAGTTCATTATTTTGCAGAGCTTGGGTAGTGACACTTCTGCAAAATGCACCAGCACATGAGCAAACAGAGAGATGTGTGAATTCAGGAAAGCAGCCAAATGCACATCAGAGCTGAGGAATGTCACAGTGAAATGAAGGAAACTTGTAAACACCTATCAGTATTTTTAGGTAGAGAATATTCTAACATATTGCCAGTGGGTGTTGCCTATGCCTTCATTTCCCTAAGCTTTAAAATCAACTGATATTAAAGGTGATTTGAAAACAATGAAAAATGACAGCTTTATTAATCTAGCCGGTGTGTGTAAGAGTGTGTGTGTGTGTGTGTGTGTGTGCACACATGCGCACAGGGTGTGACTGCTACATGTGCAGACTGTGCATTTGTAATGCGGGTCTTGTACAGACGAGGGAGCCCTCTACTGCTTAGAAACTGTACTAGATATAAACTGTAGAGGGTTGCTTTCCGCTCCTTGCTTGTGAATCCTCCAAAAAGCCAGACATTTGGCTGATTTCATTTACAAATCATAAGAGGAGTTGTTCTTTTTTAAGGAACCGTAGATTCCAGCTATCATATGCATGCAAGTACATGTAATTCTTCCTATTTAAGGTAAAATCCTTCCATTTATTTAAAAAGTCTATCTACTTCCACTCTTCAACCCTTTAATATAAAGGTGCTACGGCTATAACATAATTAAACCACAAAGTTCTCCATGACTATAATGAAAACCTGTGACAGGAATCACAAAAGTTTTTGTCTAATACTTTGGTTTCTCATATATATATTATTTTTCCCTGATGGATGTATTTTTTTTTTTCATACGTTTTTCTCAGACAGAGAAAAAAAGACAATTTTAGGGTTGACAAATTCATATGAGCATATTTAAATAAGCTATATTTTAATATGCATATTTAAATAAACTTTACTCAGTTTAGCCTCTATATACTAAGACTTGGAGTATTTTTGTATTTAGATCACTTTTTTTGTGTGTTTAGATACTTGATTTTTAACAAAATAATTACAGTTCAACCCTTCAACCATTTAAATCAGTGGAAGAAAACAAAATATAATCAGAAATACCTTTCAGTTATTTTCAACATGGCTAGCCTAACAATATTATGGGATAGCCTTCCTTATCCCCATGTGATTACTAGATTTTTTTATTGTTAGAGTGCTAATCGTCTGCCCCTTAACAAAGAATTGACACTTTTCTTGGAAATTGGCTTGAAATTTCATTTGCTTTTTTTTTATGAACTGAAAAAGAAGCCCATATGAAAACAAGATTTTTTTTCTTAGACGTAAACTCTCAGCTTGGCACTGTGTGTTGTTAAAGAGCCACATCTGGAGTTAACAGGGCAAGATAACCGAGTAAGACATGAGAGTGATGTAGCTTTAGCATCTGTCACCTTTTGACCACCAGCATTGATTTTGCTTCCATGCCGATGCCCCCTTCCTCTCCCATCGATCCATCATTCCTTCAGCGGTTCCAACATTAAATAGCCTCCACCTTTCTTTCACTGAGCCTAGAATATTAAAAGATAAACCAGGTAAATCTAAGATAGTCAATTTACCCTGCTAATAACAGCCACTATTTATGGACTGGCTGCCATATGCCAGTCCTTTTTCAAAAAATAACCCAAGCTGTACTAGAACCTGCAAGGCAAATGTCATTATGCCAGTTTGCCAGTTGGTATTCTTTTATTTGCAAATGACAAATCTTATTCAAACAAAGTTAAGCAGAAGAAGGGAACTTCATTAGAAAGGCACTGGGGGATGTCTTATGGAATCCAAAGATCAGGTAGTACTGCTTGTATAGGTTCATTTTAACTTCACTATGGTTTTTAAGAAATCACATTCTTTACTTCTGGGTATTAAACTATAATGAGTTCAGATACTCTGTTAATTTCTGACCTTGACATTGATTTTCTTTAAGATAGAAAAAAAAATTTTTTAAAGATTTTTTATTTATTTGAGAGAGGGAGAGAAAGAGAGAGAGAGAGAGAGAGCGCACGCATGAGCAGGGGGGAGGGGCAGAGGGAGAGGGAGAAGCAGGCTTCCAACTGAGCAAGGAGCCAGATGTGGGACTGGATCCCCTGACCCTGGGATCATGACCCAAGCCGAAGGCAGACGCTCAACCGACTGAGCCAACCAGAAGCCTTGAAAAAAAATGTTGATGGCTTTTTTCTCGTATTTTGCACATACCTGAATATTTCACGTTCCATATATCTGAATAAAAGTTAATGTCAGTTTGATTTATAAACCAGCTAAGTAATTTTCATAAACCTGCTATATAGTTTGCAATGCTTTCAAACTAAAGGAGTGCACGATAGTCACCTCTACCAAGTGCTGTGGATTTTCACATTTGGTTTCTATTTGTCACTTGTCTGATTGCTCGGCAAAGCACTGGCCGTGCTCCCTGGCACCCTCAGCCCCTTCCCCATGTGGCTGAGGGGTAGTCTGCGCAGTGACTAGGGGAATGGCCACATTAAGTAGGATTGGCAGAGGCTACTTTCATTTACAAATCAGAGGCTACTGTGCTGTCCTCAGAGTCGAAGCGTATCTCCACCTTGCTGATGGAGCACATGGTGACTCTGAATCTAAATGCTTCTGACCTTGTTGATTTTGCCACCTTCCTGGAATCTACCTTTCTATCTAACTTGTTTACTGGACTCTGCTTTGGGATTCCGCTCCAGGCTCCCATCCCATGTGGGAATCTCAGGTACACCAAGTCTGACCAGTGCAAGGTATTTTGCTCGGTAAGGTGGTTCTGCGTTCACTTACGACAAAGACTTACTTTAGTTAGATGGCTCTTCTATAGTCAGATGAAGACAAGATCCTGTTGTACAATTTTGGGGATGTGGGCGCGTTCACATAACCCTTAGAGCGCAACCACAGACATGGTGCGTATGCATGGTACCCCTTGGAGTTGTGCAATTCCCTAGAACAAGAAGAAAACTGCTGTTTACTTGAGTTTATCAAATACTGGGGATAGATCAGGCAGAGTCTGTGCTCTGTTCAATGATCAGATTGATGATCATTCAATGATCAAATAGATACATAAAATTTGGGCACAGATATAAAATTTGCACAGGCAGAGGGAATTTAATCAAGTCTGAAAAAGAAAGGATTGCATGTTACTTCTTGGAAGGCATCATTTAGTATGCTACATTTCCAATGAGTTAATTTAACTGTCTGGGGAAAAAATTCCATGGGATATTATGCCCATGTACACTCACCAAAAGAAGTCTTATTTTAATTTAGAAGCTGTTACTCCTCCTCATATATAACCACTAGGTGAGCAAACAGATTCTTTCCTATGTGCAGTTGTCTACTGAATAAAAATAGACAGTTACTCTGTATTTTTTGAGTACTTTATGTCTTGTGATAAGACAGAGTTTTAATGTCTTCTCTTTGTTCTTCGTAATGGCACTGTTTTGCAATACTTTTCAAAATGCAAGATTCTCCAGACCTCATAGCTGACTACCCTGAAAGCACACTATCTCAGGGGTTCACTGGACTGAAAATGTAGTTCTGGCTCAAGAGCACAGTCAGCACAGGGACAAAATGCTTCCTGTCCAGGAAAGTGCTGCGCTGAGCCATTCGCCTGCGCATGTCACAGTGTTGGTCACCCTCCCCGTCTAGGAGTGGTAAGAGCACATTTTCATCATGCAGCAGTTTGGTCTCAGCAAGGCTCTGTTGGAAAAAGCCCATCTATTGCTTCTGGGTAGTTCTTAGACATTTTTTTAAACATTTGAAGCTCTACTTCATTTCCTGGACATGGGGTCCCTTGAAAACCTGATGCCTCTTGAAATTTAAATATACAAAAAATAAACTTATAATGTGATACCCGGAGAGGTTTACAATTAAATAAGGTAATATTTATAAGTAATATAGCTCAGTGCCTGGAACATAGGAAGCACTCAGTAAACATTATCATATTGTCCGAATTTGTCTAGATTCAAGATCCACGTGAGATTCTATCAACTATTCTTAAATTACACAGAGTCTATATCAGTGTTCAATAAGTTTGGCCACTCTGAATGTCAGCATAGATAACATAATTGGCATGAAAATTTATTTATTTATTTATTTATTTATTTTTTAATTTTTTTATTCTTATGTTAATCCCCTTACATTACAACATTAGTTTTAGATGAAGTGTTCCATGATTCATTGTTTGTGCACAACACCCAGTGCTCCATGCAGAATGTGCCCTCCTAAATACCCACCACCAGGCTAACCCATCCTCCCACCCCTCTCCCCTCTAGAACCCTGTTTGTTTTTCAGAGTCCATCGTCTCTCATGGTTCGTCTACCCCTCCGATTTCCCCCGCTTCATTCTTCCCCTCCCGCTACCTTCTTCTTCTTCTTCTTCTTTTTTTCTTAACATATATTGCATTATTTGTTTCAGAGGTACAGATCTGAGATTCAACAGTCTTGCACAATTCACAGCGCTTACCAGAGCACATACACTCCCCAGTGTCTATCACCCAGTCCCCCCATCCCTCCCACCCCACCCCCCACTCCAACAACACTCAGTTTGTTTCCTGCGATTAAGAATTCCTCATATCAGTGAGATCATATGATACATGTCTTTCTCTGTTTGACTTATTTCACTCAACATAATACCCTCCAGTTCCATCCACGTCGTTGCAAATGGCAAGATCTCATTCCTTTTGATGGCTGCATAATATTCCATTATATATATATACCACATCTTCTTTATCCATTCATCTGTCGATGGACATCTTGGCTCTTTCCACAGTTTGGCTATTGTGGACATTGCTGCTATAAACATCGGGGTGCACGTACCCCTTCGGATCCCTACATTTGTATCTTTGGGGTAAATACCCAGTAGTGCAATTGCTGGATCATAGGGTAGCTCTATTTTCAACTTTTTGAGGAACCTCCATACTGTTTTCCAGAGTGGCTGCACCAGTTTGCATTCCCACCAACAGTGTAGGAGGGTTCCCCTTTCTCCGCATCCCTGCCAACATCTGTCGTTTCCTGACTTGTTAATTTTAGCCATTCTGACTGGTGTGAGGTGATATCTCATTGAGGTTTTGATTTGGATTTCCCTGATGCCGAGCGATATTGAGCACTTTTTCATGTGTCTGTTGGCCATTTGGATGTCTTCTTTGGAAAAATGTCTGTTCATGTCTTCTGCCCATTTCTTAATTGGATTCTTTGTTCTTTGGGTGTTGAGTTTGATGAGTTCTTTATAGATTTTGGATACTAGCCCTTTATCTGATATATCATTTGCAAATATCTTCTCCCATTCTGTCGGTTGTCTTTTGGTTTTGTTAACTGTTTCCTTTGCTTTGCAAAAGCTTTTTATCTTGATGAAGTCCCAATAGTTCATTTTTGCCCTTGCTTCCCTTGCCTTTGGCGATGTTTCTAGGAAGAAGTTGCTGCGGCTGAGGTCAAAGAGGTTGTTGCCTGTGTTCTCCTTTAGGATTTTGATGGACTCCTGTCTCACATTGAGGTCTTTCAGCCATTTGGAGTCTATTTTTGTGTGTGGTGTAAGGAAGTGGTCCAGTTTCATTCTTCTGCATGTGTCTATCCAATTTTCCCAACACCATTTGTTGAAGAGACTATCTTTGTTCCATTGGACATTCTTTCCTGCTTTGTCGAAGATTAGTTGACCATAGAGTTGAGGGTCCATTTCTGGGCTCTCTATTCTGTTCCATTGATCTATGTGTCTGTTTTTGTGCCAGTACCATGCTGTCTTGATGATGACAGCTTTGTAATAGAGCTTGAAGTCCGGAATTGTGATGCCACCGGCTTTGCTTTTCTTTTTCAATATTCCTCTGGTTATGCGGGGTCTTTTCTGGTTCCATACAAATTTTAGGATTATTTGTTCCATTTCTTTGAAAAAAGTGGATGGTATTTTGATGGGGATTGCATTGAATGTGTAGATTGCTCTAGGTAGTATTGACATCTTCACAATATTTGTTCTTCCAATCCATGAGCATGGAACGTTTTTCCATTTCTTTGTGTCTTCCTCAATTTCTTTCATGAGTATTTTATAGTTTTCTGAGTACAGATCCTTTGTCTCTTTGGTTAGCTTTATTCCTAGGTATCTTATGGTTTTGGGTGCAATTGTAAATGGGATCGACTCCTTAATTTCTCTTTCTTCTGTCTTGTTGTTGGTGTATAGGAATGCCACTGACTTCTGTGCATTGATTTTATATCCTGCCACTTTACTGAATTCCTGTATGAGTTCTAGCAGTTTTGGGGTGGTCTTTTGGGTTTTCCACATAAAGTATCATATCATCTGCAAAGAGTGAGAGTTTGACTTCTTCTTTGCCAATTTGGATGCCTTTGATTTCTTTTTGTTGTCTGATTGCTGTGGCTAGGACTTCCAATACTATGTTGAATAGCAGTGGTGATAGTGGACATCCCTGCCGCGTTCCTGACCTTAGGGGGAAAGCTCTCAGTTTTTCCCCATTGAGAATAATATTTGCTGTAGGTTTTTCATAGATGGCTTTTATGATATTGAGGTATGTACCCTCTATCCCTATACTCTGAAGAGTTTTGATCAAGAAAGGATGCTGTACTTTGTCAAAAGCTTTTTCTGCATCTATTGAGAGGATCATATGATTCTTGTTCTTTCCTTTGTTAATGTACTGTATCACATTGATTGATTTGCGGATGTTGAACCAACCTTGCAGCCCAGGGATAAATCCCACTTGGTCATGGTGAATAATCCTTTTAATGTACTGTTGGATCCTATTGGCTAGTATTTTGGTGAGAATTTTTGCATCCATGTTCATCAGGGATATTGGTCTGTAATTCTCCTTCTTGATGGGGTCTTTGTCTGGTTTGGGGATCAAGGTAATGCTGGCCTCATAAAATGAGTTTGGAAGTTTTCCTTCCGTTTCGATTTTTTGGAACAGTTTCAGAAGAATAGGTATTAATTCTTCTTGAAATGTTTGGTAGAATTCCCCTGGGAAGCCATCTGGCCCTGGGCTTTTGTTTTTTGGGAGATTTTTGATGACTGCTTCAATTTCCTTAGTGGTTATAGGTCTGTTCAGGTTTTCTATTTCATCCTGGTTCAGTTTTGGTAGTTGATACATCTCTAGGAATGCATCCATCGCTTCCAGGTTATCTAATTTGCTGGCATAGAGTTGCTCATAATATGTTCTTATAATTATTTGTATTTCTTTGGTGTTGGTTGTGATCTCTCCTCTTTCATTCATGATTTTGTTGATTTGGGTCATTTCTCTTCTCTTTTTGATAAGTCTGGCCAGGGGTTTATCAATCTTGTTAATTCTTTCAAAGAACCAGCTCCTAGTTTCGTTGATCTGTTCTACTGTTCTTTTAGTTTCTATTTCATGGATTTCTGCTCTGATCTTTATGATTTCTCTTCTCCTGCTGGGTTTAGGCTTTAGTTGCTGTTCTTTCTCCAGCTCCTTTAGGTGTAGGGTTAGGTTGTGTACTTGAGACCTTTCTTGTTTCTTGAGAAAGGCTTGTATTGCTATATACTTTCCTCTTAGGACTGCCTTTGCTGCATCCCAAAGATTTTGAACAGTTGTGTTTTCATTTTCATTGGTTTCCATGAATTTTTTTAATTCTTCTTTAATTTCCTGGTTGACCCATTCATTCTTCAGTAGGATGCTCTTTAGCCTCCATGTATTTGAGTTCTTTCCGACTTTCCTCTTGGGATTGAGTTCTAGTTTCAAAGCATTGTGGTCTGAAAATAGGCAGGGAATGATCCCAATCTTTTGGTACCGGTTGAGACCTGATTTATGACCTAGGATGTGATCGATTCTGGAGAATGTTCCATGGGCACTAGAGAAGAATGTGTATTCCGTTGCTTTGGGGTGGAATGTTCTGAATATGTCTGTGAAGTCCATTTGGTCCAGTGTGTCATTTAAAGTCCTTATTTCCTTGTTGATCTTTTGCTTAGACGATCTGTCCATTTCAGTGAGGGGGATGTTAAAGTCCCCCACTATTATTGTATTGTTGTTGATGTGTTTCTTTGCTTTTGTTATTAATTGCCTTATATAATTGGCTGCTCCCATGTTAGGGGCATAGATATTTACAATTGTTAGATCTTCTTGTTGGATAGATCCTTTAAGTATGATATAGTGTCCTTCCTCATCTCTTATTACAGTCTTTGGTTTAAAATCTAATTTGTCTGATATAAGTATTGCCACCCCAGCTTTCTTTTGGTGTCCATTAGCATGGTAAATGGTTTTCCACCCCCTCACTTTCAATCTGGGGGTGTCTTTGGGTCTAAAATGAGTCTCTTGCAGACAGCATATCGATGGATCTTGTTTTTTAATCCAGTCTGTTAGCCTGTGTCTTTTGATTGGGGCATTTAGCCCATTTACATTCAAGGTAACTATTGAAAGATAGGAATTTAGTGCCATTGTATTGCCTGTAAGGTGACTGTTACCGTATATTGTCTGTGTTCCTTTCTGGTGTATGTTGCTTTTAGGGTCTCTCTTTGCTTAGAGGACCCCTTTCAAGATTTCCTGTAGGGCTGGTTTTGTGTTTGCAAATTCCTTTAGTTTTTGTTTGTCCTGGAAGCTTTTTATCTCTCCTTCAATTTTCAATGACAGCCTAGCTGGATAGAGTATTCTTGGCTGCATATTTTTCTCATTTAGTGCTCTGAATATATCCTGCCAGTCCTTTCTGGCCTGCCAGGTCTCTGTGGATAGGTCTGTTGCCAATCTAATGTTTCTACCCTTGTAGGTTACATATCTCTTCTCCCGAGCTGCTTTCAGGATTTTCTCTTTGTCTATGAGACTCGTAAGTTTTACTATTAGATGTCGGGGAGTTGACCTATTTTTATTGATTTAGAGAGGGGTTCTCTGTGCTTCCTGGATTTTCATGCCTGTTTCTTTCCCCAAATTAGGGAAGTTCTCTGCTATAATTTGCTCCATTATACCTTCTGCCCCTCTCTCTCTTTCTTCTTCTTCTGGGATCCCAATTATTCTAATGTTGTTTCGTCTTATGGTATCGCTTATCTCTCGAATTCTGCCCTCATGATCCAGTAGTTGTTTATCTCTCTTTTTCTCAGCTTCTTTATTTTCCAGCATTTCATCTTCTATATTACTGATTCTCTCTTCTGCCTCATTTATCCTAGCAGTTAGTGCCCCCATTTTTGATTGCACCTCATTAATAGCCTTTTTGATTTCTACTTGGTTGGATTTTAGCTCTTTTACTTCTCCAGAAAGGGTTTCTCTAATAACTTCCATATTTTTTTCAAGCCCAGCTAGTATCTTTAAAGTGATGATTCTGAACTCTAGATCTGACATCGTACTAATGTCCGTATTGAGTAGGTCCCTGGCAGTCGGTACTGCCTCTTGTTCTTTTTGTTGAGGTGATTTTTTCCGTCTCGTCATTTTGTGCAGAGGAGAATAGATTAATGAGAGAACAAAATGCTAGCAGAGTAACCACGTCCCCAGAGAATATACTCTAAACAAATCAGAAAAGACCTGAAGCAGTGGGATAAGAAGGGGAAAGAGAGAAAAAAGAAAAAGAAAAAAAAAGAAAAAGATAAAGATAAAAACAAAAACAAAGAAAACAAAACAATAACAACAAAAGAAAAACCAGAATGTGATCAAATATGATCTATATGGTATATAGATCAGTGCCACACACTAGATTTGGGGTGTGTTTTGGTCTTTTAGAAGAAAGTGTCTCCCAAAATTTTAAAGAAAGAAAAACTTATATATGTACAAAAATAAGGGTTGATATGATGAAGGGATGGAAAATGACTGTAAAAATGGAAATTATAAAAAATTTTATAAAAGGAATTGATAAGAAGTTGTTTGAAAAAAGAAAGAGGATTTAAAAAAAGAAAAAAGAAAAAGAAAACAAAAAGGGAGAGGATGTGATCAGGCAGGGGAATAGAAAACACCATATACTAGAGATTTAGGGTATATTTTAATCTGTTAGAAGAAACTATCTCAAAATTTTAAAGAGAGAACAACTTATATATATAAGCCAAAAATATGGGTAACTACTATGAAGGGATAGAATATGACTCTAAAAATGAAAAATAAAAATGTTTTTTTTAAAAAAAGGGATTGATAAGATGTTGGTTGAAAAAGGGAAAAAGAAAAATTCAAAAAGAAATAAAAAGACAAAAAGACAGTTAAAAAAAAAATTAACTTTGAAAGACTAAAGAATCATGGTAAAAAAGCCGTGAATTCTATGTGCAGTATTCCCCTAGCGCTGGAGTTCTGCCGTTCTCATTGATCGGTAAACTTGGTCTTGGCTGGCTCTTCTCGCTGATCTTCTGGGGAGGGGCCTGTTGCCGTGGTTTCCAAATGTCTCTGCCGGAGGCGGAATTGCCCCGCCCTTGCCCCCTCCCGGCTAAGTAATCTGCTCGGGTTTGCTCTCCGGGGCTTTTGTTCCCTGCGAGCTTTCCGTACAGCTTTGGAGGACGAGAGTGAAAATGGTGGCCTCCAATCTCTGCCCCGGAGGAGCCGAGAGCTTGGGGCCCCTCTCCTCAGTGAGCCCCCAGAGAAAAGCAGTCAATCACTCCCGTCTCCCCGGTCTCCGGCTGCTCTCCGTGCTCACCCGGCCTGTGACCGCGCGCCTCTATCTCTGGCACCCGACCCCGGGTGGAGTCTCCAAACCCAGCAGATCCCTGCGGTGCACTCCCGCGCGGCTCCTCCCGGGGGAGGAAGGTGAGTCTCCCTGGATCTGCCGCTTGTTGGGTCCCTGCTGGAGGAGCAGGGGCCCGACTGTGCCGCGGATCACGGTTTATGGCCACCCCGAGCTGAGAGCCCGCGCCTGGGCTCCGCCTCTGCAGCCGGCTTCCCTGCTCCGTTACCTGGGAGCTCTGCCACACTCAGGCACCCCCGGTCTTTCTGTGACCCCGAGGGTCCTCACACCACACTGTCCCGGGGGGTTCCACCCCCCGCTTAGCCACCCGAGTGACGTCCCTCGGCAGAGCAGACTTTTAAAAGTTCCGATTCTGTGCCCCGTGGCCTTATCACTTGCCAGAAGCGGCGGATGGAGGCCCCTCCCCCGCCGTCTATCCTCCCGAATATCGCCTCGGATTCACTTCTCCGCACGTCCTACCTTCCAGAAAGTGGTCGCTTTTCTGATGAGAGAGTTGTTGCTCTTCTTTTCTTCGATCTCCTGTTGGGTTTGTAGGTGTTCAGAATGGTTTGATCCCTATCCAGCTGAATTCCTGAGAGGAGACGAAATCCAGGTCTCCTACTCCTCCGCCATCTTGCTCCGCCCCTGGCATGAAAATTTAAAATCCAAAGCAGTTATGAGTAACTGTGAACTTGGTCATCTACATTATTCAACCATGTCCATCTTCAGGGTACTTTGTGAGGATTTGGACTCAGGGTCCCACGATTTGGAGTCATGAACCTGGATTTAATCCCACTTCTAGCATTTAATAGCTATATGCCACAAAGTGAGTCACAATTGCTGCATGGTCCTGATTCTCTACCTTTTCCTGATCTACTCTTTCTCGACAAGGACTCTCCAAAGCCATTTCACATGCAGAAAGCAGAACAAAGGTTAAAAACATGGAATTTAGTGTCTGATGGATTTCGTTGGGTTCCACTTCTAACATCCACTAGCTATGTGACCTTGGAAAAGATCCCAAGCCTAACACTCAGTGTCTGCATCTGGAAATTGAAAATAAAATTAGTATTAACTCCTTAGTTGTTTGCGAAGATTAGACAGCTTTAGGAAAGAGATGTGCAGAGCACGGTGCTTGCAACATGCTAAGTTTTGAACAGTTCTAACTAGTATTACCTTTATTATTATTTTTTCAGTTTCCTCATTTCTAAGAATGAAATAATTAGGCCAGTTTGCCTATGCTACAGGTTGTTTTGAGTATCAAATGAGGCAACATGGCATATAAAACTAGGTATCTATAAAAGATCTTATAAATTATTTTGGGGGGCAGAAAAATACTTGGAAAACACTGTCAAATGTTAAGGCTCAGAAAATGTCTTGTCAGAAGACCTGTTCATTGCAATCTGTTAATGATAAAACTGCATTGTTCTAGACCAACGGTGAATTTAGTTAAAGTGAAACTTCTTGGTGTCATAGATGTGAAATAGTGATTTCAGTTCAATTTCCCTTTTTCACTTCTAGGTAGGACGTTGTATTTTGTTGTTCTTGTTATTGTCTGGATAGGAAGGCTGCAGTTTCTGAATATCTCATCTCCTTTAAGATTCTCTGGAAATTAAAAATGCATGATTATTAAACTAGTGGTAAATATTGAAACCTGTATACCTAGAGATGTGATGTTTCTTCATAAACAGATTTACATGTTCTTTATATTCCCCTAAGCATATTGCCAGCTTTTTATTCTCAAATTTATAGCTTGAGGTCTGGACACTCTGAAGAATTGTTTAACACTGTATTATAATTCTTGAAGAGTTTAGGGAAGTTTTTTGAAGATATTTTCATAAGGTTACTGTGTAGATGATTCTCTTTCCTTTGAAAACTGTTAGAACTGTTGGTGCAAATGCAAAACAATATCATGATTTTTTTTAAAGATTTTATTTATTTATTTGACAGAGAGAGACACAGCGAGAGAAGGAACACAAGAAGGGGAAGTGGGAGAGGGAGAAGCAGGCTTCCCGCTGAGCAGGGAGCCCAATGCGGGGCTTGATCCCAGGACCCTGGGATCATGACCTGAGCCGAAGGCAGACGCTTAACGACTGAGCCACCCAGGGGCCCCTATCATGATATTTTAATATAGGTTCCTATTGAGACTCATCTGAAAATGTTTAGTACAAGTGATTGAAATGATACTCAAATTCAGGCTTTTTTTTTTTTTCTGTCATACTGGTCAATTGAATTGAATCTAGATTGGAAAATTCAACAAATAACAAATGCACACAAAAAGGGACACAAGTAAGCCAGATGTAATGGCTGATATTAAAATTAGCATTCTTTCATCTCTTGTCTGACCCTTAAATGGAATATTTCCTAAGAATCTATCCTTAATTATCTTCTCTTTTCAATAATGTGTTCTGTGAGAGATGGTGTCCAATCCTTTTACTTTAAGTTCTATTCTTACTGCCAGTGACTTTCCATTTTTCACCTTTCTTCAAGTTCATATCTATATTTCCAAATGTCCACAGAAAATTCTACTAGGGTGTCCTATATGACCATAATTGAACTATCTTCCCCACTCTTTTCTGTATATCTCTCCTATATTATTAAATGCCATATCACCCACCTAAACCTCCAGAGTGAAAACCTAAGATTATCAGCTTTTCTTTTTCACCTATATCCACATCTCAGCATCTGACAGTATTATCTCTACTATTATCCAAATCACTGTTTTAGTCCAGTTTCTCCCCATTCCTTTTGTATTGCATGTTATTTCTGTCTCTCCTCTCCCTCTCCTCCAATATAACCAAATTTGTCAAAGTCGGGTTTCTAAAATAGGCATCTACTCATGTTCCACACTTAAAAATCCTTCAGTGGACCCCTATCACCCTGTTAAAATCCAAATCCTTATGTGCCAAGCATGAGCTTTCATAATCAAGCTTCATTCTATCTTTACAGACATGGGCTTACAATCATCCTTGTGGCCATTTTTATTCTATGTGATGCATTTTATTCAGTGTTTCCTTCTTACTTTCGGTATTAAGTCGACAAATTCTCACTGATTCTCTAATAATCCGTCCAAATAGTTCTGTGAAGTGTTTCTTAACACTTCTTTTCCCCATTTCCCTCTGGAGTTGTAGAGTGTCCACAGCCCTGTTGTGTGACCTTGTTGGGTGCATGTGTTTATAATTGTAACTGTTCCTTTAAAGTTGTCTCTGCTACTAAATTGGCTATAAGCTCTTTGAGGACTTTTAGCCACTTATGACTTGGAATTCCTGTACTTAGCTGATCACATATTAAATGTCTTTATCTGTTTTGAATGGACGAAAGAATGAATGAATGAATGAATGAATGGGAGATGAATCAGGCCATCGACCTCAGGCTAGAAGATGAATCCTCTTCTATAGTTCACTGTATCTATACCTTGAATATAAACGTTTTTGAGTGTTAGAGAGTATGAAAACTAAGTCAAACAGTTCTTGTCTAAAGTGAGTGTTTCTTCACAAATTGCTTCTCCATGTGGGGTCATTACTCCATTTAACACACCAGTCAAATGTGTTCTGATTCACACACCAGTCAAATGTAGTCAGGCTCATTGTTTTTGTAGTTGGCAAGAATAGAGTTTAAATTTTCTCCTCAGAATAGTATTTTACATCCAGGAATTATGATCTCTGGGAATAAAGTTTCTTACATCATTCAGGGTTGATTTTCTATCATATAAATGTTGGCTGAGTTTGGTTTCCAAGTATGGGGCTCGTATTCAAAGCCAGAGGGAACACTCGGTTCAAACTATAAAATAAGTAAATGATTATAGAGGGATGATTACCGGTGTAGTGTGTGGGTAGGTGTGTGTGTAGTGTGCATCCTAACGGTCCACTTCTATTAACATATTAACAGGGCTCATAAAAATATCCTGTACAGCATCTTTTTTGCTTTTTTGGACCAAATAGAATTTCATTGTCTCCGTCTGAAAATTATGTGAAATTCTTTTGCACTGGAATACAGGATGGGATAAATCAGTTTGGGTTACCGTTACTTAGTTACTTCTCAGAATTCCCCTATCCCCAAAATATTCAATTCAGGCCCAGAGCTATTGCTCCTGGTGCTTGACTGTAAGATTATGTACATATCACAAAGACAGAGAGATGTTACCCACAAGGCTTTAAAAACATGGGTTCTCAATTTTAACACCTGTCAGAAGTATTAGCACTTATCACATTGTACTTTGCTATTTAAATAAAACACTTATGTCTGTGTCCATATAAGACAAATGTGACTTGACCCAGAAAACTATTCCTCCTGGAAAATATGCGTAATATCTGCCCAAAAGGCCCTTGGATATTTTGTTGTGACAAGACTTATTTCTCCTCTTGGGCAAGATTTGAAACCAGAGCCATGAGCATTTACACTGGTCAATAATTCTCAGACACTTATTTGGATAAGACACAGAGAATTACCTTCAGCCTCAGCCCATTTCCATTTGGCTAATTTTCCTGCACCTGTTAAAATTGTTCTGCCTGCTGAATGACCTCCCTACTCTCCAGATATCTTGTCTCCGGCTGCAGAATCATGACTCTGTGCATGACTAAAACATCGATTTGTCTTGCCAGAGTGCTTGGCTTTATTTTTCAGTGCACTTGATGCACTTGATGAAGAAGTCATGAACTAGACTAAATGCCTAGACTTTAAAGGTATTATGTTATAGATGGGTTTTGCTCTGAGAAAACAAAACTCTGAGTCTCTAGTATAACTTTATTTTATTCTTTGAATGGTTGCTATAACACAAATGAGTTCAGCCACAAATAACAGAAAATCTGACTAAGAGTGGTTTGAAAAGAGGAAGTTTTCTTTTTCTTGCACAATCAGAAATCTAGGGGTAGGCAGTGCAGAC
Source organism: Mirounga angustirostris (assembly GCF_029215605.1). Classification (NCBI taxonomy): domain Eukaryota; kingdom Metazoa; phylum Chordata; class Mammalia; order Carnivora; family Phocidae; genus Mirounga; species Mirounga angustirostris. The sequence goes on from NW_026991710.1 coordinate 63,906,272, forward strand.
TGGTACAACAGGGACCCAGAGTCTTTTACTACTAAATTATCCTTGCATATTGTCTTTTGTCCTCATACTTTTCAGATCATGGTCACCAGATGGCTATTGCCCTTCCAGGCTTCCTGTCCCTGTGCTACTGGCATGAAGGAGAAAAGGAAAAGGAAAAGGGCAAAATGTCTTTCTCCTACTGTAGCTTTGGGTTTTTGATTAGCAAGAGAGAATCTCCCTTGAGACTTCTGCCTACATCTCATTGGTCTGAACTGGGGTACACAGCCATCCCTAGCTTTAAGGGATCTTGAGAAATTTAGTAGTTTTTACTCTCGAAGTCAGGATCTGTTAGTAAGAAAGACTGGGCTAATGCATTTTGGATGAGCACCTAGTAGTGTCTCCTCCAGATGCCTGATATGCCAGTCTCCCATTAGCAGATCTTCAGGTTTACTCTCCACCCATCTTCACTCTGCTCTGTATTCTAGGGACTGATCTTTATGACTACATTCAATACGTCGTTGTTCTTTTCTTATGGCGGGTTCCCTAGACGCACACCCTAAGATGGGGATTGGAGTACGCACGATGCATCAAGAAGGTGCTCTCAGGACAAACCAGTGGGGCTGTGAGGGAGGCAGACAGTCAATGGGAAAGAACTACAGAAGAATATGGTTTCAAGTGAACTGTAGCTTTGGAATGATCCCATGGGGAGCTCTGGAATATAAATTGTAACACAGAGCTTTTCCAACCTGAGGCAGTGGACTGGAGGTTTTCATAGCAACCTCCCCATCAGTCACAGAGGATGTGTAACTCACAGGCAACTCCAGGTAACGTACCTCAATCACCCGATGATAGTCCTCTTGAGAAGGTCGTAGGTGAAAGCCTTTAACAGGAGGACCCGCAGCAACTGGGGAATCATACACCAACCAAATCCTTGGGAGGGGTTTCAATGCTCTGGGTTGCAATGAACAGCTTCTATGTGGGCTTTCTGATTTCCCTTGGGTTTGGGCAGTGGGAGCCAGAGCAGGTGATCGGCAAGAATTGGAAGAGAGTGAGGAACAGGCGTTTATTCCCTTGTCTCCCTGCCTGCTGATTTCTTCATGAGAATTCTCAGATATATAAGGGAATGTGAACTCAAGACTTAAAGCAATTAGAATCCATTTAGAAAAGTTATGAGGTACATTGGAAGAATTAAGCTAAAAAGCAAAAAATCCTCAAACAAAAAGTGAATCATGGACTTCCATAGATAATAAAATTAATTTTGAATTTGTTCTATTTACAGTTAATGGACACAAAAAACCCAGATATTTCAATTTTAAAAAGGATTTATTTTTTTAATTTAGAAAAAAAGTGTTTTCCCTAAATTTTAAAAAACTACAAATAAAATATGCAACAAGAATGACAGTCCTGGCTTCAAGTCCTGGCCGCGAACTGGACCCGTTGCCCCAGTCCTGGTGCTGCTTGCTTGCACTGCTGTGCAACGCCTCAGGTCTGGGTCTTAATATTTCACATATTTGAGTCTCCATTCAGATCAAAGTTTTTAAAAATTATAAAATGCTTACAGGACTTAAGTAAACATACAAGTAGAGATGAAAGGAAGCCCGAGGATTTTCTCTTTTTCCCCACAACTGTCCTTATGCCATTAGAAATAGAATAGGCTTGAGATCCGGAAAGCAATCCTACACATCCCTAAACACAATGTTTGGCAGAAAATAAATATTAGGAATTTTAATTTTTATAATTATTGTTTAATAAGAGAGAGTATATTTGGTGTTTTCAAGTGTGGACAATTATACAGTTACTTCTTAATGACAACCATTAAGCTAAAGAATATTTTGTCATTGAACAAGAAATCAGTTTAAAAAGTAAGTGTGGGGCTCCTGGGTAGCTCAGTTGGTTAAGCATCTGACTCTTGATTTCGGCTCCGTCATGATCTCAGGGCTGAGATCAAGCCCCACATTGGGCTCCATGCTGGGGTGCTGGGCGTGGAGCCTACTTAAGATTCTCTCTCTTCCTCTCCCTCTGCTTCTCCCCTCCCCCTTCCACCCTCTCTCGCTCTCTCTCTCTCTCAAAAAAAAGTAAGTGTGTGAGAAAGCATAAGTCAAAATAGCATAGGACACAGCCAGTTATTTATATCTATAGTAGATGGAGAGTTATAGGTCCAAAGAAAGGTCTTTGAAAGAACCAACTACTGCAAACACTTAAATGAAGTTTGAGTTATTCTGGAAGGGGACACTCATACTGAATTTCTAAGGAAATCCAGAACATAGCACTATAAAAAAACACAGATTTTTCTGTTTGAAATAGTCAGTGAAGGAGAACAAAGGGTTGAGGAAAATACGAAGGTTTAGGATTGTATAATGAAAACAGACTAATTCACTTGAGAATAGATGAAGTTCCTAATAAAGCTCAGTTTAAAGAATACTTCTGGATGCATTACTCTACCCATCACACATATAAAGCACCACTATAAGGTGACCAGTATATTATGGCTTATAAAGTATCTTTATTGTTACTTTTTCAATTACTTTTGATAGTGACTTTGAAGTGCATCATTTTGTCCCCATTTTCTTTTTTAGTTGAATAAACTGAGGCCCAGAAAGGTAAATTAACCCTCAGACAGGCTTATAGTAAAAGTCAAGACTCAAACCCATGACCACCAACTCTGTGACTTGTTTTCTGAACTTAACTCTTTTTACCTCACCACAACTACCTTATAAAGTGCTTTCATAAATAATCAAAATTGGAAAGGCTCTTATAGATCTAAGTTATTCAAACTTTCATTCAAAATAGGGTAGCTCAATAACTCTGCCAGTGACCCTGTCCCTGCTTGAGAATTATTTTCATCCCATTATGGAAGATCTCTAATCATTAGAAAGTTCTTTCATATATAAAACCAAAATTTGGGGCACCTGTGTGGCTCAGTCAGTTAAGCGTCTGACGTAGGCTCAGGTGGTGATCTCAGGGTCCTGGGATTGAGCCCTCCCCACCCCACCCCCGCCCCCACCCAGGGCTCCACACCTAGCAGGAAGTTTGCTTGTCTCTCTCCCTCTGCCTCTCCCCCTACTCGTGTGCTCTCTATCTCTCTCTCAAATAAATAAAATCTTTTTAAAAAAATCCAAAATTTGACTTAGAGCATATACTCGTTGTCAGATAATAGGTAATGTGATCTAAAATGATGCTTCAATAACCTTAAAATTAAACTTAAAACTCACCTAATTCTATTCTAGAGCAAATAGAGTTACAGCAACATTTCACACCTGTGGTGGGATAGAGTGGGGACAGAATGTGCTCTTTAGAGACAGAGAGACCCAAATTCAAAACTTGGCTTTACCATGTTAGTTCTCTGAATGTGTTTACTTATCTAAAATGAGAATGGTAACACCTATTTTCAGGGTTATTGTGAACAAGGATTATGAAATGTAACTATTATTATTCATGGCTAAGGGCTTTTACTTGCCTCATACAAGAAAATATAAGAGAATATGAATTTTCTAGATAGTACATTTCATCCTTGAAAGCAATCTTTTGGGGTAACTGGGTGATGGGCATTAAGGAGGGCACATGATGTGGTGAGCACTGGGTGTTATATACAACTGGTGAATTACTGAACTCTACATCTGAAACTAATGATGTACTCTATGTTGGCTAAATGAATTTAAACAAAAAAATAAATAGAAATTGAAAAAAAGAAACCAATCTTTTGATGAACTATCTCATAATCTCTTAGAATTCCAGCAATTTTTTGTTCCTTAGGAAATTCAGAAAAATACTTAAGAACAAAGTTAATGAAAGAAACTAATAAATACATAGATAGAAAGCTACAGATTAACTTGTCATATGAAAAGATTTTCACTTAGTATATGCATGAAGTAAGTTTTTCCATCCTAAATATTGTCGTGCTTGCATCCAGGAAAGGGTACATTTGAGATTTGATTAGGTTGACTTTTGCTCCAGACTATTCATCTCTTTATTGTGTTTTCCTTCTCTATTCTAAGGCCTCTGTACACGTCTATAAACAAATGAAATTACCTGTAAGTTAGTAAATATTGTGCCTTGAATGATTCTAAATTGAGAATCTTGGTAATTAAATCTTATGCATAAGAGGGCCTTTATGCATCACAACCATGCCTTATTAATACTACGTGTTTGGGTTTATTTTGTTCCCTTAAGTCTCTTTTTTTCCCTAAAATAATAATTCTGGTTGAATTTCTTTACAATGTCTAATTATAACTCTGTGTAAAAAAGGCAAGTCTGTGATGAGCTCACAATAGAAAGTGCTCATTTTAAGCAAAGAAATGAACTCTAATTGCTACAGTGTAGACCCCAGTTTATTAGTGTCATTGACTACAGGACTGACAAAAATTGTACAATTTATACATTTGTGTGGCCTCATTAAAATCACGGAAAACATTAATTTGTACAAATGGTGAATATTCCCAAATCTAAAACTATGGTAAATATCCAAATGTGGTCAAATACACGCAGATTGGGGCTATGACATATACTTTTATGACTCTGGAGATCTAATTTATTAACACTGTTACAAGGTTTTTAATGGAGTGAAAATGAAGTCAGATTAAACTTCTTCCTGATGACATTAAAGCTCTAATCACAACACATAGACTAATAAATGTTACTTTTTAAGTAATGAATGTCCCATCAAATCTCTTTTAATTTGAATGAAATTGTAATTGGGAATGGACACTGAAGAAAAGCACAGTATCCCAGCACTATATAGAACACATACATTTTGGGCATCTTGTTTCTGCAAGACACTGAATTGATCGCTGAAGGAAATAGAGAGAGGAATGAGGCAAAATCGCTCAGCTCTGGGGGCTCACAAACTACTAAAATGCTATCAACTGTGAGAGGTACCATCATTCTATATAACACAAAGAAGTAGAAAAACAAAACCCCGCCAAGCAATTATGTCATTGCATTGACTGTAGGATGCATGCCTATTTCAGAGATGTTTAAACGTGAACACTGTTTATCCTAGAATCTGTGAAATACTGTATTTTGGAAGTCTAATGCAAGCTCTGCTATAATAAGTTCTACCAAAGGTGCCATCGCCCTGAGAACACAGAGGGAAATATTCATTTTGACTAGAAAATCAGAGAATGCTTATAAAGAGGAAACAGTTGTGTGAACCCTTGAAAGTAGACCAGAGTTTAGACTTAAGCAGAAAGGCTGCATAGGAAAGCTTTATTGGAAGGGAGAACAGATGCTGAAGAGTTCAGAGAACACAAGCATCATGTGAGTGAACAACAGGCCACCTGGGAAATAACGAGGAGCCAGTGAAACAGGTGACAATTTGGAAATTTTGACCAGAGATGTGCTGAGCCAGGTGAAAAATTTCAAAAGATTTGGCTGAAAACCAATGATTTGACTCTTGAACTTCTCAGCATGTCACAGTGTAAAAGAGCTAAAAAAAATGAAAAAAAAAAAAAAAGTCAGATTACAGAGGAGAATTTCCTTGGAGACACCTGTCCCGGGGGACCTTTCTCTGTGCCATGTTCTTTTCTCACATCAAATTTAGCAAGGGGATTTAGTTTTTAAAAAAGGGGATTTAGTTTTAAAAAAAAATTTAGTTTTTTTTTTTAAAGATTTTATTTATTTATTTGAGAGAGAGAGAGAGAGAGAGAGAGAGAGTGCATGAGCAGGGGGAGGGACAGAGGGAGAAGCAGGCTTCCCTCGGAGCAGGGAGCCCGGCTGGGCCTGGATCCCAGGACCCCAGGATCATGACCTGAGCTGAAGGCAGACACTTAACCAACTGAGCCACCCAGGTGCCCCTAGCAGGGGGACTTTAATGGGGCAACTTACAGGGCTTAAGTTATGTGGACTCTGCCAATAGTTTACACAGCAAAGTAGTCCTCTTCAAGCCAGTCAGGTGCTTATAAATTTGAAGGACCAGGCATGGAACCTGAGATTGGTTGTTAGTTTAAAAAGGATCCATTCCAGATAGCGGCCTTACAAAACAAGTGGACCCAGGTTTTAAGGGGCTGTTGGGGAGCACTGCAAGCTGAAAGAAATTTGGGGAAGTTGGCTGAAGGAGAAGCCCTGCTTACACACAGGAATACGCATTCGAAGGAAGAGGCAGCTTTAAACATTGGCCAGGATCAGAAGCATGAGATGTTTTATTTTATTTTATTATTTATTTATTTTTAAAAATCCCTATTATTGAAATACAGTTGACATACAATGTTATATTAGTTTCAGGTCCACAACATAATGACATGACAATTCTATACATTACACACTGCTCACCATGATAGGTATAGTTGCCATCGGTCACCATACAACATTATTACACTGTTATTGATTATATTCCCTATCGTGTACTTTTCTGTGACTTACTTATTTTAGAGCTGGAAGTCTGTACCTCTTAATCCACTTCACCTATTTCACCCATCTCCCTACCTACCTCCCCTCTGGCAACCACCAAGCTTATTCTTTGTATTTTTGAGTCTGTTTCTGTTTTGTTTGTTCGTTTGTGTAATTTTTAAATTCCACATATAAGTAAAATTGTATGGTATTTGTCTTTCTCTGTTTTATTTCACTTAGTGTAACACGCTCTAGGTCCACCCATGTTGTCACAAATGGCAAGATCTCAGTTTTTTTATGGCTAATACTCTCTCTCTCTCTCTCTCTATATATATGTATTTATCTATATATCACATCTTCTTCATCCATTCATCTATCAGTGGACAACTGAGGTTGCTTCCATATCTTGGCTATTGTAAATAAGGCTGCAATAAACATAGGAGTGCATATATCTTTTCAAATTAGTGTTTCCGTTTTCTTTGGATAAATACTCAGAAGTGAAATCAGTAGGTCATATGGTATTTCTATTTTTAATTTTTTGGGAAACCCATACTGTTCTCCACAGTAGCTGTACCAATTTACATTCCCATCAACAGTGCACAAGGGTTCCTTTTTCTTTGCATCCTCACTGGCGTTTGTTATTTATTGTCTTTTTGGTACTAGCCATTCCGACAGGTGTGAGGTGATATCTCATTATGGTTTTGATTTGCATTTCTTTGATGATTAGTGATGTTGAGCATTTTTCATGTGTCTGTTGGCCACCCATATGTCTTCTTTGGAAAAATGTCTATTCAGGTCCTCTGCCCATTTTTAAATCAGATTTTTGGTTTTTTGGTGTTGAGTTGCATAAATTCTTTATATATATAAACTGGCTATTAACCCCTTGTCAGATATATCATTTGTAAATATCTTCTACCATCCAATAAGTTGCCTTTTCATTTTGTTGGTTTCCTTTGCTATGCAAAAAAAACTCAACCACTTTCTTACACCATACACAAAAATAAACTCAAAATGGACTAAAGACCTAAATGTGAGACCTGAAACCATAAAAGTCCTAAAAGAAAACATAGACAATAATCCTTTGGACATCGCCCTTAGACACATATTTATGGATATGTCTCCTCAGACAAGAGAAACAAAAGCAAAAATAAACAATTGGGACTACACCAAAATAAAAAGCTTTTACACAGTGAAGGAAACCATCACAGAGCCATCTTATTTCAGGATGGTCAGATGAGAGCTTGCCTTTTCCCTTACCTCTCTTTCCTACTCCATGTTCTACCTTAGCAAGGTCAGAAACAGCAGCTGACTAAGTGAGGGAGGAAGTGCATGAGACAAAAGGGGAATCTTCTTCTCCCTTTTCTCCTGCAAACAGTAGTTTATCCCAGGACCCAGTTAGGGGAAAGAAAGAAATTTACCATTACATTAACGTTAGAGATTTGATTGACATATTCAACTGGCAAATTTAGTCACTGAATTCAGATCATGATTATAACTTAAAGGGAGTTTAGAAAGAAAAGAAAGAAAGAAAAAAAATTGCCATGAGATTGTCTAAGTTTTCATTTGGAGTAGGGGACAGAATATTTACATTGAACAGTTTAAAAAGATGGTGAAAGATAAAAAGCAAGTTACTTTTATAATAACAACCCATTAATTCTGCTGTTTAACTTATAGGTTACACAAGGTAAAGGAAGAGTTTAGACCAGATGGCATAGAACCTACTAAGAATTCTGGATTTTATTCTGTAAACTGGTGGAGAGACATCAAAGGGTTTTGAGCAGGGACCACCGGAATCTCCTCCATGTGTTATAGAGTTTCAGTCCTTTGCATTAAAGTATTGTGTTTCCTTACATTGTGCACTTACAGAACTGTGCTGTGTCATGCATAACTTTCAGTACTGAAAGTGTACATTACACTCTTGAGAAGGTTGATATTAAACCTAAGTAAAATATCTGTGCTATCACAATAATTTGGGTTGTCTTTACAGAACAGATAAAAGGACCAAGTAGTATAGGAAGGTTGGCAACAAATGAACATATAGAACAGACACAAAGGGTCCATATAAACAAAATGGATGGTGTAATGGTTCACTATGAGCACAACGGTCCTATATAACTGAACCCACAAGTCCTCAGAGTCATACAACAACAAGCTTTCACTTAGTTAACATGGTTGTGGGTTGGCTGAGGTCGACTCATTCAGGCTGAGCTCAACTGGGGCAACTCAACTCTGCTTCATGAGTTGCTCATCTTTCTCACAGGCCTAGAAGGGTATGCCAGATGTATTATTTCAGAGTCATGGCAGAGGTGCAAGAGGACAGGTAGAAGCACCAAAAAGCTGGTTCAGCCTTAGGTCATGACATGCCTGCTAACCCTCCACAGGTCAACTCAAGTCACATAGCCACAGCTAAGCTAAGGGTTGAGAAAATAGCACATACTTTTTGTGGGAGTAACTGCAAAGTCTCGTGGTATGATGGTTGATTTTATGTGTCAACTAGACTGGATCACAGAGTGCCCAGACATTTAGTCGAACGTTATCCTGGTGTGTCTGAGGGTGGTTTCCAGATGAGGTTAATATTTCAATTGGACTTCGACACGTGGCAAAGGGGTGAAGAATCAGGGCCGTTAATGCAACCTACCCAGGTGGTTGCCTAAATCAGTACCATTTAAAAAAGTAGATAAAGATAGAGAAGGATGTTCAAAATGTAACACACGAACACACCCCCATGTACACATGTGTACGTACACATACACAGTTATCATGCAACAGATGCCACAGTTTGGTCAAGAGCACCAACAGTAGTATTACTACCTTGGGCCCTGTGAGGACAGAGACCTTCGTAGTGAAAAGCTAAGCAAAGACTGACAGGGAAACTATGCGTTCTTCTTCAACAGCAGCACAATTAAGGCAAATTCAGGCAGATGGGGGCTGAGGCGGTAGGTATTTCTATGTTTTTTCTTCTGTATTCACTGTAGGACTGGCTACTAGAGGCTCCTTGGGAGCTCTGTGTGTTGATTAGATATCCGTTAGAAGTTTGGGTATGAAGGCATCTGGGTTAGGCAGGGGAGACAGATTCCAGGGCTTTGCCTGAGGTTTCCTTCTGAGGGACTCTCTCCAAGGGTCTCATGCTTCAGGGCTTAGAGAACCAGCTGGGGTTGGACCTGGTTGAAGGGCCAGGAAGGGCAAAGTGCAGAGCACTGCCGGTCCCCTGCCACTGCCCTCACTTGTGACACATCCCACGCCACTTGTACTGAGCTGTAGATCTGTTTTGTCTAACAGTTTTTCCCATTCGTGCCCTATTATTTATTTTAGCTATCTTTATTTTCTTCTTTATTTTGATTTTTTTCTTTTACCATTTTATCATCTTGTTCCTTTTGATCAAGTTGTGATTATCTACTTTTTTTAAGTTTTACGTTTCTTTTTTAGCCTCGCTTTTATAAATGGCCACCAGAAGCTAACATCTCCAGGAACAAGAGCTGCACGTATGGGCTGTGACCCAGCCTTCCTCCCCACGTCAGGGCAACTCCCCGCAGCCGGCGCCACGTCTTCAGGAGCTCCACCTTGCGATGAGACACAAACACACCGCAGCTAGACTGCTGCAAGGCAGGTCCAGGAATGCAAGGGTACTTTCTCTCTTTATCTGTAACCTGCTCTGTCTAAAGCAGAAGATTTATAAGACCCCCCACCCCACGTCTTCATGAAGGTAAGTGGGAGGTGAGGGAGTGGAAATCTGGATCCCTCAGGAGGGCTACCAGGGGACAACTTGCTCCGACTCCCCTGCCAGGGCTGTGGGTGTTCTCTGTCCAAGCCGACTCCATCAGTCTTTAGCGTAGGCTGTCTGACACTGGCTGTATTTACCATGGATTATCTTGGGGTTCTTCTAAAAGACTGTGAATTTTATTGTTTCAGTCAAAGGATTCCTTACCAGGAGGTGGGGACTATAATGCAAACTACCTGGAGCCCAGTTCTGGGGGCTCATTTGGACCAGCGGGATATAGAAGCGGGTCTTCTTCTTCTTCTTCTTTTTAAGATTTTATTTATTTATTTGACAGAGAGAGAGAGAGCACAAGCAGGGGCAGCAGCAGAGTGAGAAGCAGGCTCCCCACTGAGCACGGAGCCCGCTGCAGGACTCAATCCCAGGACCCTGGGATCATGACCTGAGCTGAAGGCAGATGCTTAACCGACTGAGCCACCCAGGTGCCCCCAGTAGAAGCGAGTCTTCTTACATCTGAGTCTTTTGAGCACAGTTTGTCAATGCTATCTCACTTAAGTATCTAAAAAGGAAGGAAAATTAAATACTATTATAATGGGCATGGTGAGAGGAGACCAACCTTCCAAAGCAAATCCTAGTTTTCTGTCACCTACTCTGTGCCTCAGTTTCCTCATCTGTATAATGGTGAGAATGATATTACCTACCTTATCAGGTTTCTGTGAGGAAGAAATGTTACTATGATAGACAGTGCAAAAATATTTGTTCAATTAAGATTCATGCATACATATGTACTTACATGGGCTGTTATGTATTGCTTCATGACCAGTAATGACAGGACAAGAATGAGACTTGCCTTCTCTCTGAGACCTAGAAAGCCAGCTCAGGGAAGAGGTGATTATCTGCAACCAAGGAGAGAGGTCTCACCAGAAATTAACTCTGCCGGCACCCTGATCCTGGACTTCCAGCCTCCAGAACTATGAGAAAATAAATTCCTGTTGTTTAAGTCACCCAGTCTGCAGTATTCTGTCATGGCGATCTGAGCAGGCATACTTCTGGTGTATCTTCCTCTCCTTATAAGGACACCAGTCCTATTGGATTAGGGCCCCCATCCTTATGAGCTCATTTAACTTTAGTTACCTCTTGACAGGCTCTGTCTCCAAGTATAGTTATATTGAGGGTTAGAACTTCCACACACGTATTCGGGGGGGAGGGAGGGGCACAATTTGGCCCACAGTACCATTCAAACACTACTTCCTTAAATACATACAGATGAGTAGAAATCCTTGCTATACACTCAAAATTATTAATAATTTTAAATTTATGTGTTTAATGGTTATCTCGCCTAGTAGACTGAGTTCAATGAGGGCAGGGACAGTGTCTATCTTCCTTGTCAGTATATACCCAATTCCCAGCATAGTGCCTTGCACATGAAAGGTATGCAATAAATATTTATTTAATGAATAAATGGATTCATACTGCCATGCTTCTGTTTAAAAAAAAAAAAGTTTTGGATGTCACCACCTTCCCATATTGAGCCAGAGATCCTCTTGCCCTTTGGATACTTCCTTTGGACCAGCTAGATGCTCTCAAATATAGTGGGTTTTACAGCTGTTCAGGTCTCCTCAATTCCTATCTTACATAACCCTGCTTTACTTACTTTTCACAACGTGCCAGGAAAGAAAGGAGAAAAACATGCTTCTCAAAAAAAATCACACACCAGTTTTACTTGATAAAGTGGCCCATTTCAGATGGCCAGCTGTTCTCTGAGATTCTTCCTCTCAACCCTCTGCCTGCAGTGTCTCTGCTACCTATGAAGTATCTCTTGAAAGCACCTGACCCTCACCTCCTCTGCTTTCCTATTTTCTCTCATCACCTTTTCCTACATTTCTGGTTATCCTAACTAGAGTTATCTATTTCTCCCTGAAATGTCAATCTGTTCTCCCATGTTGTAACCATGCTGTTTGGATAAAAACCAAAGTAATTAACACAACAAGTCCCCCAAATCCCTAAATGGCTGCCCTCTGCCTATTTAGTAGCCTAATCTTGTGCTCTCCATTGCTCTCAGCACCAAGTTCAAACTCATAAAGACAGTTTATGAAGCCGTTTAAAAGCTGGACTTTTAACTGTCCAGTCTCATCTTTCACCAGCTCAAATTACTTCCTTTCTTCTCAATTCCCCTAGCACTTTCTCATCTACAGCCTTCGTAATGTAATTCCCTTTTTCTGGAATCCTTTCTCAGTTATCCATCTGGCTAACTCCACTTCTCTTGCATGCCACTCCACAGATGGCACTTCCTCCAGAAAAACCTCTCCATTCCCCAAATATGGGTCTGGGATCCAACACCTTATCCTTTTCCATCAGAGCAGTCATTATAAAACATCATTTCCTATCAATAAGGCTACTATTCTCCACTCAATCTAATTTAATTTTTCAGTTGTGGGGGAATTAAAATAATGTGTGCATACGTCCTGAAATCCATGGCAACAAAAGACAGCTGGATCTAGAAGCAACTGGAATCAGTAGATGGAAAGCCATTGAAAACTAAGCCAACCATTTCTTAGATACTGCGCTTCTTCCCCATTGTGTCCCTGCTCCTCTCTTTATTCTTTAATGTTCTTATTTCCCTGCAGATTAGTTTCTTTGACCTCATTATGAGGCAAAAGTTGGCCTCCCTGTAGTTCTTGGCTTTTCATGTCCTTCGTTCCAACTTGACAGAGAAACAGATCAGGATAAAATTCTGATGGCCCAGCATGGGCAGGTGTCTGCTACTAATCCAAATATCTCTAGCCAGTGAAGCAAAGTCATATCATATGAACTTCTGTTAGAAACCTCAAATTTGGGGGTTGAAAAACAAATCTCAGAAATTTGCCTCTTGCTGGCCTTAACAGTGCCTTTGTGTGAATTAGAAAAAGCTGCCCTTCCACTGCAAAAGTTTAGTCCTGAATGTGGTGAAAATTATTATAAGGAAATATATATATATATATCTGTCTGTCTATAATGAATAGAATGTAAATAGTACTCCCTAGATTTACAAGCTGTACAAATGTACCTATAAGCCCTGGTTGGGGTTCTCAACCAAGCAAACACCTCAACTAAACAGATACCTCAAATAACTTTCTGTATTAAGTATTAAAAAATGAAAGCTATTATTGGCAACAATACTTCTATTTTGCAAATTGATTCAATCAAGTATTGCACAAAAGAAAGCTAAATTTATTGTATGAGATTGTAGAGAAAAAATAGTCTATTTACACCAAACATATATTTGTTAGAAGGACCTCTCAGAGGTCATTTGTAAAAATGCGTGTGTTATATGTACTGATCAAATTAGAAGATGATATTTTGATTGTTAATTCTAATTGTCAGTCACTAGAAGCCATGCTGGATGGAATTAGAAACTTATTCTATTTGAATCTTATGGGCTCAAAAACTCTACTAATTAAATGTGGCTCAATATCACATCTAACCTATTATCACTGTCTTTCTCCAATCGCCAAATTATGAAACTTCCTTTCAACAATCATATTTGTTTATGATTTTTTTGTGCTCGGTTGGTAACACACACACACACACACTCCTTGTTATGGTTTAATCTGAAGATTACTTGCTGTTCTTTCTTGATAGTAGATGATGGGGTAAACAAGTTACAGAACATGATTTGGCATATGGAAAAAACTAAGGAGTTGAGAAACCAAGGCACCATACTAGTTGGCAGGAAGGGAGATGGTAGCAGATTTGAAATATTTTAGAAAGAATGTTGAATAATGGGTAAGAGATGATTACCAAGGGCTTATGTTGTCTTCTGCAAACACGACTCATACAATTACGCTTCTTTTAAAGAAAATAAGAGCTAGCACAATGCCATAACAACACTCAAATAAAAATAATGAAATCTTAATGCTGATGTGAAGGAGCAGTGCATGAAAGATTAACTGATCAACTGAACTTAAAGTTAGAAATGCAGATAATCTGAATAGGTTCTGAAGTAGGTGAAGTCAGAGGCCCCAGTCTCCTCTGGGTTTGCTCATTTGCTGTGCGGCAGTCATGTTATAGACCACATTCAAGTCTCTAATGCACAGACATATTTGACAGTCTTCATAACATGCCTCTTAAATGGACTTTACTGGTAAAAAAAGGAATGCTGAAAACTTCCTTAAGCAAATTGCTGGCTAAGCTTCCTCCAGTCTGAGAGTGAGAGGGTTAAGTGTTGTGATCATAAACCATACAGTAATTGCTCTCAGACCTATTAGCAGAATGTCTTGCATAGAGTGTCATCCTGCCATTCCCCATGGGTCCTGTTCACTAACCCCTTGCATTTTGATGGTTATTATCATCCAAGCACAAAACATCATTGCTACAACACAGAGCTATCCGCATAGTAATGTATCAACATTAACTTGGTTCCTGAAAATAATTGTTAAAATCCTGATTTTAATTGAAACATGGGATGAGAAAGCCAAGCTTTTATATTTATTCTTAAAGGATGCTAACAATATTAATTTCTGCTGAGATCACAAGAAACACAACTATGTGCATCCTCTTCTGAGGCAACATTGCCACGTTTATAGGAACTCAGGAGTCCTGGCATACTGCTTGTACACTCACTTCGAGAATATTGCTTGCACATCTGGCTCTTTTTAGGATTTTGTGACATGTAAATCATATACTGAGAACTTCGGGGATGCGGATTTTTCAGCAAAATGACGTCTTCTTTCCTAGCTCTTTTGCCATGATGCTTGCATTATAAAACCGCCCCTTTTATCAATATTTTGTAGCTCTCCTTTTTTCTTACAGATTTCTTCATTTATAGACTCAGGTCTATTGGCTTTTTTTTTTTTTCTACTCCTTAATTTTATTAGAAGGATTGACCATTTTAAACAAAGAGTTTTCTGTTTAGTGAATTTGAATCCTCATTTGTTCTTTCATTAAATAAATATTTATTTTGCTCAACTTTTAAAATAACTGTCCAGAATTCATTTGTTTTTTTATTCTTTCACTTTCTGAATAAGTTCCTACACTATTGCAAATATAGTAGGGGCTCTCCTAGGTGCTAGATATACAAAGAAAAATAATACATTATCTGTGCTCTTGAAATGCTCAATATGTGGCTCTGGATTTTAGCCTGTGGTCATTTACTGAATCAAACAAAGACAAGATTCTATTCTAATGGTGTCAGTCATATATATCTAGCTTACCCTGAAACCTAACCATAGTCCATTTACTCAACTTTGAGTAAAACAATGCCTATGGGATATTAAGTACTACAGAAAATATAAATTGATAGGGGAAGAGTATTTCTGATTTCAGAGTATAACTTCTAAGGTGCCTGGGTGGCTCAGTCATTAAGCGTCTGCCTTCGGCTCAGGTCATGATCCCAGGGTCCCGGGATTGAGCCCCGCATCGGGCTCCCTGCTGGGTGGGGAGCCTGCTTCTCCCTCTCCCACTCCCCCTGCTTGTGTTCCCTCTCTCGCTGTCTCTCTCTGTCAAATAAATAAATAAAATCTTAAAAAAAAACAAAAACAAAGTGTAACTTCTAGATTAATTCAACAAGCCCAAATAATGATATATAACACTGGACCCCAAAACTCAGTGGCTTAAAATAATAACCAAATTATCATTGTTTACAGGACTATAGGTTAGCTGGGAGGTTCTTTGAGTCTCGGCTGGCTTCCCATGTACTGACTCTTAGTTATGGATTGGGTAGATTGGTCTGCTTATTTTGGCCAGGTTCTGTTATAAATCTGGGGGTCAGTTGATTGATGGTTGGTCTGGAACATCCTCAACTCTTCTTCACATTCTTATGAAAAGACAGGGAGGTATAGGAGGGAGTAAGTCTGACTGTTGAGTGTAGGCAGGGAAAAAAAAGAAAAACAAACAAACAGAAAACACAGACATTTTTTAAAACTTTGCTGTCATTCCATTTGAAATGTGAATTTGTGCTTCTTTACATTCTTCTAAAGGGGTGTCTAAAAACATCACAGAGTTCTGCTTCTCTTCTTTCCTCTTCCCTTCCTTTCCCCCTTAAATCCCTTTCCTTTTCCCTTTTTTCCCTTTCCTTCTCTTCCCTTCTTCACCTTCCTCTCCCTTTCCTTTCCTCCTATTCTTTTTCTTTTCCTTCCCTGTGGTGTTGGATGGGATTTCAAAATATTGGTGTGATCTCATGTTTTTCAGTGTCTTTCGGTATGTACGGAAATAAATCTAAGTCTATACCTACACAATATATTCTCTCCCTTTGTCCACTCTGAGGGCCTGAGAGAAGAGATACCCCAATAGCAGCACTCAGACATTGGCTTCTGGATACTGCGCTAAAAGAAAAACAGTTCCTTGAAGAAATGGTTGATTCTCAGGGCTGGGGCAGAGAAAGTAAAAGATGAGGCTGGAGCATCTTGTGGTGCTGCAGGATGATGAAGACATCCCCAAAGGACTCAGAAGTCCACTTGAAGGAGTTCCCACTGGCCAAATCTTAAACAATTTTAGCATCAAAATAAAGAATGCTAGTATTGGATTATAACGCAAACAATGAAATTGGAATCTCTGAGTTTATATAATATGAAAATAAATAAATGAATATATCAAATTTTGATAAGAAACATGAAACATATGGTTTCAAAGTATCACCCCACAAAAAATGTATTAATGTGACGTGGAAGAGTATCTTTATAGTAGAGAAACCTAGCAGATACAACATTCTGAGAACAAATTCTCAGTAATGGGACAAATTGAAAGTGTGTACCACCTGATAAGCTGCAATAAGAGCACAGCATTACTTCTGTGCCAGTGATGAATAACATGACTCTAAACTTGAGAAAATATCAGACAAACAAATTGAGTAATATTCAACAAGATAACTGGCCTGTTATCTTCAAAATTGTCAAGGTCATGAAAGACAAGGACAGACAGAGGCACTATTGTGATCTGAAGAAGATTAAAGACACATGACTAGTAAATGCCATGTGTTGTTCTGAACTGGATCATTTTACTATAAAGGACATTATTGGGACAATGGTGAAATTTGAATAGGGTTTGAGAATTTGAAGATTGAAATATACTCATATTAGCTTGATTTAGATGGTCTTGTGGTTATGTTATGAAATGTCTTTGAAGGAAATAAATGTTAAAGTTGGGTTAATAGCACACCTGGTCAGCAACTTTACTTTCAAATGGTTTAGCAAAATGAAGAGTTCTTTGTACTAACTAGCCAATTTTATAATAATTATTTCAAAATTTAATAAAATTCTCCTCTCCCCCCAAAACCGAATAGATTTTCAATTAGTGGCCTTTAATACTGCCATGAGCCCCAAGACAAATACTGGTGCAACATAGTCACTGAACAAATGGGACTGATGGTGGAAACAGTCCTTAATTTTAACTTGTAGGAAATAAAATTATAATAATTATTTCTTGACCATTTACTTTCTCCTGTCACTAAATATATATATATAAATTTCTAATCCTTTACTAGTATTCATTACTAAAGTCTAGGAAACTGTATCTAGGCAAGTTAAGTCACACCATCAGCCAGGGGTGCAGCTGGGATTTAAACCTGTATGGCTTCAGAACTCACCCTCTTCCTGCTAGATTGTGCTGCCACTGCTTTGTCCAGGTATCATAGCTTTCACATTCCATGGTTTGATACGGAGGTTCCAAATTATTTCCATTTTCCTATTTCTAACATCAGCAAGCTACATAACTGAGTTACCAAGTGTTATAGTAATGTCTTTGAGATGAGGTCTTTTTTTTTTTTTTTTTTTTTTTCAGAAGCCCCTAGAAAGGTAATCACTAATGAATGAGATATGTTTCAATGGAGAAATGAGAAAAGAGAATAAGAGTATTTTGTATTTCTGGGAAAACTAGAGCAAGGGGATAAACTGAGGGCTGGGTATGAGAAGAATTAGAAGAAGAATGAGGGTAATCCCCACAAGGGTAGGAAGTTTTTGCTTAGACTAGTATCTAGTACATAATAGGTACTCAGTAAATAAACTTTGAATGAATGAGGAAATTGAAAACAAGGGGATTCTAAAGATAAAATTTGGCCTTCTTTGTAATTTTGCCTAAAGCTAATTTGAATTCCATCCAATATGTATTAGAGAGTACTGTGAGTGCAATTAATCCACCAGTTATGCTGGTTAACTGCTCCTTAAGCAGCACTGGTTTCAGCAAGAAACATTTAAGTATATATATATATATTTTATTCTTATGTTAATCCCCATACATTACATCATTAGTTTTAGATGTAGTGTTCCATGATTCATTGTTTGTGCATAACACCCAGTGCTCCATGCAGAATGTGCCCTCCTCAATACCCACCACCAGGCTAACCCATCCTCCCACCCCCCTTCCCTCTAGAACCCTCAGTTTGTTTTTCAGAGTCCATCGTCTCTCATGGTTCATCTACCCCTCCGATTTCCCCCACTTCATTCTTCCCCTCCTGCTACCTTCTTCTTCTTCTTTTTTTTTCTTAACATATATTGCATTATTTGTTTCAGAGGTACAGATCTGAGAGTCAACAGTCTTGCACAATTCACAGTGCTTACCAGAGCACATACCCTCCCCAGTGTCTATCACCCAGCCACCCCATCCCTCCCACCCCACCCCCCACTCGAGCAACCCTCAGTTTGTTTCCTGCAATTAAGAATTCCTCACATCAGTGAGATCATATGATACATGTCTTTCTCTGTTTGACTTATTTCACTCAACATAATACCCTCCAGTTCCATCCACGTCATTGCAAATGGCAAGATCTCATTCCTTTTGATGGCTGCATAATATTCCATTGTATATATATACCACCTCTTCTTTATCCATTCATCTGTCGATGGACATCTTGGCTCTTTCCACAGTTTGGCTATTGTGGACATTGCTGCTATAAACATCGGGGTGCACGTACCCCTTTGGATCCCTACTTTTGTATCTTTGGGGTAAATGCCCAGTAGTGCAATTGGTGGGTCATAGGGTAGCTCTATTTTCAACTTTTTGAGGAACCTCCATACTGTTTTCCAGAGTGGCTGCACCAGCTTACATTCCCACCAACAGTGTAGGAGGGTTCCCCTTTCTCCGCATCCCTGCCAACATCTGTCATTTCCTGACTTATTAATTTTAGCCATTCTGACTGGTGTGAGGTGGTATCTCATTGAGGTTTTGATTTAGATTCCCCTGATGCCGAGCAGTGTTGAGCACTTTTTCATGTGTCTGTTGGCCATTTGGATGTCTTCTTTGGAAAAATGTCTGTTCATGTCTTCTGCCCATTTCTTGATTGGATTCTTTGTTCTTTGGGTGTTGAGTTTGATGAGTTCTTTATAGATGTTGGATACTAGCCCTTTATCTGGTATGTCATTTGCAAATATCTTCTCCCATTCTGTCAGTTGTCTTTTGGTTTTGTTGACTGTTTCCTTTGCTTTGCAAAAGCTTTTTATCTTGATGAAGTCCCAATAGTTCATTTTTGCCCTTGCTTCCCTTGCCTTTGGCGATGTTTCTAGGAAGAAGTTGCTTCGGCTGAGGTCGAAGAGGTTGCTGCCTGTGTTCTCCTTGAGGATTTTGATGGACTCCTGTCTCACATTGAGGTCTTTCAACCATTTGGAGTCTATTTTTGTGTGTGGTGTAAGGAAATGGTCCAGTTTCATTCTTCTGCGTGTGGCTGTCCCATTTTCCCAACACCATTTGTTGAAGAGACTGTCTTTTTTCCATTGGACATTCTTTCCTGCTTTGTCAAAGATGAGTTGACCATAGAGTTGAGGGTCCATTTCTGGGCTCTCTATTCTGTTCCATTGATCTATGTGTCTGTTTTTGTGCCAGTACCATACTGTCATGATGATGACAGCTTTGTAATAGAGCTTGAAGTCTGTAACTGTGATGCCGCCAGCTTTGCTTTTCTTTTTCAACATTCCTCTGGCTATTTGGGGTCTTTTCTGGTTCCATACAAATTTTAGCATTATTTGTTCCATTTCTTTGAAAAAAGTGGATGGTATTTTGATGGGTATTGCATTGAATGTGTAGATTGCTCTAGGTAGCATTGACATCTTCACAATATTTGTTCTTCCAATCCATGAGCATGGAACGTTTTTCCATTTCTTTGTGTCTTCCTCAATTTCTTTCATGAGTATTTTATAGTTTTCTGAGTACAGATCCTTTGTCTCTTTGGTTAGCTTTATTCCTAGGTATCTTATGGTTTTGGGTGCAATTGTAAATGGGATCGACTCCTTGATTTCTCTTTCTTCTGTCTTGTTCTTGGTGTATAGGAATGCCACTGATTTCTGTGCATTGATTTTATATCCTGCCACTTTACTGAATTCCTGTATGAGTTCTAGCAGTTTTGGGGTGGAGTCTTTTGGGTTTTCCACATAAAGTATCATATCATCTGCAAAGAGTGAGAGTTTGACTTCTTCTTTGCCAATTTGGATGCCTTTGATTTCTTTTTGTTGTCTGATTGCTGTGGCTAGGACTTCCAATACTATGTTGAATAGCAGTGGTGATAGTGGACATCCCTGCTGCATTCCTGACCTTAGGGGGAAAGCTCTCAGTTTTTCCCCATTGAGAATGATATTCGCTGTAGGTTTTTCATAGATGGCTTTTATGATATTGAGGTATGTACCCTCTATGCCTATACTCTGAAGAGTTTTGATCAAGAAAGGATGCTGTACTTTGTCAAAAGCTTTTTCTGCATCTATTGAGAGGATCATATGATTCTTGTTCTTTCTTTTGTTAATGTATTGTATCACATTGATTGATTTGCAGATGTTGAACCAACCTTGCAGCTCAGGGATAAATCCCACTTAGTCGTGGTGAATAATCCTTTTAATGTACTGTTGGATCCTACTGGCTAGTATTTGGTGAGAATTTTTGCATCCATGTTCATCAGGGATATTGGTCTGTAATTCTCCTTTTTGATGGGGTCTTTGTCTGGT
Source organism: Mirounga angustirostris (assembly GCF_029215605.1). NCBI lineage: Eukaryota > Metazoa > Chordata > Mammalia > Carnivora > Phocidae > Mirounga > Mirounga angustirostris. The sequence goes on from NW_026991710.1 coordinate 63,927,188, forward strand.
TTGGGGATCAAGGTAATGCTGGCCTCATAAAATGAGTTTGGAAGTTTTCCTTCCGTTTCTATTTTTTTGGAACAGTTTCAGAAGAATAGGTATTAATTCTTCTTGAAATGTTTGGTAGAATTCCCCTGGGAAGCCATCTGGCCCTGGGCTTTTGTTTGTTGGGAGATTTTTGATGACTGCTTCAATTTCCTTATGGGTTATAGGTCTGTTCAGGTTTTCTATTTCTTCCTGGTTCAGTTTTGGTAGTTGATACATCTTTAGGAATGCATCCATCTCTTCCACGTTATCTAACTTGCTGGCATAGAGTTGCTCATAATATGTTCTTATAATTGTTTGTATTTCTTTGGTGTTGGTTGTGATCTCTCCTCTTTCATTCATGATTTTGTTGATTTGGGTCATTTCTCTTTTCTTTTTGATAAGTCTGGCCAGGGGTTTATCAATCTTGTTAATTCTTTCAAAGAACCAGCTCCTAGTTTCGTTGATCTGTTCTACTGTTCTTTTAGTTTCTATTTCATTGATTTCTGCTCTGATCTTTATTATTTCTCTTCTCCTGCTGGGTTTAGGCTTTAGTTGCTGTTCTTTCTCCAGCTCCTTTAGGTGTAGGGTTAGGTTGTATACTTGAGAACTTTCTTGTTTCTTGAGAAAGGCTTGTATTGCTATATACTTTCCTCTTAGGACTGCCTTTGCTGCATCCCAAAGATTTTGAATAGTTGTGTTTTCATTTTCATTGGTTTCCATGAATTTTTTTAATTCTTCTTTAATTTCCTGGTTGACCCATTCATTCTTCAGTAGGATGCTCTTTAGCCTCCATGTATTTGAGTTCTTTCTGACTTTCCTCTTGTGATTGAGTTCTAGTTTCAAAGCATTGTGGTCTGAAAATAGGCAGGGAATGATCCCAATCTTTTGGTACCGGTTGAGACCTGATTTATGACCTAGGATGTGATCGATTCTGGAGAATGTTCCATGGGCACTAGAGAAGAATGTGTACTCCATTGCTTTGGGATGGAATGTTCTGAATATGTCTGTGAAGTCCATTTGGTCCAGTGTGTCATTTAAAGTCTTTATTTCCTTGTTGATCTTTTGCTTAGATGATCTGTCCATTTCAGTGAGGGGGATGTTAAAGTCCCCCACTATTATTGTATTGTTGTCGATGTGTTTCTTTGCTTTTGTTATTAATTGCCTTATATAATTGGCTGCTCCCATGTTAGGGGCATAGATATTTACAATTGTTAGATCTTCTTGTTGGATAGACCCTTTAAGTAGGATATAATGTCCTTCCTCATCTCTTATTACAGTCTTTGGTTTAAAATCTAATTTGTCTGATAGAAGGATTGCCACCCCAGCTTTCTTTTGGCATCCATTAGCATGGTAAATGGTTTCCCACCCCCTCACTTTCAATCTGGGGGTGTCTTTGGTTCTAAAATGAGTCTCTTGCAGACAGCATATCAATGGGTCTTGTTTTTTAATCCAGTCTGATAGCCTGTGTCTTTTGATTGGGGCATTGAACCCATTTACATTCAGGGTAACTATTGAAAGATAGGAATTTAGTGCCATTGTATTGCCTGTAAGGTGACTGTTACCGTATATTGTCTGTGTTCCTTTCTGGTGTATGTTGCTTTTAGGCTCTCTCTTTGCTTAGAGGACCCCTTTCAAGATTTCTTGTAGGGCTGGTTTTGTGTTTGCAAATTCCTTTAGTTTTTGTTTGTCCTGGAAGCTTTTTATCTCTCCTTCAATTTTCAATGACAGCCTAGCTGGATATAGTATTCTTGGCTGCATATTTTTCTCAGTTAGTGCTCTGAATATATCCTGCCAGTCCTTTCTGGCCTGCCAGGTCTCTGTGGATAGGTCTGTTGCCAATCTAATGTTTCTACCCTTGTAGGTTACATATCTCTTCTCCCGAGCTGCTTTCAGGATTTTCTCTTTGTCTATGGGACTCGTAAGTTTTACTATTAGATGTCAGGGTGTTGACCTATTTTTATTGATTTTGAGAGGGGTTCTCTGTGCTTCCTGGATTTTGATGCCTGTTTCCTTCCCCAAATTAGGGAAGTTCTCTGCTATAATTTGCTCCATTGTACCTTCTGCCCCTCTCTCTCTTTTTTCTTCTGGGATCCCAATTATTCTAATGTTGTTTTGTCTTATGGTATCGCTTATCTCTCGAATTCTGCCCTCGTGATCCAGTAGCTGTTTATCTCTCTTTTTCTCAGCTTCTTTATTTTCCATCATTTGGTCTTCTATATCTCTGATTCTCTCTTCTGCCTCTTTTATCCTAGCAGTTAGTGCCCCCATTTTTGATTGCACCTCATTAATAGCCTTTTTGATTTCTACTTGGTTAGATTTTAGTTCTTTTACTTCTCCAGAAAGGGTTTCTCTAATAACTTCCATATTTTTTTCAAGCCCAGCTAGTATCTTTAAAGTGATGATTCTGAACTCTAGATCTGACATCGTACTAATGTCCGTATTGAGTAGGTCCCTGGCAGTCGGTACTACCTCTTGTTCTTTTTGTTGAGGTGATTTTTTCCATCTTGTCATTTTGTGCAGAGGAGAATAGATTAATGAGAGAACGAAATGCTAGCAGAGTAACAACATCCCCAGAAAATATACTCTAAACAAATCAGAAAAGACCTGAAGCAGTGGAAAAAGAAACGGAAAGAGAGAAAAAAGAAAAAGAAAAAGATAAAGATAAAAACAAACAAAACAAAACAACAACAACAAAAAAACCCAGAATGTGATCAAATATGATCAGGCTGGTATATAGATCAGTGCCACACACTAGATTTGGGGTGTATTTTGGTCTTTTAGAAGAAAGTGCCTCCCAAAATTTTAAAGAAAGAAAAACTTATATATGTACAAAAATAAGGATTGATATGATGAAGGGATGGAATATGACTGTAAAGATGGAAATTATAAAAAATTTTATAAAAGGAATTGATAAGAAGTTGTTTGAAAAAAGAAAGAAGAGGATTTAAAAAGAGAAAAAAAAAAGGGAGAGAATGTGATCAGGCAGGGGAGTAGAAAAAACCATATACTAGAGATTTAGGGTATATTTTAATCTGTTAGAAGAAACTATCTCAAAATTTTAAAGAGAGAACAACTTATATATATATATGCCAAAAATACTGGTAACTACTATGATGGGATAGAATATGACTCTAAAAATGAAAAATAAAAATGTTTTTTAAAAAAAGGGATTGATAAGATGTTGGTTGAAAAAGGGAAAAAGAAAAATTCAAAAAAAAAAAAAGAAAAAAAGACAGTTAAAAAAAATTAACTTTGAAAGACTAAAGAATCATGGTAAAAAAGCCATGAATTCTATGTGCAGTAGTCCCCTAGCGCTGGAGTTCTGCCGTTCTCATTGATCGGTAAACTTGGTCTTGGCTGGCTGTTCTCGCTGATCTTCTGGGGAGGGGTCTGTTGCCGTGGTTTCCAAATGTCTCTCCAGAGGCGGAATTGCCCCGCCCTTGCCCCCTCCCGGCTAAGTAATCTGCTCGGGTTTGCTCTCCGGGGCTTTTGTTCCCTGCGAGCTTTCCGTACAGCTTTGGAGGTGGAGAGTGAAAATGGCAGCCTCCCAATCTCTGCCCCCGAGGAGCCGAGAACTTGGGGCCCCGCTCCTCAGTGAGCCCCCAGAGAAAAGCCGTCAGTTACTCCCGTCTCCCTGGTCTCCAGCCGAACTCCGTGCTCGCCCGGCCTGTGACCGCACGTTTCTATCTCTGGCACCCGACCCCGTGTGGAGTCTCCAAACCCAGCAGATCCCTGCGGTGCGCTCCCGCGCGGCTCCTCCCCGGGAAGGAAGGTGAGTCTCCCCGGATCTGCCGCTTGTTGGGTCCCTGCTGGAGGAGCAGGGGCCCGACGGTGCCGCGGATCACGGTTTATGGCCACCCCGAGCTGAGAGCCCACGCCTGGGCTCCGCCTCTGCAGCCGGCTTCCCTGCTCCGATACCTGGGAGCTCTGCCACACTCAGGCACCCCCGGTCTTTCTGTGACCCCGAGGGTCCTGAGACCACACTGTCCTGAGGGTTCCACCCCCCGCTTAGCCACCAGAGTGACGTCCCTCAGTGGAGCCGACTTTTAAAAGTTCTGATTTTGTGCTCTGCGGCTCTATCACTTGCCAGAAGCGGCCGACGGAGGCCCCTCCCCCGCCATCTATCCTCCTGAATATCGCCTCGGATTCACTTCTCCGCACGTCGTACCTTCCAGAAAGTGGTCACTTTTCTGATGAGAGAGTTGTTGCTCTTCTTTTCTTCTATCTCCTGTTGAGTTTGTAGGTGTTCAGAATGGTTTGATCCCTATCCACCTGAATTCCTGAGAGGAGACGAAATCCAGGTCTCCTACTCCTCCGCCATCTTGCTCCGCCCCCCTATATATATATATATATTTTTTTTTTTTTTTCCTCCTGATGCCTCTTAATCCAAATCTTTCTGATGCTGCATAATAAATGTTAATCATAGGTAAAAGATGGATGGTGACTGTTCAAGTGCACTATAATTTGATTTGGCATATCCAAAATATTTTTGTCTTCTGATAAAGCTCTTACAATAAATGTCTAAGTGTTCCTGCCAGAATATATCAACATGACAAATAGAGCCAAACTATCGAATGCAGGTCAAGAACAACTTCCAAATGTGGAACAATTCCTAAGTGTCTCCTGATAATACAGCAGCAAAAACAACACGGTGCTCATTGGTGATTGGTATTCTTATGTCCAGTTGTTGATGGCAATAGAAAATAACAACACACAAACCAATCCTCAGAATTCCCATCAGTCCTTATGGATGGAGCCCAGGTTGTAAGTCTGCCCAGAATCGAGTGGGAATTAATTCTTTCTAGACACCATGTGTCAACCTAATTTGTGGAGTCCTTCCCTCCTGAGTTATTGGCAGAGGAAAATGAAGTGTCAGTTGCATTGTTTTCTCACCTGAGCCACGGTTAGTTCATGTTAGTGTTAATGTGAACAACGACTGACATAGAAATAGAGAAGGGATGGTTAAGATAAGTTCAGAAGTTCAGAAATGTTGAGGTCCTTTATTTAAAACCCTCTGCTAATGTAATAGCACGTTTTTATTCATGAGAGAAAATAGAAATATTCTGTTTCTGAAATTCTTTCAGTGTATCACTAAATGTTTATCATCCCCTAGGACATTGCAGATCAATAGCTGTGCGACCATCTTTAATGTAGTCCCGTATAAAATGTTGGTATTATAAAATCCTGCATGTAAAGCTATATATATTTTCCCAGGCCTTTTATATTGTGGTCTTGGACTAAGATAGACTATTTCTAATGTATACTTTATCTTGACTGCTGGGGCTACCATCTACCCAATTTTCCTTCCCTCATCTGCCCCAACTCCACCTTACCTTATCTCCAATAATCATGCCCTGTTGATTTTGCTTTCTAAATATTTCTAGAATTTATCTCCTCTATCCATTCTTACTCCCACCATTTACATTTTGACTCCCCCTAGACTATCTCAGATTATCAACAGCCCCCTAACTTGTCTCCTTGCATCTAGCCTTCACCCCTTTCTCCACATGACAGCCAGAAAATTTTTAAATCTTACTTAATATTCTCAAATTGTTCACTATCAATCTTTCTACAAAGAAGAGAGCTTACCTGTCTTGTTCAATATTGTATCCTCGGCACATTGCCCGACACAAAGGGAACACTCAACAATTATTTGTTGAGAGAATGAATCTATGGTTCTGAACCAGAAGAACATGACAGACTTACCTGGGCTGTTTTTCACATTGCACACACCAGCCCTCCACTGGAGACTCTGATAAGTTTCTGACATAAAGAACAGAGATTACATTTTTTAGCATTATGTGCCAGGACCATCCTGATCTGGTTGCTGCCTACAATCCCAGCATCAGCTCCTGCAGTGCATTTGAATTCTGTGCATTTGAGTAATTTCGAATTACTTAGAACACTGACACACTGCCCCAATTTCATGCCCTGTCCATCTGAAATATATTTTACCTCCTCTTTGCCCCTTACCAGAAATTCTTCCCCGATCAGTCCCCCTCCCCTGCAGCCACTCTGATACCTACTTCTTAGACTAAGGAAGATACTCAGCATAATCTGTGCATTTAGCTGTCATTGCCCTTATTACCTTACTTTGTAACCTTCTGTTCAAGCATCCTACATCCTCCCTAGAGTGTCATATTTGGGGATTAGAGACCATGACTTATTCACCTTTGTGTCCTTAATACAAAGCATAGGGCCTGCTACATCAGTATCAGCTTGTTGAATGAATAAATGATGTTCAAATTAGAGAAAATATAGTAAAAGTAAGGATTATGCTATGTTTGTGTTTCTATTGTGCTGTGATTTTAAAATTAAGATATTCTCTTGCTTAAAACTTTTGTTCCAGTGAGCAATAACAAAAAGTACATTAAAATTTCAGCAGTCAGATCACATTTCAGCATTATATTTTTGCTTTTCTCAGAACAAACCCAGTCTTCTCTAACACTTTCTTTGCTGGCATCTGTAATCAAGACATTAGCTTTCACCCATACCAATCAAATATCACCAATCGTAATAGAAATGTAAGGAGATGATTACTTAAATTTGTGACTTCACTCTTCTTTGCTAAGACTATTTGATGTTCTATCTTTAGTGAGCAGAGTTCATGCAAGCTCTGTCTGACCAAGTCGTTAACACCACATTTGAGATGGAATGAGAAGACTTTTGTGCGAAGCTGCTTTTATGTGGCTGTGAAGTCTGTCCTTTAATTAGCATTCCTATCTGCTTGCAAAACATGCTGTTTAATCCAATTTCTATATTAAAAAAAAAAGAAAAGAAAACACAAGAGTATTTCTTCCACAAAGAGTGACAGAAAAGCATGTTTGAATTTTTAAATCAAAACTATATGAACCACCATCATCTCTGTGGAAGTTCAAATGGGCATAAGACTCAAGGGCAGTGGGGCTTGGGAGACATGAACTGAGGCTGAAGCTGAAAACCTAGCGGAATGCACAGTGTCTCTCTGAGAAACGTGGTTGCTATTTTAGTTAGTGGTAATTGATGGTCAATAGGGACTGGCTTTGTCACTTCTAGTCTCTTGAGCTGAGTCTGATGGGTCTCTTATTATCCATAGAGATGTTACCTCTACCCCCAGAGCACTTTTTAATTCAGTATCTCCTTCGGACAAGTGATTGAGTTCCCCTGTAATATCTTTAATGGACACTGTGTTGCTAAACCAAGGAAGCTTGGGATGGAAGGGACAGGTATTTATTTTTAATGGGGTCACCCTGTATCAGGTGTAACTTTCTGCTTATGGGTCAAATGCAAGTGTCACACTGAGTAGATGTTTCCACAGGATGAGCAGAGAGTAGAGCTTGTTTGTGCTACGGTTCCTTGGCCACCTGTCTTTGAAAGTATGCAGTGCTAACAGGCTTGTAAGTCATCCTTGTTGACAACTGGTGGCATGGAATTGTAAGATTCAAGGATGTCAGTTGGACATTTTTTTCCAATTTATACATAAAGATTTTGTCTTTTTGATATTTCAAACACTGATAATACTAGCAAGTCAAGCTTCTCTTTGTCTACTATAGGGCAGGACTTGGTAAAATGTTAGACTTTTGCTTGTCCTGCTGAATAGGATTAAGTTAATTTCTATGATAAAGAATCCTTGAACTGTGGAATTTATGTCTTGGGAATCACCCTTCTTCAAACTTTTTATAAGTACTTTAGAAAATATTACTAGTAAATTAGTTAAAAAGGCAATGTTGCTATTCCACCCTTGATATTGGATGCAAGCAGTAGGAATCAAAAACACATTAAGGCTTTGTTTTTAGTTTTAGAAAACATGCAAGTAGCTCATACTGTATATTCATACATTCTTATTTTTTTCATTGTTTTATTTTTAAAATTCAAAAGAATTACTAAATCATGTATGTTTCAGTGACTGTAAGTTTTGATTATGGTTCTGCTACTAACCAGCTGGATAAAGTGTGAATATGATTTAATTTACAAATAAAATAATGGGATGAGATGGTGGATTTCTTACAACCATTTTGATTTTATGAGTTTATGATCTTGTGTTCTTTGGGAGGCCAGAAGATATATTATGTTACCTATAAACTAACATTATATGTTTTCTACAAAATCTCTGTCTAGTATTTAACTTTTTATTTTCTGTGAAATTTGAACCTGTTCTACCTGGTTCCTTAACAGTTTCTTCTCATGAATAACAAAATAATGTAACTGACAAGGTCTTAGAAAGCAGCCATGTTGTTAACATTGTTGAAAGGCTTATTACAACATACCTTCCTTGAGCTATCAGGATGTTGCCCATGCTTGGTAATCAATGGATGAACCCAGCAAGGCGTATGGCTCTAGGAATCTATTCAACTCAAACAAGACATATACCAACCACCCCCTTTTGTAGCAATGAGGGATTATTTTTCCCTTTTAAAAAAGATTTTCTTAAAAAAAAAAATGAAAGAAAAGATTGCTTGTAAGACTAAAATTATGGGGAGAATACCCACTAAAACAGTAAGTGTATTTGATTCAGGCTGGACAATAAAAATGTATCTAGTAGCTACCATGTTCTAGGCTTTTGTCTGATTAGTGGAGGTATCAAAATATATTAGACAACCTTCTGTAAAAATCTTATAATCTAGTTGGTGTATCAAGTTACCTGTAATGAGAGTTTTAATACAATGTGATAAATTCATGTGAACTCTACCATGCAGACAGAGAGAAGGGGCCTTTTGGGAAAATCCTTGGAAGGAGGTTGGGCAGAGGAATCAAAGGAGAACTCCAGGAAAGATAACTTCAAAACCATATTGAACAATATGCAGGGATTTTTTAAGTTGGAAGTATGTCTCAGTGTATGTGGCAATGTTTACATGTAGGTATGTGTATGGATGTGGATGTGGGAGGAGCAGACACGAGGGGGAGGCAAATAGCTTGGGTCAAAGAAGCAGCATACAGAGAAAGGTTATATTTTTATTAAATATAGCAATTAAACAGATGGCTGTCATATAAAAAAATATCGGTTAGGTTGACTAGGTCTTTTTTTTCTCAGTCTGTTGATTTGCAGCCATATAGACCCAATTACAACTAACACTTAACTCCACAAAGCAAATGCAATGTTAATTTATGAGGAAGACTAAAGGACACATGACTCTGCTAATCAAACATAGTGTTATTATGAAGTCTTTTACTTTATATACAAAAATAATTTATTACTTAAATAACTATTTCAACCACATCAGAGAAATATTTGGAAAATGAAGGCAAAAAAGAAATTCACTACCATATCACAATGATTATTGTCTTTAATTTTAGGGTTTCTTCCATTTCTTCTATTTTTTTCTTTTTTTAACTTTTTTTTAAGTATACATACAATAAAACTCACTATTTTTTTAAACTCACTATTCTTTTATGTATAGCTCTGAGTTTTGATGAATGCTTAGGGTTACATAATCATCATAACAATCAAGACACAGAATGGTTCTGTTACCCTAAAAAAAAAATCCTCATGCTGTTTTTTTGGAGTCAAACCTTCATCTCACCCTTACCAATTACAACTACTGATCTATTCTCTGTCCCTATAGTTTTACACATCCCAGAACATCATATAAATAGAATCATACAGGTTGTAGCAATTTGTACCTAACTTCTTTCATTTAGCGTAATACATTTGAGATTCATCCATGTGGTTGCATCAATCAATAATTGTTTTTTTTTTTTAATGTATTGCTGAAGATTTCACTGCATGACTATACCACAGTGTACCATTCACCAATTTAAGTACATTTGCATTGTTTCCAGTGTTTGGAGATTATAAATAAAGTTGCTATAAACATGCATGTACAGATTTTTGTGTGAAAATAAGTTTTCATTTCTAGAAGTGGGACTGTTGGGCCATGTGGTAAGTGTATGTTTAACTTTATAAGAAACTGAGAAACTGTTTTTAAAGAGACTAACATTTTGCATCTCCACTAGAAATGTATGACAGTCCTAATTACTTTGAATCTTCATCAGTACTTGATGTTGTCAACTATTTTTTTTTAGCTACTCTAATATATGTGTAGTAGTATTTCATAGTGGTTTTAATTTGCACTTCCTTAATAACTAATGCTGTTGAGCATTTTTCTTATGCTATTTGCCATCCAGATATCTTCTTTAGTCAAGTCTTTTGCCTATTTCAAAATGTGTTTGTTTTCTTATGGTTAAGTTTTAAGAGTCCTTTTCATATTCTTGATAAAGTACTTTATTTGGTATTTAATTTGCAAATATTTTCTCTCCTGTCTTCTCATTTCCTTGAGAGAGTCTTGCAAAGATTTTAATTCTGGTGAAATTCTATTTCTTTTTTTCTTTTTTTTTTAAAGATTGATTGATCGATTTTAGAGAGACAGAGCACAAGTGGGGTGGGGAGGGGAAGCAGAGGGGGAGGAGTAAAGGGGAAGGGAGAGAGACAAGCAGACTCTGTGCTGAGCGTGGAGCCAGATGCGAGGTTCAGTCCCATGACCAAGATCATAACCTGATCTGACACCGAGTCTGATGTTAAACTGACTGATCCACCCAGGCACCCCTAATTTTGTTTCTTATATAGATTATGCTTTTGGCGTTATTTTTTCTATTTAAAATGCCTTTTTAAGGGTGCCCCTAGGTGGCTCAGTTGGTTAAGAAACCGACTCTTGATTTCGGCTCAGGTCATGATCTCAGGATTGTGAGATTGAGCCCCTTGTCAAACCCTGCATTGGGCTCTGCGCTGGGCATGGAGCCTGCTTAAGATTCTCTCTCTCCCTCTCCCTCTGCCAATCCCCCTCTGCTCATACTCTCTCTCTCTGTAAAAAAAAAAAAAAAAAAAAAAATCCTTTTTAAATATTTGTAGCCTTAGAATGCGTGCAATTTTTTATTGTCTATTTTCATCCAATATTATATCAAGAGCACCTTTTGGTGTTTTATATACTTTCATTCATTCTTGAAAATAACACATTTTCCAAAGAAGATAATAATGTATTCATTTGTTCAGCATAAATTCATTGAACACTTATGATGTACAGAGCATTATAGTAGCACTATAATTTCTTTCACTCTAAGCTTACATTCTAGTGTAACATTCTCCAAAATTACTTGATCTATTTCTTAAAAATGCAGATTGTCTTGTTCTTTCTCTGAAAATTAATTTAATAGGTGTGAGGTACAACCCAATAATTTTTTTTAGAATTACCTGTAAGTCAAATTTTAAAAACATTAATCACATAGATAATAATATTATATAATGTTTCATAATAAGTTTAACCTTATTGAATATTTAGATTGCTTTTTGTTTTTCTACAATAAAAATTATGTTAACAGTGTGCTTTCATTATTTTTAACAGAGTCTACCAACACAGGAAATAATAAAGATGAACAATAAGAGAACGAGAGAGAGCCACATACATATGCACCCTGTGAAAACAAATTACATTCTGTTCACATAAACTCTTCAGCAGCTGATAACAGCAATGTCCAGATTTCTTGAAAAGTAAGCAATATTATATTATCTTTGTGTGTACCTAACTTGAGTCCACATTTGTAGAAATAAAATACAGTTGATCCTTGAAAAACATGGGGGTTAGGGGAACTGACTCCCCAGTCAAAAATCCACAAATAATTTTTGACCACCAAAAAACTTAACTACAATAGCTTACTGTTGACCAGAAGCCTTACCGATAACATATACAATCAGTTAACACTAATTTTGTATGCTATATGTATTATATACTATATTCTTAGCATAAATTAAGCTAGTGAAAAGAAAATGTTATTAAGAAAATCACAAGAAAGAGAAAATGCATTTGCAGTTCTGTACTGTATTCATAAAAAAAAAAATCAGGTCTAACTGGACCCATGCAGTTCAAACTCATGTTGTTCAAAGGTCAACTGTAACTGTTTCTTTTTATGACTAACTCAGATGAATGGTATAAATGAAATTTATATTGTTTTCTTGATAATGTCTGCAATTTCAAAAAGCTGGAGCTATGTGGGAAGAGGCATAAAACTCTTAAGTGTCTATATAATAGAAAAATACAGAAGAACTTCTGAGCCAAGCAACTGATGTTCTTTTCAACGAAAGTTATAATCCAGCTGCAGCATATTTAGTCCTCTGAGCTTGTAACTAACTCTACTTTCAGTCTCTGCGGGGAGAGCTGAACACCCAGGAAAGCTGGCAAAAAGCACACAATTATTATGATTGGATCCAAATATGAGGAGCTGAAATCACACATTAATACAAACCCATTTCCTTCATTGACCTTGACATTGCCTCCGGCTTTGTCAGGATAGTACATTTATGACCTGGTTATCTGCTTCCTGAAACTCCAAATTCCTTAATTGGCTTTAAATTATATACCTATGGAGAAAAAGGAAAAATTTATTTGAGTTAGGGATCCTTGGTCTCTTACTTCATACAAATATGTATAGTGAATCTTTCGAGAAAGGGATGAACAATTTCCAGAACTTTAGGATCAGTGGAATACTATATTCAAATAATCATGGGTGAGTATAGTACAAGTATCTTCTTCTATTCACTATAAACTTTGAAAAGATATAAAAGTGAGCAGTGGTAGGTTTACATAAAGAACAAGTTTTATTTTGAAAAATATATATTCAATTCCCGTTTTTTATATCATAATTACCGCATCCTACATGGTGTTATATTTTAAATAATCATTCTCACCAAGTTCTAAAAATATCTCTCAGTGCAACACTTTGATGAGTGCAAAAATATTCCCAGGCCTCCATCTGAGAATTTCAGCACTTGTACCCATTTTTCAGGATTAAAAATTCTCCATCTGAGAATTTCAGATTAAAGACCATGGCCCATTCATTTAACAAATTCCTATTACTTCTTAAAAATATAAAAGCTACTCAACTCACCTGAGGGAAAAGGATAAAGGAGCTAACCTTTATTATATTCTGGATACAAGCAATTTTTCATGATACCTCTCATTTGACCTTCACAATAATTTTTTAAGGGTGGCATAAACATTTTAGGGATGATGGAAACCAAGGCAGATAAACCGAAGTGAACCTTTTAACCTTGACACCTTGCACCTTCCAATAGTGGAAAAGGTGATTCTTTTTCTATGGAGTGCAATCAGGTGATCTCATGAATATATTATTAGTTGATGTCAGAAATAAAACTATAAGAACATGTCACATAACTGTGGTACTCCTTACCAACCTTTGAAAGACAATAAAATAATGCACACACTTAATACATTTACAAGATGCATGTGTCTAAATGGTTGTGTAACACTTTAGAAAAAGAAAAAAAAGATCTTATTGAAGCATTTGTCCAGAAATTAATGAATTAATTTCTCTCTTTCAACATTTATCAAGCAAATATTATGAAACTAGTATTTTCATCCACGTTATCGTTCTTTAAAATGCAAACAAAATTTTGTGACTCCTGATTTATAAATGGGGAGACAGGCTCAGAGAGGTGAAGGTGATTCAGGTAGTCAGTGGGTACAGCCAGGATTCAACCAGATCGCCTCGAATCAAAGTTCTTCACATTGCCTTCGTCTAATTTCTTATCTAGATGGTTAACAAACTGCTAAATCTGCAACATATGCTATACTTTCCACCTTAAATTTTTACATTTCCTCTTAAATGGGCATCCCCAGCAATTCCACCTGAACCTTAAACTTTTCCTTTCTTATGCTTGGCTTATCATTTCTCCTCTTCAGGTTGGTATCTGATAAAATCTCCCAGTTTTGCTTTAATTGGCATTGGCAACATGTGGTCTCTGATAAAAAGCATATTTTCTTTTGAAATTGCAATCATCAGTTGGGCTCATTTTTCTTGGCCCCACCATCAAGCTGAACTTATTTGGAAAAAGAAACAGCAGCTTGTGGGTTACTAAATGCCAGAGAGCTGAACTTAAAAAAAGAGAGAGAAAAAGTCACAGGAAAACAGCTTAAAAATACATTTAGAAAGTCTCGTGTGTGCGTGTGTGCGGGTGTGCATGCGTGTGCGTGCGTGTGCGTGTGTGTGTAAGCATAGGCTTACATCAATCACTCTGTTCACGTATAATATATAAGCAGAATTAGTCTGTGTATGCAAAACTCTTAAAGGGCATGGTTTTTACCCATAGCCTATTTATTCCAAACATAGCTAAATGAGGAGGCCAAATATAGAAAGTGATGCTCCAGGGGCCCTACGGCCTATATAGAATTTAAACTCAAATGATTTGCAAAATCACTACTAAGACAGCTTGCTCATACTGTCAGCGCGCCAGCACCAGAAGCTTGGGGTGTATTTTTGTCTTGGCAGATGCACATTCTGTTATAAAGGTCTGTTCATCTGATGCCTTCCTTGTTTTCAGGTAATGCTCAGCGCTTTCTTGCAGGGGGAGGAGTGTTGTTGAGCCCGTGTCCCTTCTCCCTGTCCTGTAGGAGAGACTGTCTACACTGACTCTGACCATGGGACCACTGTCCCGGCTTACTGCCTTTACAAGTTCATTTCTGTGCCACAAAACTACAGGTCACGGGTGCTCTCTTCCTTTTTCTATGATTCAATTTTATTTTCAACATTTGTCAGGGCAGAGGGAAATAAATCAGTTTTAAGTGATATTGACAATGATTACATTTCTTTAAAAGTCACCTTAGGTTTGAGGAGGTTTTTTGTTTTGTTTTTTTTTTTTAAGATTAAAACATCGTTTCCCAAACTGATTAGCATAGTTTTTAAGCCACTCTGAAGTGTTTGTTAGGCTTCCATGCTGGTCTCCATATGCCTCTTTTCAATTACATGTGCCGCCACAAGTATGGCTAAATGAAACGCTTCTTTAAAAACAGAAAGCAAACTGTTAGGCTTTGTGCAGTGTAACTAGTTAGAGTGTGACATCTCAAACTGCCCTGATTTCATCACCAAACTGCTAAATGTTCTGATTGCAGAAATAGCCATGAAAATGTATCTTAAAATGAGAGAACTCTGTGGGAATTAAAGAAGAGGAGGAGAATTGGAAGGGATTAAAATAATATGAAAGGGAGTTTAAATCATAATTGTCCGGGAGGCTATCTGTGGAGAGGATTTTTATGACTGTGTGGTTGTAAAAATAATACTAATAGCCATAATAAGAATAATTCTAATGTTTATTGACTACTTCTTAAATGTTAGGCATGATTCTAAAATCTTCACATTAAGTCAGTTTATTAACCCAATTAGTTAATCACAGCAACTCTATAAGGAAAGTATTAGAATTTTACACATTAAGAAACTGAGACAGAGAGATTTAGTAATTTTCCTAAGGGCCAGAAGCTAGAAAGTGGTACAACTGAGATCAAGATTAGGTAGTGTGGCTCCAGAATTTACATCTTATTTTAAGGTTACTTGGAGAAACAAACACGAGGATTATATTAGGAAGCTCTTTGTTCATCTATGCTTGTGTTGCTCCTCAGTGGGTTATATTACTAGATTGTAAATTCTCTTGTATCACCCACTAGAGTGCCTGTCATATATCCAGTTCTCAGGAAATGTTTGTGGAATAAATGAATAAATGAATGAATGATATCTTACTTTCTGGGAAGTGCCATAAGTAAACCAATTAGAGTGCAAAACAAGACATCAGTTGGGCAAAACAAACAAACAAACAAAAAACAACTTGTGAAACATCTATTCAGCTTCTCATTTACTCTTTTCTTTTTCCAGCTTTATTGAGATATAATTGACATAAAACATCAAGTAAGTTTAAGATGTACAATGTGATGATTTGATGCAGGTATCCTTTGCAAAATGTTTACCACAATAAAGTTCCTTAAGGATGTGAAGGTGATCTGGCTGTGACGTTTGTCACCCATGGATCACCCATGGATCACCATTGATTCCACTGATCTGGCTGGCTAGGCAGCTGTCCCCTTCCTCCCTTACTGCTGCATGTGTGTCCCTCCCAAAGCTGCGCACTCGCTGGAAGAGGACAAACAAACAATAAAGTTACTTAACACATCTCACATAGTTACTGTTTTGTTGCTATTGTTGTCATTGTTGCTGTTGTTGTAATGGTGAGAACATTAAAGTTCTACCCTCAAAGCAACGATCAAGTATACAATACAGTATCATTAGCAACATTCACCATGTTGTACATTAGATCCATGGAACTTATTCATCTTATAACTGAAAGTTTGTACCCTTTGACGAATATCTCCCCATTTCTCCTACTCTTCAGCCCCTGGAAACCACAATTCTACTCTGTTTCTATGAGTTCCATATTTTTAGACTCCACATATAAGTGAGGTCATACAGTATTTGTCTTACTCGGTCTGACTTATTTCACTTAGCATAATACCATCAAGGTCCATCCATGTTGTTGCAAATGGCAGAATTTCCTTCTTTCTCACCACTGAATAATATTCCCTTGTACATATATATACCATACTTTCTTTAGCCATTCATTTATCAACAGATATTTAGGTTGTTTCCATGTCTTGGCTATTGTGAATAGTGCTGCAGTGAACAAGGGAGTACAGATATCTCTTTGAGATAGTGATTTTATCTCCTTCAGATATATACCCACACATGAAATTGCTGGGTCATATGGTACTTCTATTTTTTTTTAGTTTCTTGAAGAACTTCCATGCTATTTTCCATAGTGGCTGCACCAATTTACACTCCCACCAACAATGGACCAGGGTTTCCTTCTGTACACATCCTCACCAGTATTTGTTATCTCTTGTATTTGGGATAATAGCCATCCTAACAGGTATGAGGTGATAGCTCATTGTGATTTTGACTTACATCTCCCTGATGATTAGTGATGTTAAGCCCCTGTTCAGCTACCTATTGGCCATTTGTATATCTTCTTTGGAAAAATGTCTATTCAAGTCCCTGCCCATTTTTTAATTGGATTATTTGGGGTTTTTTAGTATTGAGTTTTATGAGTCCTTTATATGTTTTTAACCCTTTATCAAGGATTTTAACCCTTTATCAGATATCAGGGATTTTAACCCTTTATCAGATATATGGCTTGCAAGTATTTTATCCCATTCTATAAGTCATCTTTCATTTTATTGATAGTTTCTTTTGCTGTGCAGGAGATTTTTACTTTGATGTATTTTGTTTTGCTTTTGTTGCTTATCATATCCAAAAGATATATTGCCAACACTGATGTTAAGAAGGGTTTTTTTTCCCCAATGTTTTCTTCTAGGAATTTACTGTTCAGGTCTTATGTTTAAGTCTTTAATCCATTTTGAGTTAATTTTTGTGGGTGGTGTGAGATAGGGGTCCAATTTTATTTTTTGCATATGGATATCCAGTTTTTCCAGCACCATTTATTGAAGAGTATCCTTTCTCCATTGAGTATTCTTGGAGAATACTTGTCAAATATTAGTTGATCATATATGTGTGAGTGTAGTTCTGGGATCTCAATTCTGTCCCATTGCTCTATGTGTCAGTTTTTATGCCAGTACCATACTGTTTGTTTACTATAGCTTTGTAATATAGTTTGAAATCAGGAAGAGTGATACCTCCAGCTTTGTTCTTTCTCAAGAGTGCTTTGGCTGCTTAGGGTCTTTTGTGGTTCCAAATAAATTTTAGGATTTTTTTTTTCTATTTCTGTGAAAAATTCTATTGGAATTTCCATAGGGATTACATTGAAATCTATGAGTGGCTTGGGTAGTTTATACATTTTAAGAGTATTATCACTTCTGATCCATGAACATGGGATAACTTTCCATTTATTTGTGTCTTTTTCAAATTCTTTCATCAATGTCCTATAATTTCTGGTGTATAGATCTTTTACTTTCTTAAATTTATTTCTAAGAATTTTATTGCTTTTGATGCTATTGTAAATGGGATTGTTTATTTCTTTTTCATATGGTTCATTGTTAGTGTATAAAGTACAACTAATTTCTTATTATAAAATATTGTTGATTAGGTTGAAAGGCATTGCAACATGGTAGGAAATGATTACACACTAGTTTGAGAGCCAACACAAATTCTAGTCTTAGTTCCAATGCAGCCACAAACTCATCATTTGATTTTATTTGGTCACTCCAAGTTGGACTTCAGTTTTCTGTTTGTCAAATAAGTGTATTTATTTAGAGAGAAACACTTTCTAACTCTGGCATCCCATAATATTTTCAAGAAATCAAGATTAGGACTTAACATTGGTTCTGTTTTAGTTTGTTTCTTTGAGACAGTAGTCATTGAGTATTCATGGAATGGATCTAATTTATCTATTTAAGAGCATGGAAAATGTTACTTTCATCAATGTTATGAAAGGTACATGATCTCTAAGAGAAGGAATGATACTTTTTGTAAATAAAGTGAAGTAAGTTGCTTAGAGAACAGTGGAAGTTGTTGAGTTCAATAATGTTTAGTACATACAAGAAGATCCACAAAACTAGGTATGTAAAAGTTAATAATTTTCTACAGTACATTGGAATGCTTTAGAATCACCGTCCAATTCATTTGACCTTCTTTTATACAATGGTTCTGTTCCTGAAGATACTATGTATATTAAAATAATTATAAAATGAGTAATATTTTAAACATACTAGAGACTTTATTTAATGGAAATAAAACAGAGAGAGAATCCTTTGATAAATGAATTACCAAACTTTAAGGGTTCATTTAAGTAAATTTCTACTTAGCAAATAAAGTTGGGATCCAGAATAATACAAAATCTACAGGTTTCATATCTACAGAAAATACAGGAACAGCCCAGAGATGGTTTTACTCATTTCTGGAACAGGATTTTGAGTTACAGGTATATACCTGGTCACAGGAAATCCAGACACATGGAGAGCCAGATTTATACATATGATAAATTATTTTAAGGGTTCTCTGAACACCAATGCCATCATCCATCAACATGAAGCTGCTTCTACAAATGTGCATGCATTTCCTGAAAGGATTTATAATCCAGCCAATACGGTACATTTTGAATGTGTTACAGAAAGGACAGATTTACAGGAGACAATCTGCCTTCATGATGATTGCATATTGTGGCATTTCTAGTCCATATGGATCAGTAAGACTTGGATAGCAGGCATTTGACCTTCAAAATCATGCAAATGTGAAACCAGACTTCTACTCTTACAGCTGGGAACGTCAGTGGGTCTTCTTTAGCTTATTCTAGAGGCATTGATTAAAACATAATTTGACTTCTAAAAATTATTGAATTTTATTTCTATGCTTACTTCCCCCCTCCCTGGAGAATGATTTGGTCTTTTGCTCCCCTCATCCACATTCCCTCTGGCTAACCTTCACTCATTAGCACCCAGAGCTCAAATACTGATCCTTTAAGAGAGAACTTGCTAACTCAGAGCCACAGGCTAACTATAAACAAGACTTCAAACCTTTTTGTTCATGCCATAGTTAATCTCAAGTAATAACTTCTGAAAACCTTTGAAAAGGTCTGAGAGTAGCTTTCTGTCAGAGGCCTTAGGAAACTGTACATTTTCTCACTGTGAAACCTTGATCATGCCAGATATAATCAGACTGTTTATCTGGCAATGTTAATTTTCTGGGTTTACGGTGTAACAATTCTCCAAGATTATTGGAACAGAATCACAAGAAGTTATATTTGTTAATCGGCCAATTTTTTTTTTTTTTTGCATTTAAACATTCAGTGCAAAATGGTATCACATTTTCTAGAGTGCAGACGAGACTGTGCTTGAATAAATGCATTTTGCCAAAGCAAAAGTAATATTTAAAAAATCTCAAAATTGAGAGAAACAATTTCAACAGTTTTCCTCTTTGTGATTTAAAGCTTTGAGAATCCTGCCGGAGAGGCAAACTAGAAGCTATAGGCATCTTTGTGACCACATTCTGCCAAGCTAAAGATAACATGAAAAACTATCATACAAGGGAAAAAATAGATCTGAATAAGATCTCTGCCTCTAATGAGGCAAAATGGGATTCTCCTTCCTATCCTAGCACCACCAACCACCTCAGCTACTCCAAACTCTTTCCATAAAGGGATGTTTATAAGCTTCTGGTCTAGACAGCCTTTGGGCTTTTGGCTATAAGCCTCAAAGTATTCATATGTTTGGTATTTTATGTATTCCTATTTCAAGATTGTGCTCCAAGCAATTCATTTTAAACTTATTATGAATTCTTCATTGATAAACAGTAAATCTTATATCACCTGGCTCTTGTCTCACAACTCAATTCAACCATTTCCCAAATGGAAATTTCTTTCTGCCCACTAATAATCAGCTTTAAATTTTAGCAGATGCAAAGTTGAGCATCTCCATTTGCTTATGATTAGGGCGATGTCTTTCAGTTCTCTTCTGGAAGGTGTAAGCATCCAGTATGCTGATTCCAAAGCACCTGATACTAGAGCAGCTAGTGTTTACAAAAGAACTTACCATGTGCCATTTATAGGTCTAAGCCCTTTCCATGCATTTCTGCTCATTGATTTTCTCACAATGACCCCATGTAGTAGGTATTATGATTGTCTTAATTTTACAGATAAAGAAAATGAGGTCTAAAGAAGCTAGGATGCTGCCAACTGTATTTCCTTGGTCACAGTTGGCCCTCATGAAGGATCTTGAAACCAAGAGTTTGAAACCAAGCCAGAAGTCTTTACTATTTGCTTGTACAGACAGAAAATTGCCAACGCACTGATGGATATGCATTTTCATTGTTTATAGACTTGCTCAATTGATATCTTTGATCAAAAAGTTTGGTAGAAAATTAAAAATCCTTATCAATTATAAATTTACCCTATTGGCAGGTAAAATGATAGCCCAGAACCATTAAGTTACAGATACGAGGAACTGGGAATGTGATAGATGGAATTGACCAGTGGTAGGCTAGTCATATTCTCTTATGAGTTCTCACTTTCCCCCTATATAAAATAAATCATTGGGATAGATAAGTTCTAAAGTCTCTTCCAGAGCTGACATTCTATGACCTCATGATGAATCTTCAGTGGTAAACATCACATTGTTTTCATTTATAAAATTTGGTATATATAAGCATAACTCAGAAAAAGAAGGATATAGACTGCTCATTATGTTTCTTTGTAGAAAAAGAAGCCACATCTAGAAGCTTCACTTCCAGCATACAAAGACCACTATATATTTCATTATAGAAGCCAAGACAGGTATAATTTCTACTCTTGAAGAATCAATGTGGCAACTTCAGAAGAGCCATATAAAAGGGAAATTGCCCATTGATTTATGTAGGACTTTTTCCCCTATCTTTAGTATATTCCTACTATTTGTATTTGTATACTCTATCAACATAAGGTGATCTTGCCTATCACACAAAAACATTTTACATACCTTGGAGAATATCTGGAAACTTGTCTCTAAAATTTGGGGGGTGGGGGTGGTGGTCGAACATTCCCTTAAGAAAAATACACATGAACACAGTTAGCATACAATTTCTCTGTGTTCCAGGACCATGTGTTTGAAGAGCAATCACCTTAACTCTTGCTTAGAGAACTTTTATGATGCTCAGAAGAGTTACAAAGGAGTTTAGCAAAGAGCAAAAGAAAGGCTAGTATGAATAGGACAGGCTTTTCCCCCTATAGATACATCATGGGGCTTTGGGCCAGGGTGGGGTTCCCCTAAAATAATATTCAAGATTTTTTTGCATGTGCATACAGAAAGATTCCATCATATTCTCAAAGGAGTCTCTACATAAAACTGAAGAAAAGGGGGTCTGTTAATGAAAGTAGTCACACGATTGCCAAAAGGCCAGGATCGCAAAAAAGATCCTGCTTGTTAACAGCAAAAATATTTCTTCTACTCAACTTATGTTACCCCTTACCCTTGCTTCCAATGTCACTGGATACCCACTCCGCCAAAATGCTCTTGTCTGACTTCTACTCTTAAAGAAGTAGAGTCCTACTAATGCACTCTACATGGAAAGGAAACAAAATTAAAATTCAGAAAAATTTCTTTTTATGCAAAGTAAGTTAAACAGATTTTTTTTAAATGAAGAATTTTGTGTTAAGGAGAATCCTTAAGTGAGGTAATTAGTTGACCAACTACCATTTGCTTTCAGATGCATTTTCTCCCTTTCTCTGCTCTACATTTCCTGAAACATTATCTTCTAAACTCACTTGTTCTCTCACAAACCTGATAGAAGATTGAAGGATGAGAAAGGGAGGTCAAGGCTTTCCCCACAACCCTTTCCAGATGTGTCTGCCCTCCTCCATGGTGCCAGTTCCTACCGCACAATGCTCTTTATGCTTCCATCTCCCAATGGACAACCTTCACGTGGTTCTAGCTCTGCTGAATGGTCCTGGCTTCTGGCTTCTGGAAATACCACCTCCCTCTGTTCCTTCAGCTCTAGCAGTGGCACTGTTGTGAATGATCTCTAGTTTGTCTTACCATCTCCTATTTGACCTTCAGCTATGCCATAACTCTTGTAATTCTCAAATTTTTTTATTCGAAAGATCTACAATGGCTTCTATTTTCCTGGTTGGACTCTGATTGTTCCAGGTAGACTGATTGTAGATGAGCTGTTTCTGGTGCAGGAGACAGAGGGAGTCAGGACAAGTATTCTGGAAAGCAAACATCTGAAATATAGATGGAATAGTGGTATATAATTTCTGATAAAAGATATACGTGGAAATATTTTTTGTGCAATATAGGCAGTTTTCTATGACTCACTTTCATCCAGGCATGCAGAATACCTGGTATCTTTTATTGTCATTCTCACTTTCAATCTATTTTCTTGCTGCATTTTGCCCTATGGAATCTACAGGTCATTCTATGTCACATTATGTAATCCCAGAGTAATTAAAAAAACATAAATTGTCTGGGGTTAAATAAAATTCTTTTTAACTGCTTTGAATGAAGGGACCATGACATGAGTGCAGGTGTCACTTTATAAATGCACAATTTCAGCCAAAAAAAATATGTAGATAAATAGATCTGTAGGTTTTATATATTTTCCTCTGTGAGATCCAGTGGGTAAGCAGCAACCTGGAACTCAAAAGCCTTTGAAATATCTTCTACTTTGCCCCTCGTGTTCAGTGACCTTGAGTAAGTCACCTAAATTGGAGGCAACCCTGGCTCTGGAGGGAATGATCTAGTGTCTGGGACAGCAATCCATTTTAAGATAAAACAGGCTGTAGAGATGTTCAGTGCTAGAAAAACTTAACAAAATAGCATTTGGATGTGTCCATGTGCATGAAGCCCTCTGGAGAGTTCTTTCTATTATTATAATCAGTCATGTTTAGTTATCTCTGTTTATGTTGATGGGGGATTCATATTTCTAACACCCATTCCCGTTAGCTCCATAGGCCCCCTAGAGAGAAATTCATTTTACAAATTCAAAACAATTGCTTAGTTTTCATTTGAATTAAATTTCCCATCATTTCCGCTTTGCAATAAATGTCAGCTGGTTAACACAGAAAACACTGAGACTTAGGTTAAAAGTATTTGCAAACATGCAATTAAGAATTGACGAAAATAGTTGTCTACTTCTGTTTGATTAAAGCCATCAACTGCCATCTTCAGCATTGCATGCCAGATTTCTCAGCAAAAGGTTATCTTCCTCACTTAAGGGGGCACCTTACCCCTGGGCCTGCCCTTGTTTTAAAGAGAACTGAACATCACTCTGCTCACTCTAGAAATCTCATAATCTGATCCCAGCATAGTCTGATTCAAGTTGCCTTTAGAACAAAACACGTGTGTTCTCCTCCCTCCCCTGTGTCCACCACAAACATTGACAATTACTTCTGGCTTTTTTTTCACTGAACTCTTTTTAATCTAGTGTTTCAGGAAACCTTTACCAATTGGTTAGAGCTCTCATACTGGTGAAATTATTCTTTAGAAGTATAATGCAAACTCTTTAACACAAGGTTGACATCAAGTATTTATCTTAATATGAGACTTGGACAATTCCAGCAAATCATGTCTTTCAGAGAGTATCACTATGAGATTTTTAACTTGACAGATCTGGAAGAGAATGCAGCAAAACTTGTTGGAAGTAACTAGTACTCAAAACCTACGGTGTATACATTTCCCTAGGAAAAGGGAAAAATGAAAGCTGAAGGCAATGGGAGAATTAAGAAGCTTGTTTTTATTTCACAAGGATAAGTGTCTGAGATCTGGAAGGGATGTCACCTGGATATAATATCTAAATTGAGCTGTGGCCAGTATAGCTAGGGATATTTAATGATGGTGAGGAGAAGAGAAGGTTCATGTTTGACATAAGGCAGAAACCACCTCACTTGATTTTAACCACCTCACTTCTATGTTTAAAGGAGTCTTTTTTTGGTGAGGGATGATGCTAAAATTTAAAATTACAATCTAGCTCATTGAGAAAGTTTCAGCAACAATCGGTTTGTAGAATTCCTGCAAATATTTATTGACTAATCACTGCATATAAGACACTGTTTGGTCATTTTGCTCCTCATCTATAAAATGGGGATTACAATGCTTATATTGTCTACCTCACAGGTTGCTGGGAGGATTAAAGGAACAAATGTTTGTAAAAGCATTATTAAAGTATCAAGGAGTATCTTTATTATAGTCATATTTTAATGATAATTTTTTATTACATGATAAAGGAAGAGCTTAAATAGGAATTATTCCTTAATATGAAATGTGAGGCAAGGGGAAAAAGCAACCAGGGATTGCATAAGATTACCAAGAATGGTCTGGAATTTTAGAGCCATCACATATTTTGAGACCTAGCACAATGCTTGGGTCATAGAGTTATTCACTAAATGTTGAGTGAGGAAATTAGCAGATGATTGAATTTAAAAAATGAGACTTTGTGACTTTACCTTGACAGTAATTGTGTCTCTGTAGTCTCTTTTTTCATGTCACCTGGCCTTTAAGCCTGCCATGTTTTCTGGGTCTTCATAAACTAAAGTTTTATGGGAGCAAGAAGAATCTCTGCTGACTCCTTTCCTTCCATCAAGACATCACATTCCTGTGGGCATTTGCAAAGTCTCATTCTCCAGCTTCTGTTCATGATATGGTCATCTTCACAAATGCTTTCACATGTTCCCATAGCTTCACTTCCCATATTTACTTGAGAGACATTCAATCTAAATATCTAGCCCTGACCTTAAACTTCTGACCCACATTTACAGTGGCCTCCTGGATAGTTCCTCATAGAGATATTTCTCTTCTCTCTTTCTTTTTCCTCTTATATCAATCATAAAGCCAATAATCCAGCTATGAATCTTGCAGTTATCATCATTTTTGTCTTCTCTCCCTTCTTCCCAACCATCCTCCCCTTGCACTTAATACTCAGTCCATAGAGTTCTACATCTCCATTCCTACAAACACATAGCTTCCACTTTCTGCCTCTTCTTTGGGGCTATTACCTCTTTGGACTTTAGTCATAGCTTTCTAATTGCTTTGCCCAACATCCCATTTCCAAGCTTTCCCTGGTATAGTATATCAACCCTGCTTGTACCAGGATTAGCTCTCTGAAACGTAATCTGCTCAAGTAACCTCTCTTGTCATCACATGCAGCTCTATATCCACCCTAGCCCTGCTAGAACCTTCATAGCTCTAAGTCATCTGTAGAATCAAGAGCAAACTCCTCAATGTGTCTTTCAAAGCCTTCCCCAGTCTACCCCTGCCTATCTTTGAGCTTCATCTCTTGGTTCACTTTCAGTGACTCTACGTTTCAATAATGCAGAACTACTTATTTTTCCCAGAGCATGCCTACCTCTGTGCTTTTCTTTTTTTTTTTTTTTTTAAGATTTTATTTATTCATCTGAGACACAGAGATACGGAGAGAGAGAGAGAAAGCATGAGCAGGGAGAGAGGCAGAGGGAGAGGGAGAAATAGGCTCCCCGCTGAGCCAGGAGCCCCATATGGGACTTGATCCCAGGACCCTGGGATCATGACTTGAGCCAAAGGCAGACGCTTAACCATCTGAGCCACCCAGGTGCCCCTACCTCTGTGCTTTTGTTCAGTACTTTATCCACGTGGAATGACTCTCTTCTTCCTTGTATCAAAATCATGTACACCTTAGAGTTCAGGCACAGATCTTTCATTGATCTTCCTTTTAGATTCTAAAAAGGATTGTCAGTAGATTGTTCCTTTCTTAGAGTTCTTATTTATCATTGTTTATTTTCTAGTGGAACTATCTATATCATGTTTTTACTATTATATGGAATTATTTATATGCTACCCACACTGGAAGCTCTTGCATAGTGGACATTATGCTTTACTAATTTGTGAACCGCTGTTCCACCCCTAAATATCTGGCACAGACATAATAATTGCTCATTAAATTTTAGTTGAAGTTTTATAGAAAAAATACTTTGTAATGCTACTGACATTTAAAATTACTAATATATGGGAAAAGTAAGCCTCGATTTATTTTCTGTGGGGGCCAGAAAATTAGTGAGTTAAATAAACTATTGGGGCAAGGTAAAAGGAGATCCATTACATTTTGCTATTTATTTCTTTTTCATGTACATCTATATATGTATAAAAATGATTAACTGTACACATGTTCTTATGATTTCAGTATAATTGATACAGATCAAGTCAAAAAGATAAAATTAGTTAAATCTGAACAATAGCTAGTCTGGAAAGAAAAGATATCAAATGGCAAAGATGACTGCTTAATATCAAATGAGTTTTTTCTAGGATTAATTGGGAGGAACTTCTTAAAGATAAATTTCTGTTACTTTTAGTTACTAAAACTATTCATAGTAAGGTCTGAATAATACTTTCACATTTAAGATGAAAAGGAAAAAATAATTTTCTCAAAATTAATTATTATTAAGGAAATTCAATATAAAGAATAGCAAGTGGGGTGCCTTGCTGGCTCAGTCAGTTAAGGGTCTGACTCTTGTTTTCTGCTCAGGTCATGATCTCAGGGCCATGACATTGAGCCCCCACATTGGGCTCCATGCTGGGTGTGGAGCCTGCTTAAGAGTCTCTCTCTCTCCGTCTCCCTCTGCCCCTTCCCCTTCTCTCTTTCTCTCTACCTCTCTCTCTAAAAAAAAAAAAGTAGCAAGTGAATTATACTTATTTATGTTAAACTGACCTCAGAATTATATAGTATATAGTATTTTACTTATGCCATATTACTGCAAATCAATTATTGAAAATACTTCTCAATACTCAGCTCAAAATACTGGTTGACCCAAATATAAAAACAGAAAGTTCTCATCTAACAGGCATATATGTATATATATATATAACTATCTTATTGGTATGTAATATTAGACATACAAATGGAAACTAGCCCGATTATTTAAAGATGATCAAAGTAACAAAAGGAAACAACCACCCAGATTGTTAATAAAACACATTGGATCTATAAATTTATCACAGCCTACTTAGTCAAAATTAAGAATTGCAATAAAGGAAACCTTTAAAAACTATTTATAAAATTGTGTACTACAAATTGTACTATAAATTGTACTACAAATGGTAATTTTTAAATGTTCTTTAACTCAATACAATCTAGAGATACTTTTTATAGACTTTTACAAAATATTCCTTGATACAACCATAGTATCAGGAACTAATTTTCCAGAAGAGCAATTAAAACAAATGAGTGGCTGTAATGAGTATAAAAAAGCTAAGAAAATAATCACTATTTAGACCTTACAGTAGAATAAGATTATTACAAAATTATATTGTTTTTAGTAAAAATCTATTTTGTGAGGGTGACACTTAGTGGGACACGTTCCCTGTCCCTCTGGCTATAGCCTCCTAAATATTCTAATAACTCAAGTAAACTGCCGGGACAAACAACGCAGCTATGAATGTGTCTGGAGATTCTGCATCTGCCTTCCTTAATCAACTTCCTTTCCTGAATATGAATTGCAATAATGAGTCAATTAACGTCCTCAAATGCCAATGAGATGCAAAAGAGATTGGTGGTGGTGGTGGTGGCAATGCGTTTCGGGAGCTGTTCCAATGTCTGGATTTTAACGAGAATCACACACTGAGCTCACAACTGATTATTTATCTCATGCGAACGTGACTGGCTGGCACTTTCCCGTGCAGCCTTCCCCATGGCTCCCCCAAGGAAGTAGGGAAAGATAAATCTAGCCTTATTATCTAGAGGATCTCTTTGGTTTGGAGTCATTACTCCTAAGGCTTCACTTCTAACCTCTTTACTCAGATGAAAAGGCATGTTTTTGATAATTTTCCCTATCGATGTTCTGCACTGACACTTTAACCATATTCTGAGATGATGATCCTTTTTGGTATATGCTAACAAGGCATTAGCAATCTATTTTCAAAGCACAGCCTCTGTTATTCCTTTAAGGTGCATTTAAATAGTTTATTGTAATTTATTGTCTTCTGTCTGCCAAGAACTTTAAATATATTACTGTATCTCAGAACACATTTTTTTGTTTCTTTCATAGCCTTTTTTTAAATTGAAATATAATTGATATATAACATCGTATTAGTGTTAGGTGTCCAACATAATGATTTGAAAAATGGATATATTGTGAAATGATCACGACAGTAAGTTTAGTTAACATCCATCACCACACATAATTATATTTATTAATATAAATATTATAAGTCTGATTCTTCTTCCCATTTAACAGACAAGAGAACCGAGACTCAGAAAGTTTATACAACTGCTGAAGGGCGGCCGCAAAACTCTGCAATCAGGCCCATCAGCCGTGATGCTTATGTTCTTTGCACCAGGAAACAATGCCCACAGCTGTGTGAGATTTGATTTCCTACCTGTTTACATGGAACTTAAGGGAATATTAAAACTCCAAATTTCAAAACAGCAATTCTCTATCTTTAATTTCATTAAGAATCCTTCAGGTTTAATGAATATTAACTGTTCCGGAGCAATTTACCTCCCAGATATTTTCAGTTTCCTCATGTTAAAAGCTTGGACAGCTGGCTGACCACTTGGCAAACACAAGACCCCCAAAGTAAAATGATAACTCTGGCCGCATGGCCACTTTTCCCTGACAGATTGGAACCCCTCACTGGCCATATTTTAATGTAAAAACTGAACTACTGAAATTCCGTCATATGCTTTCTTCCCAGGGAGTCGAGAAGTGTCTTTCTGAGGAGCACGTAGGCATCCATAATAAAATCTGCATGCCAGAGTGACCAATTTAAAGCTTGTTCCTCTGAAAATTCATCTTTCCTAATTCTAGCACTAGACAGAGTGGGAAGAAAGACATGGTTTAGTGAATTTCCATGAAAGTCAAGTTATTCCCAAGTTAACTGGGGTTTAAAAAAAAAAAACTATAGAAAAGCAGTGGCTTTGTTTGCACAAATTTATAAGTGCCATTTTAGCAATGTCTTACATGGACTCGTGACTTGCACCACGTTAACTTCCTGCTTATTGTTTATATATCATGAAAAAAATTCTTGTATTTCAGACTGAGAATCCTTTTATTCTAATAAGCCTGTTTGCCAATGCTGACACTGTTCTATTTAGCAAAAATTCTAGAATCATCCTCTCTCATTAAGATGCATCCTGTAAAATTAAAAAAAAAACTGCACTTGAAATGCAATTAAAAGATGTGTGTAATTATTTATGCTGCCTTGACATGTTTGACTACGAAAAAGGGTAAAATACAATGACCTTTCATTCATTAAATGTGCTACCAAATAAGGACGATGTGACAGTAAACTGGGGCCTCGCCACCTTTCCTTATCAAATGTAGAGAGATGTGTTAGTCAATGTGCAGTGATCATTCACCCCCAGCAACATATCAGTTTAGGGGCTGAAGACATCATTTTATGTTTTAATGTTGAAATCATATGATGTTGGCTTCTTCAAAAACAAAATATCTAATGGGACTTTAGTGTAAATGCTTTAGGAATTAAATTTTGCAGACACTAGATTGGCTTGCCATTCTTGAACTTTGGAAACCCCTGCAGAAGAATCCAAAATGAGGTTACATATGAGTAAGGAAAAAATCATTATGCCTTTGGAATCCAATATAAACCAAAACAATTTAGCTGTTACTGGGTCTTGCAAAATGATACACAGAAAAGTAAATCCACAAAGGAATTCCACAGCAAGTCATTGCTGCAAACAAATCACACATTCACTTGCTTCAGTTACTTTCAAGATTATATTTTAAATTACAGAGCACAAGCAGAGAGAACTGAAGAAAGGATCGTCTTATATTCCAGTGATGTGGCCTGGAGGTGGTAGCTAAATAAGCTCTTTACACACATTACTGAATAATCTATACACTCGAATAATTAAAAGCAACAATCCCAGTTTACTCATAAAAAGTTCTTCCAGGGTCCCCTTCAGAGTAGTTACAGATGTTCCTCTGCTTCCAATCTAAATGAGCTTCAATAAAATGTGTTTTACAACTCTCCTTGGTACATTTAGGTTCCTAATGAATGTCAAAAAATTCCCCTTTCCTTCAATCCCATTTAAACAAATTGGAAACTAAGTTCTTTACCTCTCCCAGAAATAATCTAATAGTTTCATCTAAGAAAAACTTTTTATAAAAACTCTTATGTCCAGCTTAGTTTCCTACAGCTCTTAAAATTTGATTCTGTAGACTATGACTATAAGCAAGGTTTTTATTTTATGAAGCCACATAAAAGTCATCATTGAGGAACCTGAGGGGTGGGGCGGGGTTGACCGACATAACAGACTTCAAGTACTTTGTGTTTTTAACCTAACACCTGTGGGACACTCTTTCTTAGAAATTCTCAGTTTCTGATATCTGAATTTCTTTGGATTTTCTGAATAAACTCAAAGTGAGAATGTTCACTATAGAAACACACACACACACACACACACAAAGGTTTACACAATTTCATTAAAATAATAACCAGTGGTTGAACTTAAACCAAGTTGCAGCAGTTAGGTGCCACAGCTATCTTATTTCTGTGCTCAAAAAAAAGTTCAATATGGGACCTTTTGATAATATATTCAGTAGAATCTCACATTCTGCAAACTGGCTTTTTCCCAAATTCTGCCATCTGATCTGTTTTCTGCTGGTGCCTTTCATTCTCTCATAGGGCAGGTGGTCAGAATTGAGCAGACAAGTAGTCACCTCATGGTCAAAAAGATGCTTGTATTATGATAAATTGACCCCATGACTGCTAAGTGTTTTTCACTATTCCTTGAGCACAATCATCACTTTTTAAAATGTATACTAACTTGTCAATTAAAACAACAATTTATTAATAAAATGTATGACATCGATTCTGATAATAAGAAAATCATGAAAGAAAAATATTTGACAGAGAATATTGTGAAATTCCATTCTTTCCAGAATCTTCATTTTCCTCCATAAGAAAAAGCCTAATACCCAATGTTTTTCAAAGGACTCTGATGCTTAAATTATCAAGTGTTGAGGAGATGAAGGCAAGAAGTATCACACTGGTAGTTTGTTATTTGTGGAACTATCTTAATTGATAAAAACAAAACTTCTCTCATGAATTAGGAAGTTGACACGTCAGTCACAGATGGTCAACTGAAATAATATTTTACTCAATGTCTTAGAAATTGTAGGAAGAGTTGGCCATTGACTGAAATAAGCAGTGGAGAGTGAAATACATCTCTAAGACTATTGAGTTGACTATAAACTACCTCAAATATCAGTCTAAGTACTGTCTTAAAACTTCCCAAAGACACTAAAATTTTTTTCTGCCACATACAATTGAAGCATAAGGTCTCGTTCACAAAATGTATAATCATTCAGGATTATTGCCTAAAATTGTAAAAATATTTAAATTGCAGCATTGTAACCAAAATATAGCCATAATTGCTTGCCAATTAAGTGCCAGATAATGACTAGCTGGCCAGCCTTTCATCACTACTTCAGGCTCCGTCATGACACAGTGGTGATGGAGACAAGGCCTGGTAGGAGCAAAGATCTTCTGAAATGTCTTTACCTTTTGGATTCATTCTTTCATTTCATAAGGGTACTAACAGATAATTATGTATTTTTAAAGCTGGTGTCTTAAAAAGACATATTTTTAAGTTCTCTCATCGTTTACTCTCTTCTGATCACTTTGGCCTTCTCACTCTTGTTTGGACACATGAAGCATGCTGCTGTCACCCAGTCTTTGTTCTTGCCCTTCCCTCTACCTTCCATGTTCTTCCCCTCAATTTCAGTCTGCCTCACTCGCTGACTTTCAAGATTTTGTTCAAAGAACTTGCCATCAGAGAGACTATCCCTGCCCACACATTGTAAAATATTAACTACTTCTCTTCCAAAAATCTCTAGGCCTTTACCCAGCTTTATTTTTCCTCTTGTACCATGTTGTATGTTATACCTTTATGGATCGATTGATTTAGTGTTTCTCCCACTAGAATTTAAGTTCCACAAGAGCAGGAATTTTGCCTGTTTTGCTTATTAGGATATAACCCAGCACCTGCAATTATAACAGGCATACAGTTGATGCTCAATAAACATTTGTTAAATGAATGAATAAAGTCAACATCACATACTTGGAGAAGCTATTATGAAATACTCTCCTGTATAAATCTCAGGGTAGAAGTACTGCTATGCATTCTTAATTTTTAAAACCATATATGTGTATATATAGTTGCCTCATACGTGTTAGATGCAATTTGTATTATTCAATTTGAAGGAATTAAGTAGTTTTTAAAGACTTTTAATTTGTGGGTAGGGATATGGAAAGAGGGGCCATGTTTATAATTAAAATATTGGAAGAATCTGTATTAGTAGTCTACTGATTGTGTGATTGTCGTATATCTTCCTAGGGTTGCTTCTCCTTACTTCCTCTTCTTTATTTCACATTCACACACGTTCATAGGAAAATACTTGAGATTATTGCCTCTACTTTTTAAATAATTCAAGATGTACACTCATCAGCAATATTAAGTTCTTGGGTCATGTAATAAACATCAGGTTATGTATTTAGCGCAGACCTTGACATATCATAGTTTAGTACGGACTTGTGTTTGAATATTGCAACAGTGAGTTATCAGCTGTATGACTTTGAGTAAGTTTCATAATTTCTCTGTAAAATGAATATAACAGCTATCTCACAAGTTGATTATGAAAATTTAATGAGATAATATATTAAAAATTCAGCATGATATGCAAATTACACAAAGTTTTCCAACGTATGTTAATTTTTTTACTTTCCTTTAAAGAATTATTGGAGAACTGCCAAAAATCCACTTTTTTGGATAATAATGACACTATTAAGATTAATGGCTTTGATTATCGATTATAATATAGCTAATATTTACTGGATATTTATTTTGTGCAAAGTGTTATCTAAGTAAAATATCTATTTTATCTCTTTAAACCTCACAAAAGCAGCATGATGGGATATTATCTTACTTTCCTCATTTTAAAGTTGAGAAAACTATCCAAGGCCACACAGGTTGAAAATAATAAAGCAGGTATCTGAGTCGGGTCTTTCTGATATTGAATCACATCCTTTTAATCACTATAGTACCTATTTTATGAATGTCTTTGAGAGTACTGTGTTTGAAGACACAAAGATGTTTGAGGATTGTATATTCATATACTGTATATATAATATACATATACTATATATTTAATTCCATTCAATTAAAAACATTTAACAATCACTTAATATGTGATAGTGTTTATTAGATGCTATCATATATGGAATTGTTTTCAATTAGCAATAATCGCGCCTCAGATAAACCTCATTGGCTACGATACTGCCACTGCACAAAGCTCATATATGGAATTATAAATATATTATAACCTTTGACTTCAAGGAGCTCTTTATATGTATATGACTGTGTATGTGTGTGTATTAATATATCCTTTATGTGCCTATAAGTAACAGATCAACTTCTTGAATCGAGGTTTAAAAAAATTTTAACAAATATATTAATCATACAAAATTAGTCAATGAAATATTATTCCTAGAAGTCAAACTGGACACCATCAGAAAATGTTATTTTTTTATGAAGAAGATGAAAGTGTGTAACAAGCACATCAACTAGAAAACTTTGAGAGAATATTAGGGGCAAAATAATATTTGTGACTATAACAATCTCCATACATAGGCTCTGATTCCTAGAATATTAGAGTTTATTTTTTTAATTTTTTTCAATATTTCATTTATTTATTTGAGAGAGAGAGCACAAGCGAGGGTGGGGGTGGACGTGGGTAGGGGTTAAGGGAGAGGGACAAGGAGACTCTGTGCTGAGCACAGAGCCCAGTGCGGGGCTCGATCGCAGGACTCTGGGATCATGACCTGAGCTGAAGGCAGATGCTTAACTGCCTGAGCCCCCCATTATTTCCATTGATATAGATAAAATAATTAACATCTGGCTGGATTCATAGACTTTTCCAAGGGAAAATTACTTATTGTCCAGGTAGTGTTAAACAAAAATGTCTTATATCTGTGGTTTTTAACCTGTGCTCTGGTCACTTGAAGTTTCCAGGGATGAAGTTCAGAAT
Source organism: Mirounga angustirostris (assembly GCF_029215605.1). Lineage (NCBI taxonomy): Eukaryota > Metazoa > Chordata > Mammalia > Carnivora > Phocidae > Mirounga > Mirounga angustirostris. The sequence continues at coordinate 63,961,458 of NW_026991710.1, forward strand.
GGCCAGGACCCCAGGACCTTCGCATTTTCCATTTATACATTGGGGTTCCATGAAAGACCATATAAGAGAGACATATCATAGTGGAGAAGAGGCAAATGGTGTCTGGACTAAACTAATCCATTCCCTTGTTCTTTGGGGCAATTAAATGACACAGAATTATCACTTTTGGGTTCTCAATGAATAATTCTTAGATATTCTGGGGATTACTCGCTTTGAAGTTTGGGAATCTATTGTTGATTGGGCATCTCACACTTGGCTCCACTAGCTTGTACAATACTCTCCTCTCAGGTCGTCATTATTGCCCCCACCGCTCATGTCCATAGCAGATATTACTAATTTACTATGGCATTCTTTGCCATTGAACCTAAGAAAGATCTCCGAGGTTTTATTAACATGGTACCCCGGGTAGCCAATACCAATTGATCAGCATTATCATGTGTGATGAAAGCGATTTGCTCTTCCTGGTTCATTAGGAAAAACTGAGCATATTTGAATTATAGGGTTCAGTTTTTAGTAATAACTCCAATTACCACACAATCCTGGACAAGACATTTACCCTCCCAGTGTCTCAACTTCATTACTTACATAATGGAGACAATAATTACTTTTACAATGATTACTTAGCTTCTAAGTTATAGGATGGTTGTAAGCATAAATGAGATTGTATATGAACATCCTTGGAGAAAAATAAAAACCTCAGGAACACCTATACTACTATAAGTTATAATTATCTAAGTGTGGAGAATTCCCTACCAAGAGTAAAGTCCAAAGTTATTCCCATTTTTTGCTTCTTTTACCTCTAAGTTCTCCTTTTTCCTTATCTATAAAATGTCAATATTAATACTTATAGAGCTATTATGAGGATTGAATGAAAACATATGCAAAAGACCCTAACTTAGCTTTTGGCAGAATTCAGACTCCATAAAGTGTCATTATCATCTTCCTTACTAGCCATTTCTCTGGCCATTGTTAGCAAAGTTATGGTTGAGTGGCTCTGACCCCTCAGTATAAATGAGCATGTTCAGACCACACCAACATAAAAACCAGGAGGATCTGACATGTAGTATGGTGACTATAATTAACAATACCATAATAGAATAGTCAACAGTCACTAAGAGAGTAGATCTTAAATGGTCTCACCACAAAAAGAAATGGTAATTATGTAAGGTGATGGAGGTATTAACTAACCCTTCCGGGTAATCATTTTGCAATATAGAAGTATGTCAAATTATCACTTTGTACACCTTATACTTACACAATGTTATATGTCAATTATATTTCAACAAAGCTGGGAAAAACATAAAAAAAAAACAAAACAGGAAATAAAATCCAGTGGAGGTTTGGGGTTTTCTGATGGTGATGTATGGGACTGGTTATGTAAGTTTGATGATTCATTCCAGAAAGTAAATAAGGTGAGAAAGGAAATGCATGCATGAGAAATGTTGGGTGAGATGAGGCTAGTTGTAATCCAGAAGGCTGCAACTTTTTGACAATGAAAACATGATGATTATATCATCATCACCATGACTGGTATATAATGCAGGCTTACTAACTGGCAGGCACTACAGTAATTGTTAAATACATTATCTGATTTACTCTTGCTAGTAATCCTAAGAAGGCTTCTGTTACAGACAAGAAAACTGAGACCTGGAGAAATTAAATAATTTGAAAGCAATGGAACTGGGAATGAATTCAGACATAAGTAACTCTTATTCACATAATTAATATAAAAGTCAAGCTGTGGTTCATGAATCCAATAGATTTCTAAATGAGAAGAAAAGGAAGATGGAAGAATGAGGAAAGAAGACCTTTAAAAGTAGAGTTGCAATAAAATACAGGATGCCTAGTTAAATTTGAATTTCAGCTAAAAAATAAATAATGTTTAGAATAAATATGTGCCAAATATTATTTATTTGTTACATGTATATTTTGTGAAATGCTTTAGCACAGTGAAGTTAGTTAACACATCCTTTACTTCACATAATTACCTGTTGTTGTTTTTATGGTGAGAACATTAAAGTTTTACTCTCATAGGGACTTTCAAATATACAGATAGTATTGTTAACAATAGTCACCATACTGTACATTAGATCCCCAGAAATTATTCATCTTGTAACTGAAAGTTTGTGCTCTTTGACCAACATAACCTCATTTTGCCCACCACTTTGCCCCTAGAAACCACAATTCTACTGTTTCCATGAGTTCAATATTTTTAGATTCCACATATCAATGAGATCATACAGCATTTGTCATTTCCTATCTGAATTAATTCACTTAGCACATTACCCTCAAGGTCTATCCATGTTGTTGCAAATGGCAGGATTTCCTTCTTTTTTATGACTGGATAAGAGTCCACTTTGTGTGTGTGTATGTGTGTGTGTGTGTGTGTGTGTGTGTGTGTCTGTGAATAATCTCAGATCTTTATCCACTCATCTGTCAACAGATACTTAAGTTATTTCCATGCCTCGGCTATTGAAAGTAATGCTACAATGAACATGGAACTGCAGGTATTTCTTCAAGATAGTGATTTCATTTCCTTCAGATATATACTCACAAGTGAGATTGCTGGATTATATTATTCTAGTCTATTTTTAGTTTCTTAAAGACGCTCCATACTGTTTTCCTTAGTGGCTGCACCAATTTACATTCCCACCAATGATACACTAGTGTGCCCTTTTCTCCTTATCTTCACCAGCATGTGTTATCTCTTCTCTTTTTGATAATAGCCAATCTAACAGGGGTGAGGTAATATCACAGAGTTTTCACCTATGTAAAACTCCTAGGAGTTTTACAGTTTTAGGCCTTACCTCTAAGTCCATAATCCATTTTGAGTTAATTTTGTGAATGGTATAAAGTAAGGGCCCAATTTCATTCTTTTGGATGTGAATATCCAGTTTTCTCAGTACCGTTTATTGAGACTATCCTTTCCGCATTGAATATTCTTGGCTCCTTTATCAAATATTAGTTAATGGTATATGCATAGGCTTATTTCTAGGCTCTTGATCCTGTTCAATTTGCTTATGTCTTCTTTTGTGCCAGTACCATATGGTTTTGATTACTATAGCTTTGTAATGTAGCTTGAAATTAAAAAGGGTAATGACTCCACCTTTGTTCTTTCTCAAGATTGCTTTGGCTGATTGGGGTCTTTTGTGGTTCTATACGAATTTTTTGATTATTTTTTTCTATTTATGTGGAAAAATTCCATTGGCATTTTCACAGGGATTGCACTGAATGTGTAGATGGTTTTGGGTAATATGGACATTTTAACATATTACTTCTTCTGATCCATAAATATGGAACATCTTTCCATTTGCTTGTGTCTTCTTCAACTTCTTTCATCAATGTCTTATAGTTTTTGGTGTATAGATCTTTTATTTCCTTAGTAAATTTATTCCTAAGTATTTTATCGTATTTAATGCTTTGCTAAATCGGGAAACTTTTTAAAAGGGGAAACAGCAAGCTAATGAAGAATGTTCACTAAATAAGATACATACATAAGGAACATTTTCCGTAACACATTATGAGAAGCAAAATTCTTAATCATATCTACTACAGGCTACTTGATTTCTTTATTTCAGAGAAAAAGAATGCTTGCTGATGATACAGTATTTTTTCCTATAGAAATGGCTTTTTATCAATTTTTTAAAGTTTCTTTTAGGTTATAGAGTCTCTGAAAATCTAATAGACGCTACAGACTATCTCTCCAGAAAAAGCTTATACACATGCCCAAATCCTCTCCCAAAGCCAGTAGAGACCATAAAGAAAACCCGTGCTTCAAACCATTCAAAAGGAGACAACATGGCTTACTGTACAATGTGCCTTGAAGTCAGAAGAACAACATGTCTCACATAGTGATAGACTAGTAATTGTTGAACACCTAAGTCTTGGGGTGGGAGAGCCAGTTCCAGGGTATAAACAATCCCACTGTGGCTGATTTAAAGCTACCTGCATAGTATGGCATCACTGAGCACAGAGTTGGGAAGACATGCACAGTAGCACAACACTGTATGGTATTCCATTCATATACATACACGAACCATAAATGTAAAAGACCTCAAGTACATAGATAATAGTAAAATGTAATGAAATATTTAGAGCATGATGAGTTCTATGTATTACCTTTTTAAATATAATTTATGTAATCATAAGTTTATATAATTTAATTTTTACTAATGGCCATATTTAACAATATCTTGCAAATTTCCTGAAAATTTCACAAGAAACTCTCACTGGTTCAGCACAGCACTGGCTTGGCTCCTCATGGAGTCTCCAAATAAGTCTTATAGTTGTCATAAGAATTGAAGACAGGTAATGCAATACTCAGAAGTTTCTGAATAAAGCAAGTAATTATAAATGAAAGTATTGTTGCTATTACTATTAACAAGTAACTTTATACACAAAAGCTATTCTTCTTATTTTAGCCAGTGACACAAGAGAATTAATATTTTTCTGTAATTTTCTGTGTTACTGTTCAATAAATGGGGACAGAGGAATGCACTTTGTTCCTTCCAGTGTAAGTGATGTTGACAATAAATTCAGTTTTGAAAAGTACACTCACATACTTGCTATATGATAAATGAGTCCAATAATATCACATTATAAATGGAACTTGATGATTTCAATATAATATACTTCATAAGTGGTATTTTATTGGGTTAAACTTCCCATGGAATAGCATATAATTTTCTCCACAATATACTAACGGTTCACTTGGTCACTGAAGTTTTTAAATTTATTTTCTTCTATCTACACTCTCTGCTGATTTTAGGTGCTTAAAGAATAACTGGATTTCAATTCAAGTTTATATGCTCTCATTAAAATAATAATCCTTGCTTTTTAAAAAATTCATTTAAAAACATATTTTATCTTGTTCTCATTTCCTTTTCCCTCTCTAAATGTGACGATATTAAAAGTAGTACTGCAGCTGTTTTGACAAGCTACTTAACCATTGAGACAAGAAGGGAACAGCAACATCCAGTGAATGTTTTTTTTTTTTTTAAGTTCCATAAATTGCCCCTTTGTTTCTATGATATGTCGATAGACTGCAGATACTGTGTGTTTCTCTATATCATTCTCCTACAGCAGGATGAAACTGCCAGGACCCCTTCTAGAAGGTCATCATTTATGGAATAACCACAAATGCGATCAATCAAGTCATTCCAATGGAGCAATAGCCAGTATGACCTCAACAGACTTCGGCTTTTGGAGCCAGATCGCTTTAGTGACAGACATAACCCTGGTGGGTCGGCAGCATCCTTCACTGCTCACTCTGCCATCTGCCACTGTGGAAACTTCATCATTAAAGGCAGAGTTGTGCTGGACAAATTTGCAAATGGTTTTGAGAGCATTATTATTGCACAGAATGTTACCATCTGTAAGTAGGCAAATCTGAATTAAACAATGTATGTCTACCTAACTTTCTTTCTCTGTGTATATCTTAATAGAAAATGTGCATGCATTAATCTCAAAATTGGAACAGTTCAAAAAGGAACATTTCCTTTGTATGATGGAATTAGAGCCTTGCAAAGGACCTTGAGAGCTTAACTTCTGACTTTTAAATACATCTGCATTTAAACTACGACAGATCAAAGAATATCTATGTTATTTTGCCTGTCCTTCTTCACAAAGTATTTTTAATTGTCTGATTTAACTCACATTTTCTATTGCATTATCATATTATTATCAAATATTCCCATTTCCATATATATGTATGTATGCTTTTTAAAAAAATATTTCAACTGTATCTTTGAGATAGCACCAGCTACCCTCTTGCAACTTTCAATGCCATGAAATAAATTATAGAGATTATAAAGACAAATTAATGAAAACCTTTAAACCAGAATTTTCAATTCATAAGCCAGGACTGTTTTATACATATGATATGTATGAGATATATATTAAGTATGTATATATTTATATATATTCATATTCTTTAGGTCCTACTACATAGGATTAAGATTAATATAATTGTTATTGTATAAGTATAATAATATAGTATTTTATATTATGTTGTTATATTATTATTATTATATTTTTATAATTGTCAGTGTACAGACGAGGTAACCAAGGGCAACTTGCTGCTCAGGACCAACAGTTTGTAAGCTATAGATTAGAGATTTTTAACTCAGCCTATCTGGGTCTAGAATCTGTTATCACCTGATCAGAGTCTGGATCTCTAGAGTTTAAAAAGATGTTCATAGATGCTCTGTGGTAATGATGGAAGTAGAAGAAGGTGTTCTATGGACACAAAAAGTAAAGAATGGCATTATAGAATTTTCTGTACCAAGTGTTAGTGCTCAAATGTACTGCCCCAATACACTCACTTTTCACTGTTGAATTTTAAAGACAGAAGGAAAATATCAAAGAGACACAAAGTACCTAATTTTTTTTTAAGATTTTTTTTTTTTTTTTTTTTGAGAGAGAGAATGAGAGACAGAGAGCATGAGAGGGAGGAGGGTCAGAGGAAGAAGCAGACTCCCTGCCGAGCAGGGAGCCCGATGCGGGACTGGATCCCGGGACTCCAGGATCATGACCTGAGCCGAAGGCAGTCGCTTAACCAACTGAGCCACCCAGGCGCCCACAAAGTACCTAATTTATTATAAATATAAGGTTAAGTTCCTAGTACTTGCCCAAGATGTTTGCTTTGGAGAAAGATCTCAGTCTTTTACTCCATCATGTAATTGTTCTGGGATTGTTATCCTGGTCATCTACTCTGGACAGTCAGATGCTGTATCTACCTAGTCTCAAACAGAAGAACCTGAACAGAGAGGTAGGAGGTTAACCTGGCCTGCATGAATGGAGGCAAGGCACTGGCAAATCATGTGTGGAGCACAAGATCCTATCTTTAAGTCACAGTAAATCTTCCCATTTAAAAACCTGGCCTAATGCTTTTCTCATTGTCTGACAAATCACAATCCCCTCTCTCTTCTGTGTGGAAAAGCTAATAAAAATAAAGCATGGAGAGAGGGCAGAGGCTTAGATGGATATTTTGTCATGTGAGGAATAATGGAAAACCATGAACAGATATTCAAAAAACTACCTCTTCAATTCTCACTATGGTACATCTTTGATATTAGAAAACATCTTCGTGGGGCACCTGGGTGGCTCAGTTGTTAAGCGTCTGCCTTCAGCTCAGGTCATGATCCCAGGGTCCTGGGATCGAGCCCCACATCAGGCTCTCTGCTCCGCGGGACGCCTGCTTCTCCCTCTCCCACTCCCCCTGCTTGTGTTCCCTCTCTCGCTGTGTCTCTCTCTGTCAAATAAATAAAATCTTAAAAAAAAAAAAAAAGAAAACATCTTCGCAAATTAAATGTTTGGATATGTCCTGTAGTAAAGGTAGATTAATAGAACTAGTGTATGAATAACAGTAAAATTATATTAAAAATAGTAAAACACTGTCTACTCCAAATTATCTGTGTCATTAAAGCCTTCTGCTCATCAAAGACATTTCAAAATAGGGTATGGAAACATTTTGACAATGGGGGGGGAGGGATGAGTAACAATAATCTTTTTTTCATTGATCTTATAACAAAACCAAATAGCTTTGCTTAAAAATTTATGTTCGGGGGAAGATGCAGAGTGGGAGCACTCTAGGTATACCTGGTCCCACAAATACAATTACATGAAACTCACATCAGTGTAAATAACCCAGAGAATGACCTGAAGACAGGCAGAACAAGCTCCACAGCTAAATGTAGAGAAGAGGCCACACTGAAGAGTGTAGGAAGGGCCAAGAGACAGGAAGTAAGCAGACTCATGGGACTGTCCATCTGTCCATGGGAGGGAGGGACTCTGTGGACACAAAGAGGGGAGTGAAACAGACTCCCAAAATGGAGAGCCTGCCCTCCAAAGAAGACAAATCACTATAACATTTGGCTTTGAAAACCAGAGGGGCAGAATTCCATGAGTTCTTACAACCCATGAGACTTAAACCCTGGAATTTTTAAAAATCAGTAGGCTTGGCTCTGGGAGAGTCAGGAGGACCAGAGGAAACTGATTGCCCACCTTTTAAAGAGACAGCACAACTAGCAACCCACAGAGATACAGCATAGAAGCAGCAGTTTGAAAGGTGCTAGCTCATACAGGAGGGAGAGTTATTTGCTAATCTCAAATCAGGTCCCAGAGGGACAGAAATTATTGGGGAACTCCTCCAGGAACAAAGAAACTGACAGGCACCATTTCCTTCCCCCACCGCACAATGTAAACACAGGGCCACCCAAGGGACATGTTATCTAACTTGCTAGCAATGTCCCCCATCCCCCCTGCACTGTGCTCCCACCAATCTACTCCTCTGGATAGCCCACTGCAGCCCTGGCACTGAAGGGCCCCTTGCACAGAGACCCCAGGGCACATAAAGCTTGCTAGCACCACTGCACACACCCCCACTGCCCCCCAGTGCTGTGCTTCAGTGGATCTGCCCTCTGCAATACTCTCTGGGAGCTCATGCAGGGCTGTGCCACAGGCCTGGAAGTGTGTAAGCAACCCTTACAGTGGCCAGTGCCACTCCAAAGTGACTTCTGCTTCAGAGAGAAGGAAAGATAACCACACACACCAGTCAGATGTGGGTCCCAGAAGTGGGCTGGAGGCAGACAAGTGGTCTGACTGCAGACCCCACACACCGAAGAAAGCTTCTCAGGGGCAAATAGAAAGGAAATTCATGGCAGTGTGGTGCTACTACATCTCTGGAACCACCTGGTCCGACCAAACTCAAGCCCAAGGAGTCACCAGACTGGCCCATTAACACCACAGGAACCAATCACTACCCACAACAGGCAAAGAACCGTTGCAGATGACTGGACTGAAGGAAAAATTGGCTCAGCCACAACAGAAGGGCACATGCAACACACACAGGAGACACCCCTGAAGCACCAGGTTCTGATGAACAGGGGATGCTACATAGCAGGGCACTAAAGGACCTCTTCTTCATAAGGCCACTACTTTCCAGTGCAGTAGACATGGCTGTCTTTCCTAACACAAAGAAACAGATACAGAAAGTTAGACAAAATGAGGAAACAGAGGAAAGTGTCCCAAATGAAAGAATAGGACAAAGCCATAGCAAGAGACCTAAGGAAAACAGATATAATTAATATACTTGACAGAAAATTTAAAGTAATGATCATAAAGATACTCTCTGGACTTGAGAAAAAAGTGATGGAAATTAGTAAGACTTTAACAATGAGATATAAAAGAACCAATCAGAGATTAAGAACACAATAAATGAAATTAAAAATACACTAGATGGCATAAATAGTAGACTAGAAAAAGCAGAAGAATGAATCAGTCACCTAGAGGACAGAGTAATGGACAGTAATCAAGCTGAGCAAGTGAGAGAAAAAATATTATGCAAAAGACTGGACTTATAAAAATCAGTGACACCATCAAGCATCATAACATTCACACTATAGGCATCCCAGAAGGAGAAGAGAAAGAAAAGGGGGCAGAAAATTTATTTGAATAAATAGTAGCCAAAAACTTCCTGAATCTGGGGAAAGAAACAGAAATCCAGAACCAGGAGGCACAGAGATTCCCCAAGAAAATGAACCCAAGGAGGACCACACGAAGACACACGGTAATTAGAATGGCAAAAAGTAATGATAAAGACAGAATTTTAAAAGCAGTAAGAGAAAAGAAAGCAGTTACATACAAAGGAAATCCCATAATGCTATCAGGTGATTTTTCAGCAGAAATCTTGTAGGCCAGAAGAGAGTGACATGATATAGTCAAAGTGCTGCAAGGAAAAAATGCAGCCAAGAATACTCTATCCAGCAAGGTTATCATTCAGAATAGAAGGAGACATAAAGAGTTTCTCAGACAAACAAAAATTAAAGGGATTTATGACCAATAAACCAGCCCTATAAGAAATGTTAAAAGGGACTCTGAGTGGAAAGATCATGAACAAGAGTAAAGAAAGTAAGAAGCAGAAAGGCAGTAAAAATAAGTATATCTGTAAAAAGGAATCCAAGTATATCATTAAAGAAAGACAACTAACGGTGAAAGAAGAGAACAAGAGAAGAAGGGAACAAATAAAAATGACCATGAAATGAGTAACAAAATGTCAATAAATGCATACCTACCAATAATTACTTTGAATGTAAACTGACTAAATACTCCAATCAAAAGACATAGGGTGACAGAATGGATAAAAAAGCAAGATTCATCTATATACTGCCTACAATAGACCTCATTTCAGACCTAAAGACACATGCAGATTGAAAGTGAAGAAATGGGGGAGTATTTATCATGCAAAATGGATGTCAAAAGTAAGTCAGGGTAGCAATACTTATACTGGACAAAACAGACTTTAAAACAAAGATTATAATGAGAGACAAAGAAGGACACTATATAATCACTGAGGGGACAATTCAACAAGAAGTATAACAATTGTAAATATGCACCCAACATGGGAGCTCCCAAATATTTAAAGCAGTTAATAACAAGCATAAAGAAAGTATTCAGTAGTAATACAATAGTAGTGGGGGACTTTAATACCCCACTTACATCAATGGATAGATCATCCAAATAGTGGCTTCAAATGACACATTGGACTAGATGGATTTAACAGATATATTCAGAACATTTCATCCTAAAAAGGTAGAATACACATTCTTTTCTAATGCACAAGAAACATTCTCCAGAATAGATTATGTTTTAGACCACAAAACACATATCAACAAATTCAAAAAGATCAAAATCATTCCATGCATCTTTTCTGACCACAACACTATAAAACTAGAAATCCATCACCAGAAAAAAACCTGGAAAGAACACAAATATAAGGAGGCCAAATCACATGCTGCTAAACAATGAATGGGTCAACGAAGAAATCAAAGAGGAAATAAAAAAATACATGGAAACAAATGAATAAGAAACACAATGGTCCAAAATCTTTGGGAGACAGCAAAAGCTCTTCTAAGAGGGAAGTTTATAGCAATACAGGCCTACCTCAAGAAGCAAGAAAAATCTCAAATAAACAACCTAACCCTACACCTAACAGAGCTAGAAAAAGAAGAACAAACAAGACCCAAAACCAATAGAAGGAAGGAAATAATAAAGATTAGAGCATAAATAAATGAAATAGAAACTAAAAAAACTGGGCGCCTGGGTGGCTCAGTCGTTAAGCATCTGCCTTCGGCTCAGGTCATGATCCCAGGGTCCTGGGATCGAGTCCCACATCAGGCTCCCTGCTCAGCGGGAAGCCTGCTTCTCCCTCTCTCACTCCCCCTGCTTGTGTTCCTGTTCTCGCTGTCTCTCTCTGTCATATAAATAAATAAAATCTTTAAAAAAAAAGAAACTAAAAAAACTAATAGAATAGATCAATGAAACCAGGAGCTGATTCTTTGAAAAGATCAACAAAATTGATAAACCTTTAGCCAGAGTCATAAAAAAAAAAGAGGACTCAAATAAACAAAATCAAAAATGAAAGAGGAGAAATAACAACCGACAATACAGAAATACAAAGGATTATGAGAATATTATGAAAAATTATACACCAACAAATTGGACAACCTAGAAGAAATGGATAAATTCCTAAAACATACAACCTTCCAAAATTAAATCAGGAAGAAATAGAAAATTTGAACAGACTGATTACCAGCAGCGAAATTGAATCAGTAATCATAAAACTCCCAACAAACAAAAAAGCCCAGGACCAGATGGCTTCCCAGATGAATTCTCTGAAACATTTAAAGAAGAGCTAATACTGGCACACCTGGGTGGCTCAGTTGGTTGAGCATCTGACTCTTGATTACAGCTCAGGTCATGATTTCAGGGTCCCCGAGCTGGGCTCTGAGCTCAGTGCAGAGTCTGCTTGGGATTCTTTCCCTCCCTCTCCCTCTGTCCTTTATCTCACTCACGTTCTCTCTAAATAAATAAACAAACAAATAAATAAATAAAATCTTCTTCAAACTTTTTAAAAATAAAAAAGAGTTAATGCCTATTCTTCTCAAACTATTCCAAAAAAATAGAAGGAAAACTTTCAAATTCATTCTACAAGGCCTGCATTACCTGATACCAAAACCGGATAAAGATACTACAAAACGAGCAAACAAAAAAGACAAAAACTACAGGCCAATACCTTTGATGAACATAGATGAAAAAATCCTCAACAAAATATTACCAAACCGAATCCAACAATACATTAAAAAAATCATTCACCACAATCAAGTGGGATTTATTCCCTGGATGCGAGGGTTATTCAATATTCACAAATCAATCAATGTGATATATCACATTAATAAAAGAAAGGATAAAAACCATACAATCATTTCAGTAGATGCAGAAAAAATATTTGACAAAGTACAACATCCATACATGACAAAAATCCTCAACAAAGTAGGTTAGAGAGAACATACCTCAACATACTAAAGGTCATATATGAAAAACTCACAGTTGACCTCATACTCAATGGTGAAAACCTGAGTTTTCCCCTTAAGCTTGGGAATAAGGCAACGATAGTCACTCTCACCACTTTTATTCAACAAAGTACTAGAAGTCCTAGCCACAGCAATCAGACAAAAAAAAAAAAAGGGAAGAAGTGAAACTTTCATTATTTGTAGATAGCCTGATACTCTACACAGAAAACCCTAAAGACTCCACCAAAATACTATTAGAACTGAAAAATTAATTCATAGTTTTGCAGGATACAAAACCAATTTACAGAAATCCATGGCATTTCTATACACTAATAATGAAGCAACAGAAAGAGAAATTAAGAAAGCAAACCCAGTTATAATTGCACCAAAAACAATAAAATACTTAGAAATAAACTTAACCAAGGAGTTGAAAAACCTTTACTCTAAAACTATCAAACATTGATAAAAGAAATTGAAGATGGCACAAACAAACTGAAAGATAATCCATATTCATGGATTGGGAGAGCAAATATTGCCAAAATGTCCATACTACCCAAAGCAATCTACAGATTTAATTCAATCCTTATCAAAATACCAATAGCATTTTTCACAGAACTAGAACAAACAATCCTAAAATTTGTATAGCATCACACAGACCCCAAATAGCCAAAACAATCTTGAAAAAGAAAAACAAAGCTGGAGGTATCACAATTCCAGATCTCAAGTTACACGACAAAGCTGTAGTAACCAAAACAATATGGTACTGGCACAAAAACAGACACACAGAAAAATGGAACGGGACAGAAAGGCCCAGAAAAAAACCCCACAATTTTATGGTCAATTAATCTTCGACAGAAGAGGCAGGAATATGTGATGGGGAAAAAGACAGTCTCTTCAACAAATGGTGTTGGGAAACTGGACAGCTACATACAAAAGAATGAAATGGGACCACTTTCTTAACCACTCACCAAATTAACTCAAAATGAATTAAAAACCTAATTGTGAGACCTGAAACCACAAAAATTCTAGAAGAGAGCACAGGCAATAATTTCTCTAACGTTGGCTGTAGCAATATTTTTCTAAGCGTGTTTCCTGAGGCAAGGGAAATAAAAGCAAAAATAAACTATTGGGACTATATCAAAATAAAAAGCTTCTACACAACAAAGGAAACAATCAACCAAACTAAAGAACAGCCTACTAAATGGGAGAAGATATTTGTAAATGACATATCTGATAAAAGGTTAGTATCAAAAACATATAAATAACTTAAATGACGCAACGCCCCCCAAATAATCCAATTAAATATGGGCAAGAAGACAAATAAAATCTTAAAAAAAAAAAAAAAAGTGGGAGGGGAGGGCACCTGGGTGGCTCAGTCAGTTAAGCATCTACTTTTGGCTCAGATTGTGATGCCAGAATCCCAGGATCAAGCCTGGCATCAGGAATCCCTGCTCAGAGGGGAGTCTGCTTCTACCTCTCCCTCTACCCCTCCTCTGGCTCATGCTCTCTCTCTCTCTCAGATACATAAATTAAATCTTTTAAAAAATGGACAGAAGAGGGGCGCCTGGGTGGCTCAGTTGGTTAAGCCACTGCCTTCGGCTCAGGTCATGATCCTGGAGTCCCTGGCTCGAGTCCCGCATCGGGCTCCCTGCTCAATGGGGAGCCTGCTTCTCCCTCTGACCCTCCCCCCTCTCATGCTCTCTCTCTCTATCTCATTCTCTCTCTCAAATAAATAAATAAAATCTTTAAAAAAAAAATGGACAGAAGACATGAACAGACATTTCAGCAAAAAAAAGACATACAGATGGCCAGCAGACACATGAAAAGATGTTCAACATCACTCATCATCAGAGAAATGCAAATCGAAACCCAATGAGCTATCACCTCATGCCTGCCAGAATGGCTAAAATAAAAAACACAAGAAACAACAAGTGTTGGCAAGGATGTGGAGAAAAAGGAACCCTCTTGCACTATTGGTGGGAATGCAAACTGATGCAGCCAGTTTGGAAAACAGTATGGAGGTTTCTCAAAAATTTAAAAATTGAACTAGCCTACAATCAGGTAATTCCACTACTGGGTATTTACCCCAAAAATACAAAAACACTAATTTGAAGAGATACATAGATCTCTATGTTTATTGCAGCACTATTTACAATAGCCAAATAATGGAAGCAGTCCAAATGTCCATGGATAGATGAATGGATAAAGAAGAACTGGTATATATATATATATATACAATGCAATATTATCCAGCCATAAAAAGGAATGAAATCTTGCCATTTGCAATGACATGGATGGATCTAGAAGGTATGATGCCAACCAAAATAAGTCAGTCAGAAAAAGACAACTACCATATGATTTCACTTATATGTGGGATTTAAGAAACAAAACAAACAAACAAGGGGCAAAAAGGAGAGAAATAGAGACAAACTGAGAAACAGACTCATAACAATAGAGAACAAACTAGTCCTTGCCAGAGGGGAGGTGAGTGGGGCATGGGTGAAATAGGTGATGGAGATTAAAGAGTATATTTATTATTATGTGCACTGATTGATGAATAGAATCATTATATTGTACACCTTAAACTAATATAGCACTGTATGTTAACTACACTGGAATTAAAATAAAAAACTTAACAAAAGTAAAAAAATTACGTTTAGAAAATAATTTGATAACATTTCTAAAGAGCTAGAGTTAAGAGACTATGGGGAAGTAATTTTTTTCCTGATTAAAAAAGATAATCATAGTACTTTGCTCTGCCAGATATGCCCTAATTTTTTCTTCTCTATTCTGCTCAGATTGAAAAAGGCTGAAGTCTATGAGATCCAAGTCTATGTGGGAAGGCTAAACAAGCCCATTGAGGAGACTTTCCGAACAGAGTTGATGAGAGGTACTGAGAGGCCTGCCCTTGGATTGTTCCAGAGAAGATTGCTCCTTCTCATTTGCTATGCAAGGTAAAAGAAAGCTGCTGAAGCTTTGGCTGAAAACAACAACAACAAATCTCAGGTCAAATAAATCCACTTAACTGCATGCCATAGATGTTCTTAAGTTATTTATTTTATTTAAATCTGGCAATGGGTGAATGATGTTGAAGTTTATCTTAATCAGCTTGAGATGCTATAACAAAATATCATAGACTGGGTGGCTTAAACAACAGATATTTATTTCTCACAGTTCTGCAAGCTAGGAAGTCTAAAATAAGGTGCTGGCCAATTTGGTTCTGTTGAGATCCCTCTCCTGGCTTGCAGTGGCTGCCTTCTTGCTATGTCCTTATATGGTGGGGAGAAAGTGAGCTCTGGTCTCTTTTCCTCCTGTTATAAGGACACTACCGTCCTGACTTCAAGTGAATCTAATTACCTCCCAATGGCCCCACCTTCTAATGCCATCACACCAGGGATTAGGACTTCAGTATATGAACTTAGGGGGACATCGACATTCAGTCCATAGCAAGGTTTCCAGAGACATTAAGTGTTCTAATAAGATGACCTGAGAAAAGGAGGAAGTATTTGCAAACATTCCGATTTTAACCACTGAAATACTCACTATAGCATTTCTTTAATTACGCTATGAGTTAAATCAGGGTGCCCAAAAATGTACTGGCTCTGGAGAATAAAGAGTAAGGAGCTACAATAACTCTGGTTTAGTCTTCTTTAAAATTAAGTTGAAAATACTATGCAGACATTGAAAGGAATGAGGAAGTTTTGTATATACTGACCTGAAATGACTGGCTATATTAAGTAAAAAAAAAAATCAAAATGCAAAACAGTTTTTAAAAGTAAATTGTATTTTGTATAAGTGGTAGTGAAATATAAATATAGATATATATTTGTAAAAAGAAATTTTGGAAGGATAAATCAGTGTTATAATTAAATGGTTAATTAAATGAGAAAGAGTATATGATAAAGAAGGCAGTTAACTTCTAGAACAGAACTTCTCTAAATATGTCTTCTTATGTAATTCTCACCTTGGGAACATATATAATTTTCATACTCCAAAAATAAATTACTTCAAAATGGAAAAATATATCTATTCCTAAAACACTGAACCAAACTGAAATGAATGAACCAATTATACGTCAAATTGGCAAGATATATACATGAAGAAAATACTTATTGTAATTGACTTTTATGCCCAGTATTTTGACTCTATATCCTTGATGAAATATATTCAAAACTGAGCTTCAAAAGACTTACGTTTCATTCATTAATCTAATTTTTAGAAATATTATTGATACCATTAATTTTAGTGTGTGTGTGTGTTAGGATGAAGTGAATAAGAAACTGTATAGGACCCAATTTATGAATTTCCGCAGATAACTGTTAAAAATAAGATAAATAACATGATTATTTTTTTCTTCCATTCATTTTTTTAATGAAACTATATAATTTGGCTTAAAGATTTAAATTCAGTTTTAATGTGAAAACATTTAGGGTTCTACCATTGTGGATTCTTCGGCATCTGCCTGCTTGCTCAGGAGAGAGCCCCAGCTGCTGCTACCACGGCCTCCTATCCAAATACTGCCCCCCCCCCAAAAAAACAAATACTGTCCAGTTGTCTTGGACTCCTGAATGAGGGTTTGGGCTTCATCATGTCTGCCATGGCGGGAGCCACATCAGCTCCAGTGCACAGGCCTGACCTGACCAGACCCAAAGATGCTCTAGCTCCTCTAAGTGCTGTGTACTCAGATGATATGTGGCCTAATAGAGTGTGGGATTTGGTGTCCCTAGGCTTCCTGGATAATTCCAGGCAACACATATGGAAGTGTAGGGCCATTAACAACTCTTGAGACAAACTTTGACCAGTGTGCCAGGAGTTAGGAGGAAGCCTGAAAATAAATTCTTCTCACTTCCTTTTCCCCCACTGAGGACTATTCTGAGGCCAGTCATTTATGAAAGCCTGATTGGAAGGTTTCTTACATGACTAGGCTTCTTCCTCTGCCTCAATTCCCTTTTACCCGCATTCGACGTGTCTTGTGTTTGGGTTTGCATCTTCCAATAAATAAACCCTTAATAGGTAATCTCCTTCCGGTTCTGTTTTGTAGACAATCAGAGCTAAGAAAGCAATTACATTAATGTGTTAGCACACAAAAAAATTTTATTGTAAGAGGAGAAAAGAGAGATAGGTATGAAAACAAAGAAATAAACAAAAATCACGTAATTCAATTTGAATTGGAAATATCTGCATGAATTGACAAAAATAACAACCACCACCAGCTCATTTCATGGTTTTGTCTGCTGAAAAGCAATAATAATAGCAATGAGCATATCTATTACCTGAATTATGGTCTATATTTATTTATTTCCATAAAAGCACCAGAAGAATGACTATTTCTAAGTCTAAGCCAAGTTATAGAAGATGAACCTAAGATCTGGGGGAGGCCAAAACGCAAGCTATCAAAGAAAATGAATTACCTCAAAAGGCCATAGAAGCCAAAATGAAGAGGATCTCAACAATCAAAGATAGTAAAATTTAAGCATCAAAAAGAACATTGAATACAATTTATTAGGGAAAAAAAATGTTATGTAAAAGTCCATTAAGTTCATAGCATAAGAGAGAAAACCAACAAAACTCAATTCATTAACTGCCTTATTCAAAAGCAAAAAACTAAAAATAAAAATTTAACCTGCTTTTCCTTTATGAAATGAATCTGAAACTACCTAGTGCTGACTAATAAAGGCAAGTTTTTTGGGGCACCTGGGTGGCTCAGTTTGTTAAGCATCTGCCTTGGGCTCCGGTCATGATCCCAGGGTCCTGGGATCCAGCCCCACATTGGGGAGCCTACTTCTCCCTCTCCCTCTACCAGCTACTCCGCCTGCTTGTACTCTCTCTCTCTCTCTCTCTGTTAAATAAATAAATAATAAAATAAATAATGTTCTTTGAGAAGAATTCTTACTGGTAGATGTTGATGGAATAATAGAATTGGAAAATCATGATTTTGCAACCTCTAATAAAATAATCGATATTTATTTTGAATCTTATCAGGAAGTGAATTTTTACTCACTTCTCTAAGAAAAGACCTTTTTCTTTAATAATGAAAAAAGGTATAAATAGATTAAAAGAATATTGATTTATAACCTGGAGATTAGAAATGTTTTTTAAGGCAAACTATATTTGTGAGAATATTTGTTTTATAAAGTATTGTTCACTTAAACTTTAAAATATATATTTATCTGAGAGAGAGATTCAGGGTGGGCGGGAGCAGAGGGAGAGGAACAAGCAGACTCCTCGCTGAGTGCAGAGTCTGACACAGGGCTGGATCTCGAGACCCTGAGATCATGACCTGAGCCGAAATCAAGAGTTGGGTGCTCAACTGACTGAGCCACACAGGCTTTCAAAGTGTTTTTCTTAGCAGTTTGATTTTATTCACCAGATTCATGACAATTTAGCCACTGAGTATGACCTCACTGATCAAGCTCTCAATAGAGTAGTATAAAAGAGAAATGTAGAATCTTTTAGCATGTGGAACATTGCTACAATACTTTCTTCTCACAAAATAATAATAATAACAGTTATTATTATTATTATTATCTTAATGTTTCATGAATTTGCATGTTATTCTTGTGCAGGGGCTAATAGTCTCTGTATTGTTCCAACTTCAGGTACTGCCAAAGCAAGCACAGAAAACATTATTTTAAAAATAAATAGTGGTTCTTGTAGATTAAAATAAAATTTAGATTAGAAACAATGGATCAGATCAGTGTTTAATGTTTCAGAAGTAACTGGAAGTGATCTGAATGATCTATTGCAAATAAGAGATCAGGTAGGTAATATTTTAATGACTTGAACTCAGCAGCAGAGAGTGGGCATAATTATTTGAATTTGAGAGGTGTTTCAGAAATGGAGGTGGAGGCTGGAAAAGAGGAAATGTTAAACAGAAAGTCAAAATAGAATCCCAAGTGAATAGCTGTGGTGAATGCTTAACTAGCTTTTCATAAAAGTCGAGATACAGATTACATGGTGTTGAGCGGTGACTAAGAGATGAGGAAAAGTGTTTTGAAAGCTCCATAACAGGATATAATAGCATGACATTTAAGACATTTAAAAGTCTAAACTGTCTTCCCATTGTCATCGCCCTTTGCTCTCCAATAACCTTCTCTCTGACCCCCAGTGCGCCCTCCCAGGGATCTAGTAAGTCAGTAATAGAAACACATTCGGCAGTTTCCCACCTTGTGTTTTTATTTATACCATTTTCCTCCTGTGTGATATAACCCTTCTCTCACACCTCTGCTGCCTGCTGAAATCACTCTGGTTCTACAAGGCTCAACTCAAGTGTTGTGTACTTCACCTCCCAGACAAGATGAATTACTTCTTTTTTTATGTCTCCATAAAATTTAGTTCATAATTTGATTATAACCCTCATAACATAATTATTTCAATTGCAGGTTTCATTCTGTTCCCTTAGAATATAAGTGTTCACAGGCTTAACTTGCTTTGTTACACAAATGAGAGTCTCCTTATGTAAACTGCTATGTGTTATTTAACATTAATTAAGACATATTTACCAACTCTTGTCATTCACTGTGCTAAGCTGCTGGTGATGCAACAGTAGGTCAGACCATTATGGTCCCTGCTAAACCTAACACCTAGTAGATGACACAGAGATTCAAAGAGACTAATTAAACGTAGTGTCATAAGCTTGATAATCATGATGATAATGGTGACGATTATGTTAGCTAATAGTTACTGAGTACTTTTATGAGCCGAGCATGATAGAAGCACTGTACATGTATTATTGAATCCAATCCTCACAACATCTCAGTGACAGAGGAAGCACAGAGTTCTTTTATAGAGCCAGGAGAACACTTAACCAAGACTTTGGGAGTCAGTGAAAGCTTGCCTAACAGAGGGATTTCTAAGTTGAGACCTGAAAGAATGACTGGAGATTAGGCAGGTAAGAGAGAAAAACAGTGAGGGGGAGAGAGAGAGAGAGAGAGAGAGAGAGAGAGAAAGGGTGTGTGTGTTCCAGTGAGGGTTAGAGACAGAGAAAGTATTTCTAATAGGAAGCAAAAACCGGTCTAATATATATACATATGTATATATATATATATGTATATATATTAAGTGGATATTGGGCTTTCTACTTCCAAAGTCAGACTATATCATGGAGCTTAATTCCTTTGGAAACAGACACAAAAAGCTAAAAACTGGACCACATCCACTGTCTTCACTTTTCAGATAGAAGCACTGAATACTAGTTCAAGGAAATGAGTTCCCAATGCCATGCAGAGTCATTGGCAGGAGTCGGGCTCCTAGGCCACTCTCTTTCCAGGACACCCCGCTGGGGCCTCTGTGGATTGTTGCATGGTTTCCTCGTCAGCCAGCCAGCAATAAATGTATGCAGATAAAAACATGTTTTATGATTCCCAACCACCACATTCCAGCTCACGTTCTTCTCTTGATTATTATTTAATAAGAAAACTATAAATTATGGAATATAATAGTACATATCTGTACTTAATCTCTAAACAGATGTGATCTAGAAATGATTCCTCTCAATCTTCCCTTCAACACATCAGTTTCATCCTGAAAACGCATCATGACTTTTTATCTTGTCGGTTATATTTCCATCTTAATCATATCTCTGATGGACAGTCTTAGTTTACTCCTATTTTGAAGTGTTACATCAGTTGTAAGAGCATGGTCTTTGGAGGCTGACAGACTGGCATCCCAATTCTGGGTCTGCCACTTACCAGCTGTGTGACCTTGGGCCAAGCATATAACATGTCTGCATTAGTATCTTGCCTCATGGTGTCCTTGCGGGAATTAAGAGACAGCATGCATATAAAGTACAGTGCATAGTGCTTGATATATGGTTTGTTGTGAAAACTTTTGACTTGTGAGATATATTTTTTACACCAAATCATAAAATCACAGCTAAAATAATAGCTGCTTTAACTATTCCTCTTTACTGATAGGGCCTATAGACTGATAATGTTCTTACCTGCCAAAATGAAATATTCATTTAGCTTCCATCACCAGACTGTAGACTTGTAAGAGCAACAACTAGGAATTTCCTCTACATTCTGGCATCTACTACTATGATCATCACATAGTGAACACTCATATATATACTGGTTAAATTACCTAATTATTTGTTGTCTGAGCCAAAGCTAAAACTCAGGTTTCCTGACATCCAGTTATATATATAAACATATTTTTTTACTACACCAAAAATTAAGACAAAATAAAAATTTCTGATTCTTCATTTTGTAAAGCATGTTCTGGGGGAAATTTGGTCTTAGAAATTTCAGGTTATTCTATGATGTTCCAATATGATGCTTTTTATTCTGCCTGGACCCCACTGGTACAAATTCACATGAATATTAATAGTTGGGAAGGGAGAGAGGACTTCAGCTGAGCAGTTAGGAAGTGAGGCAGTGCTTAGTGTGAATGCCCTGCTGGGTGGTGGATATACTGCATGGCTCAGGCACTGTGTTTATGCATTTTAAATTGCTTTCTTTACAACTCCAGTCCAGAGGAAATATTATCTCTGAGCCAAACTGGATCAGGGTATTCCAACCCACTGAAGTAGAATTGAGAAATCTCAAATAGGCATCATACCCCTTGAACTTGGCTACAGTTACTTATGTAGAAATAAATCCCACAAACGAGCTCCTTCAACATACCATACTTACCCAACCCATAACCTTATAAAGAGAATATGAACAAATGTTATTTCCAAACCCACTTAAGTCACTTCAGCCGCGGATGGAGTTCCTGGCCCTAATTTTAGTAGCAGCATTAACAGCTGATGGAAATAATGCTGTGGCTTGCAGATGTAAAATACCATAGAAACTTGAACAGTTTCTCCTGATGGGATGACATCAGATTCTCCCAATAACTGAATGCATGCTTTCTGGATTCATCTACTTTTTTACAAAACAGCCGATTATTGTATGCCAAAAAAGTGAGCAGTGGTTTTCCTCCCTCCTTTTGATCTCCCCTCTTGGGTCAATGGTAAAATACACATGGAACACACTATCCCTGTTTGCCAATTATGGTGAGATGTACAAAATTATCCTTTAACTTAACATTTATGAAGCAATTGGCTATAAGAACAGCAGTGACGTGGGGCGCCTTGGTGGCTCAGTCAGTTGAGTGGCCGACTCTTGATTTCGGCTCAGGTTACCATCTCAGGGTCCTGGGATGGAGCCCTGCATCTGACGCCATGCTCAGCGGGGAGTTTGCTCCAGGCTTCTCTCTCTCCCTTTCCCGCTGCCCCTCCCCCAGCTCTCTCTTTCTCTGTCTCCCTAAAATAAATAAATAAATCTTAAAAAAAAAAAGAAGAGTGGTGACGTGATGGTTTTCAGACAGTAAACTGTGCTAACTGCTTGAAAATACACAAAATTTAGGAGCCGACAGATTCCATTCTTAAGTAGAAGAGGTACATTCTGATGTTTTGGCACTGGTTAAATATTCAGTCATCCCCTGTCCTGTCTGTGGGAAATATGCTAATAGCTTATTGTTACTGCTTGTGAACTTCCTGGGCAAGTGAAACCCAGAATTCCGTAGCCCTGATGTCAGCGGGTCTCACTGCATTTGATGGATGTAAATAACCTTGGCTTTAATATTTTGATTGATCTGGAAGGTATTAACAAGGGATTTTTGTCACAAGAGAATCCTACAGAAGCAAATCCTACTCCAAGAGTTGGTTTAGTTTATTTACTCTTACTAATGCCTGATGTCTTTGATCTAGAAATGTCTCCTGAGTTTCCATATTCCATGTTAACAGTACATATTTTAGGTTGGTCATCATCCAACAAATTAAAGTGAGCCTTTAAAAATAGTGTGTCTCCATATATCTCATTTTTCAGCAAACAAAACCAAGAACTAAGTAAAAATAACAAACCTCTTCTTCTGGAAAATTTTTAAAAGTCCTTAATACTAGGAAAACTTATATTTTTAGGTAAAGGACAGCCAAAGGTCTGGTTTGGCATAGGGAATAAAATTGCAAGTTAAGAAATGGAAACAGAAAATTTTTTTTCCAGCTATAAAAGAAAGAAAGAAAAAATATAATCTGTGGCATGTGGTAAGGTCTCCCTGTTGAGAGGATCATGAAGCTTACGAGGTTCGTGACTCAAAGTGGAAAACTCACTGAGGGACAAGAAAGCATTTAGTTTTACTGGATGAACCTTCTGTATATGTTTAAGTGCATGCAGTGTGAAAGTATTTTAAAACATTTATATTAAACTTGGAATGTTTGACACAATTGAAATTTGAAAGTCTTACATGGGTTCCCAGTAACAGTGAGGATTTTCCTCTCCTGTTCTGATTAGTGCCCATATTTCAATTTTGTTTTTCTTTCTGGAAGGATGGGCTACCAGAGGGAGGGAGGGTAAAAAAATAATTTGAGATTGTGCACAAAATTTCCCTAAGTAAATACAAGGTGTGGCCTTTGTTGTTGTATCTGTCAGATGGTGAACTTCTTGGCCACATAATAATCATGTTCACACTCTGATTTTATGACAATTTACGGTACCATTGTGTGCCAGGTACTTGCCCTTTATAGATATAGATACTCTTTCTCAATCAGACAACTGAGGTGAATAAATATATACAAGTTGCTATAATGCTGGAAATCTACTCTGGCAGCCCATCTCATGTTTGGACTGCTTTTAGGTTGGTCTTCATTTGGGGATAATGTACTGAGCCAGGACACAGGCATAAACATTAACCCTGGCACTGCAACCTTGTTGGCTTGTACCATGCTAGAATTTATGAGGTCTCTTCATAGAATTAAGACTCCGGTAGTGATTTAAACCAAACTAATCACACTGGCCATATTGGTTCAGTTCAACTCTGGGATGTCTTAATTTGTTCAGAGGTGCATTAACCAGCAATTAAAATAAATACAAGAATATTTATTGTTCTTTCACTGACAGGCAAAACCCGTAAGTATAACGTAATTTAATATTGAATTATTCAGTTTTTATCAACCCTTCAATATTTAAAATGTCTTGTAGTAAGGATGCCAGAGCCTATTTAAAAATATAAACAGTTCCCGATTTATGATTGTTCAACTTACAGTTTTGGACTTTATCATGGTGTGAAAGCAATATGCATTCAGTAGAAACTGTACTTCGAATTTTGAGTTTTGATCTTTTCTTGGGCTAGCAAGACACAGTACAATGCTCTCATGATGCTGGGCGGCAGCAGCCGTAGGTCCCAGTCAGCCGCGCAATCGTAAGGCTAAAGAACTGATGTACTTTCAAGCACTCTGTGCTCATACAGCCATTCTCTATTTCACTTTCAGTACAGTAGTCAATAAATGACATACATATGCAACACTTTATTATACAATAAGCTTTGTGTTACATCATTTTGTCCAACTGTAGGCTAAAGTAAGTGTTCCGAGCACGTTTAAAGTAGGCTCGGCTACGCTATGATGTTCAGTAGATTAAATATATTAAATGAATTTTTGACATGTTATTTTCAATTTATGGTAAGTTTATCTGACTGTAACCTCATTGTAAATCAAGAAAGATCTGTAGGTAATGTAAAGCGGTTTGTGTTTATAAAATTATTGATATTTTTAAAGTATTAACTTCCCTTTCAATAAATATTATATTTCAAATCACTTCATCTAAAAATAAGACCCACAAATATCAATAATTCTGTAAGCTAAATTTCCCCTTTTCTTTTGTATTCCTCATAACGCCCAGCATAGAGACTGGCTGATATTTATAGAGGGAAAGAAGACCATAGTGCTGTTGGATTAAAACAAATGTAGATTTTAGGTTCTATATCTGTCAACTATTGCCACAATAATGCTGTGTAACAAACCACTCCAAACACAGTGGCTTAAACCAACAGTTATTTACTCTTATTTACCAGTAAGTTCTTTTCTGAGCTCATCTCAATATTGTAGTACCTTATCAAATGCAGTTAGTACCAATCAGCACATTTTCAACCTTTGCCTCAAAACTTTTTTCCTCCAATGCTGGAAATTCAATAGGAATTTCTTTTCTCTTTTTGAGGTTCTCCTAGGTGACAGTTTTAACACGTGTTGTCTCCATGTAATATTTTCTCAAGGCTTCTTGTTTTCTACCATCCAATCCCAAAACTGATGCACATATTTCAAATATTTGATATGGCAGCACCCCACTGTTGGGTACAAATTTCCACATTAGTCAATATTGCCACAAAAAAACACTAAGAAAATCACAATCCAGTGGCTTAGAAGTAGCAATCGTTTATTCTCTTTTGCATGTTAATGGATCGGCTAGGTCTTGACTGACTAGGCTGGGCTCAGCTGGTCTTGGCTGCAAGTTATGGGTTGGGTCTGAGTCCACTTTAGTCTCCACTGAAGGGTAGGCTCAGATCTCCTCCATGTGTGATGATTCTGGGGTCCAGGCTACAATTGTAATAGCTATCCAGGGGAAGCTTTTCTCATGGTAACTACAGAATTGCAGGATGCATGGCCAGGTACCAGCACATTTCAGTCCTCTGCTATGTCACATCTGTTAACATTTTTTTTGACCAAAGCAAGTCACATGGCTGAGGGTTTGGGAAGTACACTTTGTTTCAAAGTGTAGGTGTAATTATGACTAGAGGGAATTAAACAATTTTCATTACTAATTCAATCTACCATAGATTTCTCTGTTGAAATTTCACTGAAATAATCCAAGTAGTGATTATTCTACCAAAGACTATGGACACTTAAGCTATTTTTCAGTTCCACATTCAGCATTCTTACCATATTTCCTAAAATACCATGCCAACAGTAGGTAACATTAAGCCAGTTTAATAATCTTATAATCAGCCTGGTCATATAGTTGAAAAGATTACTAAAACAAATGAAGCAATCATTTATGCACTATACAAAGCTTAACAATTTTCTTAAGAATGAATGAAATAATAGTCAAAGGAAACCATCAGATCTGACTTTCTTTCTAAGTTGTTTTGAAAGATTCTCTTCAATACAATACCATGAGAAAATAATTTTTGTTAATTCCCTCCCTTAAAAACACCTGACAGGCTTATATTAATGATGAGCTTCCGGTCTGAAATCTACTTTCTTTATCTTGTCATAACGTGTATACATTCTGTTGGGTCCTTAATGGTGAACTGGCAGGGAGAGTAGAAAGAAGCCAACAGTCCCAGGTCACATTGTGTAGAGGGAATTAAGTTTCTCAGTCCAAATCCATGCTTTAGTCATTGTTCAAGGGATCTAAATAGATGGGTGAAAGTTAAGATAGTGGAAAGCTTTGGGCAGAGTTTAACTATAGCGATTAAAGGCAATTTTGTTCCTAAGTGCAGATAGAGTGTGTCCGTATTAGAGCTGCCAGTCACAGAGATACAGAGTCATTTTCCAGTAACCCTGAGAGAGGAGACTTATTTGGCTCTGTTTGCCAGGTTTAGAGCACCAGGAACAATTTCAGATCCCATTTATTGACATGGGAGAAGGCTCTAAGAGTCTGCCATCTTGTTAAGGATTGGCTTAAAAACTAGTCCTGTGTTTTAGTTCTGTTTATTTAAGAATTTGTCTGGCATTTCGCCCCTGGTTCCTGAGAGGTAGCCTATAAATCTCTGGAATTCCCAGAGTGATAAGAGTGTGTTTGTTATTTATGGTGGTCTCCTAAATAGTTTGGGGTAATGAGATAGACTCAAGATGGAGGCTGGCCACAACCAGAAAGAACAAGCATGTAATTAGAGGGTTGCTGCTTTGAGTCACATGGTATCAACCGGACCTCCAGGGAGGGGAGAGAGGCTGAAGACTGAGTTCAATCGCATAGCCAATGATTCAATCAATCATGTTCACTTAATGGAATCCCAATAAAACTCTGGACACCAACACTCGAGGGAGCTTCCCTGTTGACAATATTCTGTGCATATTGTTACACACTGATGTGCTGGGGGAGTGATACCTCCTGGTTCCACAAGGAGATGACACTGGAAGCTTTATGTTGGAACCCTCTCATGCTATGCACCTCTTCTTTTGTCTGGTTATGATTTGTATCCTTTTTTTTTTCTTGCTATAATAAAACTGTTAGCATAAGTATAGTACCTCCCTGAGTTCTGTGAGTTCTTATAGACCAAAACTGAATGGGTAGTGGAAACTTCAAATGTGACTCAGCTGTTCAGGAGTGAGGTACCCAGAGCTGATCGTCTAACTTCAGGGTGTCAGTAGGACAAGTACTGCAAGTGGTCAGAACAGAGCCTGCAATTGCAGTAATTGCATCTGACATAAGAATGGGCTGAGACAGCCAAAGCAGATTGGGACTTGTGTCTTCAGATGACGAAGAAGTCCTCTTGTCTCTCCGAGGTAACAAGAATTTTATTCGACTTTCTAATCACATGTTATTTGCATGTATGTATGTAGTCAAGATTGCCTATTAAATCATGTTCAAAGCAAATGTTCAAAGTATCAAGTAATTGTTAATAAATATTACAAGTATAATAATTATTTTAATTTTTATATCTTTCAAGTATTTGAAAAAGAAAAAAATATTTACCAGTTGTATATTATATAGTATACATTATTTACCTGGTCTTTTTTGTTTGTTTGTTTGGTTGGTTGGGTTTTTTTTGTCCATCTCCATCATTCTGTGCTCTGTTCTGTGCCATGAGGGCTGGATGTCTGGAAGCTATAGTTCCCAGCCACTCTTCCCAGCTGGCTTCCTTTTATGTTCTGGCAATGGGAGGTAGTAGAAAGTGATAAAGTGAAAGGGAAAAAAAGGTATTTTTCTTTTTTTCTCTTTTAAGCATGAACTCTGGCAGTGGCAGAAATAACAGCAAAGATAGAGGCTTCTCTATGGCAGTATGGTCTCCATATTTCCACTCAGGTTCTTGTTGTAGAGTTGGTGGAGGCAAGAGGTGCTTCAGATGCCACTATAGGACAGGGTTCTTGGGCTCTGAATCCCATTGCTATACCTACAGGCTTTGGGATTTTGCAATGTTAGTTGTGGTATCAGCTCCCAGTTTCTTTCAACTGGCTCCAAGGACAGCACTTACAGCAACCTCAGCTACACAGTGATCATGGGATCTGGATGATTTTCCTTCCTCTATCCTAGGAGCAATAGCACTTTTGTATAGTTTCTAAGATCAGGGTTACGTAACCTCCTCCCTTTTGCTCCTCCAGCCATTCCAACACTTTTGTATCCAATTCCTGGTTACATTTTTCTGTTTGTAATATTAATATTTTCCTGACCAGATACAGACTGATAAAGAGGGCAGATAATATATTCATGAAAAATTCATCAAATGGAATTTTTACAAATCAAAAAATATTTTATGTAAATAGGAAAACTCTTTAGAAGAAAAAAAACCCTCTGAAAGTGATATACCCAATTCGAATTCAAGTACTCATTAAATAAATCTTCTGCTATATAAAATTTTATCTTATATTCCACTTTTTTTTTCTTTTGAACACTATTTTTATCTGCAATTTTATTCCCAATTTATTCTACTCTCATATAGTTTGCAAATTATTTTCATGATTCTAAAGCAAAGTATATTGTGATAATGTAAATATGCTATTGTCAAATTTAATAAATATCACAATCAGCCTGAGTGACAATGGGATTGGCTTATTTTACCTACTTAAGTTTAGAGTTCCAATCTATAGCATAAGGACTGAGTAGACCTTGGGCCAGAAAGACTAAAACTCAGTTTTCCTAAGCAATGATATGCTATTTAAAAAATGAAATGAGGATTTTATTATACAGGTAATTATTTAGGTTTTATATTTCCAATTAACAATGGCCTTCACACTAAGATTGCTTTTTGCAGACAAGCTCAAAATGAGTTTAAAATAAGTCCAAAATGATGCCACATGAAATCTGAAAGTTTCTATGGATTTTTATGTCAGAAACCTTTAAGAATAAATTTAAAACAAGGAACAGAAGCCCTAATCACTTACAAGTAACGAACAGTTATTTTAAGCAAATAATGCATATTCCAGGTAATCATTATAAATTGATTGATATGATATGTGCCTGTAACTGGGCCAAAGAAAAAGCTAGAATGATGTTTTGATGGTTGTCATAGTCAGCTCAGGCTGCTATAACAAAATCCCATAGCCTGCGTGGCTCATGGTTGACTCTCGGTTCGAACCTTTTTCCTGGTTTGCAGACAGCTGCCTTCTTGCTGTGTCTTCACATGGTGGAAATAAAAAGAGCTCTGGTCTCTTCCTCTTCTTATAAAGACACAAATTCCATCATTGGAGCTCCATTTTCTTGACCTCATCTAAACCCAATCACTTCCCAAAGCCTTATCTCCTATTACCATCACACTGAGGATTAGAACTTCAATGTATGTATGGGGTGGGGACAGGGATACAAACATTCAATCCATAAAAATAGTTAAACTCAAGTCATAGACTTTAAACAAGGGAATCATGGCTTTGTAAAATACAATAAATAAGCAAACGAATTCAAGAATAGTTTTAGTAGTTGTTAGAAAATAGTATTCCATATTTTTTCATGTTCTATTTTATAGCCTTAGTCCTCCTAAAATAGTAAAATAGGAATTGTCATTTTTATGCTGATTTCAGTGTTAGTAAATTTTGTTCCAAATTTAAGTTGTTTTAAATTATGGGAGCATCTCTTACTGCTTGTCTCTATTTTGTAGTTGGGAACAAGGTATATTTACTTAGCATAATGACATCCAGATGAAAATATTAAAAAGCTTTTGTGAAAACCATTTGTCCACTTCTATATATCCAGATGTTTATATTCTATAAATAACATAACTAGTGATTATTTTTTTAATCCAGCTATTTGGTAACACACGAACACAACCATATTCCTCACATTGCCTTACACCTCAGTTTTCTTGTTTATAATATTTGAGTTTGTTTAGTGTTTATCAGGAAAGTAAGACCAAAATATACAAAATTATTTTAAAATTTTGGGGGAAAGGCTCAAATGCAAGTTATCACCACAATATCATCATTGTTAGAGGTATAATTTTTATTTTTAATATTTAAAAAAACTTGAATAATTAACTACAATCATATATCATAGTCATTCCTTTAACCCAGTAACCCTACTCCTGGTAATTTATATGAAGAAAAAAAAGTAAATTGAAACATATTCTATACTTATGAAGAACTTCCTTTGTCTTCTACTAAAACAAGAAATCTAAATGTTTAAAATAGAATGTGATCTGATAAGTTAAGCACATAGCAGAATGATTACTGTATAATTATGATTATATAAAAACACAGAAAAGTGGATTTGATACAATGTGAAATGGGAAAGCAGAACATATGTTATGCACAATCAGAGAGAAACTGCAAAACAAACATATACATTTTGACAGGTTAATATGCAAAATGAAAATAAGATTTTAGATGGTTGAATTATATTTTTGTTTTTAAAATAATCAATTTCATTCATACTGCACTTTAATTTAAATAAAATGCTTCCTTCAAGTTAAAATGCTTTATTTGGAAAGGCATTGAAGTTATGAGTAAGAATAGAAACTAGAAAGGACTTTAAAGTTTGTTACTAGAGGTAGAATAAGTCTACAAAACCAAAAAATCTTCTTGACTATACTTAAATAGCAAAATTTGGGGGGAAAATGTTGGGATTAAGGTCAATAAAAACATTCTTTTTTCTCATTTCATGTTTGTACTAGTTGAGAATAAAGGCAGAGGAGGTAGATAGATGGAGATAAAATTATCAGCTTAATTAATGAGAAACTGACTGGATGGTGTGGCATTAGATTTGGACCAGGAAGGCTTGCTTCTTCCATCACTCTAATTCCGTGGTGTAGAAACCTTGAGATAGAGCACCGAGGGGCAAACCAGGAGAGATGCACTTACCAGGACTGTATGCCAACTAAAAATGGAGAAGGAAGGGCGAAGAGCAGAAATCCCCAAAGAGAAGAGCTTGAACTTGTTTCCCAGGTCTTGTCCAGCCCCCTCAAAACACTGACCAGGGGTTGTCACCTGCGTGCAAGTTTCTCTTTCCTACTGTGACACGTCAGTCATCCGATGACTGACACAATCAGATGCACAATCATATTTGCACAATCAGATGCAAAACAATACTCTACAAATGTTTATTTTATTGTAAATCTAGGAATGAAGTTGTGAAGGAAAAAATGCCAGGATGAATTTTTCTCTGGAAGCTTTATTTTGCACGATTTTTCCAGTGAGAGAAAAATATCTTTAAATTATTTGTGTGTGTGCAGAGTTGCAACTAGAGTGAGGTAAGTAAGGCACTTGCCTTTTGGGCTAAACTTAAGGGGCTGCCAAAAAAAATCAGTAATCAATACAAATAACATTTTTTTGCAATATTTTTAAGAAATCACAATTAGTGCAAGCAAATCATGATGAATGCTATATTAAAATATTACATAAAGACAGGATCGGGATTATTGTTTTTTTCTTTTGCTTCAGACTCCATTATGGTTGGGCATGGCACTGATTTGTTGACTGAAATTAATATATTTTAAAAGAATATTTTTCAAGCTCTTTTTTTAATGTAAGGAATTTAATTCTAGAGTTAAATCTGAGAAGTAAAAAAAAAGTGTTTTAAAAACTCTGAAAGTCTGAAGTTTTAAAAATTTGGTTAGTTATTCTTGTTAGCAAGAGTTGAAAGACAAGGGTAATACTCTTATGAATCTATAATAAGAAATAATTTCAGGCTCAGAAATTTAGAGCAAACAGTATTTTTACAAGGTCAAATTCTTCCCAAAGTTCTGTAAAACATCCTTGTTATTCACCAAAATTTATTGTGTACCTACAGAATACCATGTGCTGCTAGGTGCTGAGGATACATCTCTATTTTTCTCAGTCTTCAAAAACACACTTTGAGTCCAGGGCTGTTATATCACAGAGAAAACCTTGCAGGATAAAATAGGAAAGATTTTTTTTCTCTTATCAGCTTCTCTAACAATGTATTTAGAAACAATGGTCTTTTTCCTACTTTATAAGATGGGGGCAATTTACCAACTCTCTTCTATATGCCAAAGAAGCTCCTGGGGTCTTCAAGGCTAGGAAGTGCTTTGAGCTACTGAACTCTTTTGATTATAAGCCAGAGGACAAGGAATAATCCTGTCTTCCTCTCTGCTGTATTCCAGACCAGGTTTAGCACAGAGTTCTGTGGCCAGACTCTTGGTCAGAAGACCAGCATTTAATACCAACTCTGTTTCTTGGTGATTCTGTGACTTTGATCAGGATCATTAACTTCTCCGGGCCTCAGTTTCCTCCCTGATAAAGCACAGTGAGGTGTCATAAGAATTCGTTGAGGTGTAGGAAGTAAATCCAGCTTTAAACCAATAAAGTCCTTTTCTACAAGCTGTCATTTCACCTAGTATAGAAGTTGGCCATTTTTTTTCTGTAAAGGACCACCGAGTAAATATTGTTGGCTCTGCAAGCCATATGGCCCCTATCACAACTACTCAGTTCTGCTGCTGAAGTGCAAATGTCACCACAGATAATATGTGAATGAATAGGCATGGCTGTGTTCCAATAAAACTTTACAAAAGTAGGTGGTGGGCCAGATTTGGCCCTTAGGCCATAGCTATGCCAATTTCTGACCTAGGACAATATCGTATGGATTTAGGCACTTAGAATCTTTTCATGTTAAAGATCACTAGACTCTAAACTCCATGAGGACAGGAACTCCTGTTGGTGTTCTCTAAGAGCTTAATTAAAGTTTTGCACTTTTTCAGGAAATGTTAGCTTCTCAGCTCAGAGCAGTGCCTGGAACTTAACAACTGAATAAAAAATAACATAGATATCTTTTTGATCTAAAAATCCTACAACATATAAAGTCATGGTAAGACTTTCTACTGTATACCCATTCTTTCCACACCTGTTTTTACACAGTAGACAACTGTCCTGGAGAGTTTCACCTTTTTCCTCTCAGCATCACATCAGTGATGGAGATAGTGCTATAACTATTAAAAAAAGAAAATACCCATGATCTGGATAATATGTTATTTATGCCCAAGCCCATAAAAAATGTTAAGGTCCATGGGAGTCAACATCATGTATCACATGACTTGTTAGAAACAAAGGGATTATGAATGACTTCTGTGATAGTTCCCTAACAAAGCAGTGTTACAGGCATGATACCATTTGGACCTTGTGAAACTTGTGCTTGATAGAATTTTAATGGAAACATGCTATATGTCATTAAGCATTTCTTCTTTTCCTCCACATCCTCTGCCTTTTTATTCTTTGCGTTCTTTCTTACGAGTACTTTTTTTTTCCAGGCATGGTGTTTCTAAAGGTATTAAACATATCCAGGAGAGACTGTATCTGAAACCTGGACTGAACCCAAAGGCTAGTCTTGTCACCAAATAGAGATATCATTCACTGACAATTCTGCTTTCAGAATTGTTAATGTGTAGGGACAGATGTGAGACTTTCTGCACTGTTATCTATGGAAGGCTTTTAAAAGAATAAAAATGTGTAGAAAACAATGGAAAAGTAGAGCTTAATGTAGAGTTTTTTTACTTTTCCAAGAATTTTTTTAAAATACATATAATCCGGGCGCCTGGGTGGCTCAGTTGGTTAAGCGACTGCCTTCGGCTCAGGTCATGATCCTGGAGTCCCTGGATGGAGTCCCGCATCGGGCTCCCTGCTCGGCGGGGAGTCTGCTTCTCCCTCTGACCCTCCCCCCTCTCATGTGCTCTCTCTCATTCTCTCTCTCTTAAATAAATAAATAAAATCTTTTTTAAAAAAAATAAATAAAATTAAAAAATAAAATAAAATACATATAATCCTACACAAATGTATTTTAATTTCAGAATTTCAGATTATAGAAAATATATACTTAGGAGTTTGTGATTCTAAGAAATGCCCCCAATTTTAGGTAAAAGTGAACCAAGCAAAATATGATAGAGGTTCTATATAAACTTGGCCCAAGAACATTATATTAATAGATGATTATTCAGTTTTATTTATTTATGTAACAAAAAAATTAAAACATGGTTATTACATCAAAGCTCTGTATTTGGACCTGGGAAGACCACAAAGATGGTCTTTACCAACAAAGATGTATTTGAAGGTATCCCAACATTGAAAAACCTTGCCATGTAGTCCAGGAAGTAGACTGCATACAGATTACTCAAGGAAGTAAGGAAGCAAGAATGGGGGAGGTAAGAAAGAGGCAGCTATTATTAAAGTGACCGGATTTGGGCCAAGTGTAAAGAGGCCAAGCCTCAAGATTTCAGTTTGGAATGTTATTATTACAGAGAGGAAGAACCCACTTCAAATTTCACCCTAACACACGGTTACCGATAAAGAGCCCCAGTAGGGCATTGGTCAAAAGAACAGGCTATTTAGAGAGACTACTGCTAGGAGTTACTGCCAAAGGAGAATATCAACAAAAATACTAATACCCAGGTTGGAAATAGAATTCAAGAGGGGTCATCTTTCCTTTTCCTGGTGTATTTTTATCTGCATTGTGATAAAATCGAATGCAATATACTATTTTCTATAGGGGCCACTATTTAGACTGTTCATTTTCTGACATACCTTAAAGTCTATCTTGAAGTTGCATTTAGTGCCAGAGTTTGAAAGTTCTATTTAAATCTGTAAAAGGCTTAGGTATGGCCTAAGCTGCTAGTTCAAAGCTTGAGAGTCCTCAGTGTTAGGGATGTTGGGGAAAACAGTCCATATGTCCTAATATTTACTACCTAGAGGGAAAGGACATAATTTGTAACTTTTGCTCTGAGTTCAAATGGTACATAATTAAAATAGCCTGTGCTTCTAAAACACTGCAAAACTGTTATGGTCATAAGGTTTGGTGTTGCACCTTTAGTTCAAGGTCACTTCAAAACCGTATTGTGTACTGATCGGTGACCAGGTAGATGCAGAGCAAGATTGTTGGAATGGACTGGAAATGGTTCTCTTTGCCCAAGATTAGAAAAAGGATTTTATTAGCAGAATAAGAGAAAATCCAAATATACATGGGATCTGCACATTAAGAGGACTTAGAACAGGCTGTGTGCTGGTTTGCAGTGTCCTGAATGATAATGGTGTGTTTCTATATGGTTTGGGGTGATAATGCAAGATGATCCTGACTGCAAGATCACATTGAAGAAACATATATACATTTTTTTCTTTTGGCTGTAATTTACCTATCCTTTCCTGAAATGCCAGTTTGGGGGCATTCCATGCAAGCACGAGGCTAGAAAGATAATAAAAACCAAATGAGTGCTTGGCACATTTCTCAGACTGTAATGAAACCAGAGTAATTGAGAGAGTCAGCAAATCACAGTTATCAATCAAATTGTGAAGGTGGTGGGTATAGATGCCAGGTCTGATTTGCTGTTGTGGTCCAGAGAACCTGTTTTGTTTTGTTATTGATGATTTTTGTTTGGTGTTTGCATTATTCTCGAAAACAGGACAACACATTGTCCCACTAGGACATACTTACACTTCAACTTGAGAGTGTGGGTTAAAAGTCACAGGGTACGGTCAATTTTTAAAAGGAATCTGCATAGAAAATAGCTGATCTTAAGGGTATAAAGAAAGCAGATGAGCTAATTGCAAATATAAATAAAAAGAAAACAGGCACTTCAATTAGTGCATCAGTTAATCTGGATAGATTGAAAACTCACTTCCCACTCAACTCTAAAATTAATCTTCTCTGATAATGGAAGAGATGTCATTGCAGTGATTTCAGAAATAATGAATTTACCAAGAAATTTAATAAAAGAAAAGGATAAATCCCAGAACTTGGCATTTAAAGAAAATATGGTTGCTCCTGAATTTTCACTTACCTCCCTTTTTCCTCCTTCATTTGATCTTGCTTTTATCCAGAAAACACAATTATCTTTTCTTTTCTTCCTTTTTTTCTAAATAAAAGACCATTTCTGGTATTCAGACTGGATTCAGAACAAAAGCAGTTTTCACCCTAATTCTGAATTTTAAAAATTTTGAGATTTTTTGTTGCTCCAAACATTTTATTAAATGTAAATGTTGACCAGCGAGTCACCCAAGGCTCAATTTTCAACATTTAATTTCTGATGAAAAAGGAACTGGCTTTAACCACCATTTAAGGGAAAGAACAGTTGCCTCTCTCCTACTGATAAAAATTTCAGCATTATAGGCAAGTTCCCTTGATGCTAATATAGATATGGTGGGCCCAACAGACAGGTGGGGTTGGCAAATAAATGTTCATTTCTTCCTTTTATGACTCAATGTTATCATGAGGGAAATCGAGAACATTGCCACAACACAGCTGTGTGGGATTCTCCAGCTCGTCTATCAAGATAACACGGAGTCTTTTACTCCCCTGCAGTCTGGCAACCAGTGCAGATCTGAGTAGGAGATATAAGATTACTCTCAAGTTCTGAGCTCCACAGGAGCTCAGTGCAAGTTGTGTTTGCGGAGTCGCCGCCTCCGTCTATCAATTTAAGAGTCTCTGGAGCTGCCTGTAGGATGCTCTGGCTTATAGAATCATGCAGTGGTAAGACTGGGTAAGATAAACAGTCAATGTCCGCATCCTCTCTCTGGTTCCCTGACAAGTCATTTTCCAGCATGTGCCTGTGTACCTCTGCTGAAAGGTACACTTTCCAGAGAGACATGAACATTGTTCTGGTGGCCTCTCATTTTTAGATAGGTTTTCTCTATATTTATTCTTAAACCTGCCAAAATACAGTTTTTACTTACGATTCCTAATTTTATACTTCCAGATCGTCCATAAGAAATGGATTCCTTTTTTTTAATACAAAAACATCCTTACATTTTTGAAAGTAGCCATCGTGTTCTTCAGGTTGATGGTCTGATTATTCCAAGAACTCCTTTTGAAACGGGGTCTCAAGTCTTTTCTGCTTTGGACAGAGTGATTTGACTCAACACCCAGAGTGTGATCACACCACTGAGGGGTAAAGTGGGCTTATTGCCTTGGTCAACCCGACGGCCAGAGCTTGTCCCCTGCAGTTCAGTTCTTCCTCTGATCTCAGCCAACATCAGTAAGAGAAATCAAAGATGCTGTTGGCCATTCTTAGGAGTCATACTTGCCTCTGGAAGCATCACAGTTAGTGCAGACAAATAGTAATAATTCGTACTTTTAAATTCCTCCAGAAAGAAGGACTTCAGAGAGAAAAAAAATCCATAGATTAAAAAGCCAAACTTGTCATCTTCCCCTGCCAGTCAATGACCTTTGAGTCTTCCACTTAACCAGATGTTAGGAA
Organism: Mirounga angustirostris; assembly: GCF_029215605.1. NCBI lineage: Eukaryota > Metazoa > Chordata > Mammalia > Carnivora > Phocidae > Mirounga > Mirounga angustirostris. The sequence continues at coordinate 63,998,912 of NW_026991710.1, forward strand.
CATCCTTCTACCTCCTTCATCTTTGCTGTATCCAGTGAGTTATAGTCTCACTACTCCCCCCCATTCTTGTCCCTTAGACTCCATGGCTTAAACTTACAATTTGATGTGGTCTTAGTGGCATCTAGCTCCACCATGCACTAGCTTGAATACCCTCTAAGTTTCCTTAGCCTCCAATGCAGTCAAATTAAGTGAGTGGGAGCCACAGGGGATGGGAGGTTCAACAGACTGAAAAGCTTACACCAAGTCCAAAGTGGACCCTATTCTATTTCTAAATACTCTTGCACAGGAAAATGCAGACACAATATCACCAGGTCCAAGTTTTCGAGAGAAGCAGAAAACCATATTTTTAAATAAACGTTTTTGGATTTTTAAAAGTTTTTTTTTTGTTTATTTTTTAAAGTTGGTTCTTCCTCCCAAATGTGTCCTCTGCGTGGTTTTAGCACATGGGCCATCGGTATGGGACCTTTGTTCCATAGCTACATTTTCTCAGCTATCTCAGTGATTCCTGTAATAACCATAAAGGTATTAAAGGGAATATTATTTGGATACTAAAAATGGTATAATAAAATATGCAACAACTATGATACAATGTCAAATAAAACAGTGAAATATATGCATATCATGAGCAACAATTAAATTCTTAAAACATTGATTTAGAAAAAAAAATTAGAAAGCATGAAAATGGTGAGTTTGGATGGAAAGATTATAGTGATTTAAAGCTTCCCTTCTTTCTCCTATACAACATTTTTCTAATTCTCTTCTATGAGCCTACACAGCTTCTAGAAAGAAGAAGAAAATTAATGTGTCTCAACTACTATATGTTAGTAAAAGGAAAATTGGAACACAAGATTTTATTGAGACTAGAGGAATTTCTTGATATGTTAACTGTCCCTTGTAGCATGTCTGTACTTTTTAGTCTTCTTATATTCCTTTTTAACGCTAACACATGCTCAAATTACCCTTTTATCAGAATCAATTTTGGTAGAAAAACTAGAAATGTTGTAACATCAAGATGAAGGGAACAGAAATGGAAAATGAAAATACAATATTTGTTAATAAGGGTGAGAAATAAGAGGGAGAATCATACACTAGACACAAGATTGATGGAATTATCTTAAGCTGCCGCTTTCTAATGGGATCTGACTTATTCAAAGCTAACAGTTTCGAGCCTTCACTCAAGGTACAGTTATTATCTCCATATTAGATAAAGAAACTTAGACCTGGTGAAGTCAGCCCAATGTCACAGAGCTCCTAGCCAGAGCCAGGGTCCACATCCAGGCCATTATCCCTCCAAATCTGTCATGACTTCCTACTGCATACAAGCCAAATAATCTCAAGTCAGACTAAAAAGCTCCCTGCCACCCAATAAAGCAAAACAAAACCAAATTAATACCTGAAGCTTTTCTAATATGTCTCTTCTCTCATCAGATACGCGACACATCATATGGCCCAGCCACCACGACCTCTAGTGTTTCCACTCAACACAGTTACGTTTCTGATGAGGTTTCTTTCTTCAGTCTCTTCTTTTTCCCCCTCTCTGCACACACTGGCAGTTTTGAATGTGACAGGTCACTATACCCTTCCTTCCCTGCTGTCCCATAAGCAGTTAGAAAATTTGAAGGACTCTTTGGTTTGAGATTTCTGAAGACAATATAAAGAACAAATCAGCTATAACCCTATTGTAGGAAATTCGCTGTCACCTGAAACTGTGCATGCTGGTGAGCTGTACACAGTAGGCATGTGTTTTTATTCCTCTCTCTTGGTGTTTTCACATCTGGGGTCTTGCTGCCCTACCCAGGGCTGGCTAATTCCGAGAGATAGCAAACACCTTACATGGGAGCCTGTCTTTCCTATCAGACCAACCCATCTACAGCCTCCACAGCCTACACCCCAACCCCTTTCTCTAATGGGCTCTCTTAACTGGGGGCCATTCTTCCTCTGCCTTAATCACCCCAGGGCCAGGTACCACAACCAGGGACAATCCCTATGCCCCAGAACCTGCTGAAATTATTCAAGCTAGCCAATCCTAAGCCTGCTCACCCTGTCTTGTCTGTCCCTTCCTATGGAAAACCCAATAAAGACTCTTGCCAACATTTGCCCCTTATTCCCTCTGCTTCCTGACTGACCCTGGTGCTTCCCTGCGTGGCCCCCTTGGCATGGAGTGCCCCCTCCTCTGGGTATCTGTGAATATACCAAGCTGTCTTTTCAATGGTAATTACCTCCTAAACTATAAGCCTCACCATATCTGAATAAAAATAAAATCTACCTTTTAAAGCACTCCAGAAAGCTTGAGTCTCATGGCAAGATTCACACACCCTGGAACACTAGGTTTGTTATTATGAGCATTAGCAGTGCAGAGTCAGCTATGACTCCGACTGGGGCTTTTACAGCCTGGTTTGGACAATAGCTCATAAATGACTCCACCCTTGTCATGGGAGGGTGGTTCAGCATATTTACAATGCATCCAAACCCTCTTGTTTGTCATGCAGATAATTAGATATATAAATAAGTTGTGTCAATGCTTGGAGCCCAATGCAAAGTGAGCACCCCGATTATTTCCTTACAATCTGCCACCTGAAACCATTGTGCCCTCCCTTTGACTCCTCATGTGCTAAATGGGAACATCCGAGTTCTAGGTCAGAACTTAAAAGTCACACCAATGGCCCGAAGAGCTGCCAAACCAAAATATAAATGCTTAAAGGCAACTCTGAGAACAAAGTTTTAAATGCCTGAAATGAATTCAGGCTGGAGAGAAAATGCTCGCAGCTACCTCATAAAGCATTGTTTATTTTCTCTTATGAAGGCTCACTCCCTCAGTATCCTTCCCTTGCCAAGACGTGACGTTCTCTGGGGCAATTTCCAATCACCGCTGCTGCTAGCCAGCTGATCACCATAGCAGTCAACACACTGACCCTGGAGAGCGACAAGATGCCCCGCTGCCAGCCAGTTTGTAGGATGCAGCCTCAGCAGTGGGAAAGTTCCAAACACCCCTGTGCTCTCTGGCTCAAACTTGGCAGTTTGGGGAGGCTGCCAGGACAACACCAGGAGGGGAGCCAGGGGAATGGTGTGCCCGAGCCAGCAGGTGGCCATGGCCAACAGCGGCTCGGAAAGCAGATCGGTATTTCCAGCAGTTAAGACAGCCAGCGGAGGTGGGAGCCAATGCTGCCCTTGTTATCCAATGTATAGGCATTGTTATAAATGACATCGGAGCTGCTGTACATTCCTCACTGGGCTTGTTAGCCAGGTGGCAATTTTACCAGACTCATCAATGCTCCGAGCAAAACGTATGCTATATCATTTAACTTACATTGGAAGCCAGGGAATGGCTTAAAGACATTAAAACAATGTCTTGGAGACACAGTAACAATGATCTCTGGTATTCCTACAATACTATTCTCTGAGGCGGTTAATGCACTTGACAGACGGCATCTAAATCAGACTTATACCACTGCTCACACACAGTAGAAGAGGAAATGCTATCTGCTATAAAAATTAGAAACCTAAGATCTAGATATGGTGTTTTGGAGTTAGGGTCATGTGAAATTTGAGATAGAATCGAGATGAAAATCCAGGAGTTCTGGATGGCATTTTCATACAGAAGCCAATATATTAGTTGGTGAAGTGTACGGAGCTCTGAGTGATGCCACTGTATTTGTGTCTGTGTTATATTTACTCCAAATGGCAAGACTGAAAGATGGTAAAATGCAGGCTTTTTCTCATTTGGATCTGGAATAGGATTATATACATACTTGAGAAGAGAAAAATGGTCATTATAAAATTTGTTCTAAATCCTTTCCAGGGGCGCCTGGGTGGCTCAGTCGTTAAGCGTCTGCCTTCGGCTCAGGTCATGATCCCGGGGTCCTGGGATTGAGCCCCGCATCGGGCTCCCTGCTCGTCGGGAAGCCTGCTTCTCCCTCTCCCACTCCCCCTGCTTCTGTTCCCTCTCTCGCTGTGTCTCTCTCTCAAATAAATAAATAAAATCTTTAAATCCTTTCCAGAACAGAGACAATATAGAAAGCAGATGTTGTAAGAGCTGTTTTCCAATTTCAGTTAAGTTGTAATGTTTCTGAAATGAGCGAGGCCTAGCAATCAACAAATATTTATTGCTTGCCTATAATTGAGCCAGCGCTGCCAAACTTGAGAAACGCATACAAAAAGTCTAAGACCAAGTCTGCGCTTTTAAGGACATCACAGTGTTGACAAAGCGAAACTAGTGAAAGAATTACCAGCCAGCGTGAAGGGAGATTGTGCGCAGGCTCCTCCTGCCATCAGAGGAGGAGGAAAGGAGAGGTTAGCAGGCTGGAGAGGTGCAGGGAGGCTGCACAGGGAGTCAGAGTTCTGTCTGCCGAAACACAACAATAATGACTAGAACAAGCTTCAGTCACTGAGGCCCAAGAACTACGTCAGGATATTGGAGAACAAGACAGGTTGTGATGGTTTTTAAAAGTGGAAAAAGGAGTCTTGTGAGTAGCCTATTGATGCTGCTAGGTCTACTCAAATCCCATCTAGCTTGCTATCTGTGTTTGGAACCATCATGTAGGTCCAAGAAGTCAAACTCGCCCGAAAGAAGGAGCAAACCTTATTGCCTCAGTTAAAACTTCCTTCCACCTCCTGTCTTTACAAAGCCAACGCTTATTTTTACGGCTTTTTAAAAAGCAGAACCAATTAAAAATGGGGGTAGGGAGCTGAAAGTTCCTTCTCACCCCTCTTAATCCCCTCCATCTCCAGGGGATGGACTCCTGACGTACCTTAGCTAAAGCCTTAGGACCCGGGAAAATACGTATAGTTTGAAAATTACTGGATGTACTAATTCATGAAGGGCTTTTGGATCCTATGAGCCTGAGGATAAAGCTAAGAATGCCAGCTGGTAGTTTTCAGATCAGGCAAGGACTAAAGATACGTTCTCTCTAAAACACGGCAGTAAACAGCTGACAGGCAGCTTCTGGACCTGGATCTCAGACCACTCCCCTTCCTACCACCAAGCTCATGGCCTCTGCCCCACAACACATTGGTTCATCTTTTCCAGACTAACATATCACCCCTTTCTTTTCTTTTGCTATTACTGATATCACCTTGCTAACACAGGGATTGCTCACATTTTTACTCCAGAGTCACAAGAAAGGTAGGCTCCAGGAACTTCTCTCTCACAAGGGCAGTGAATATTTCAACATGACAGAGTCATCTCACACATCCCCTTGCTGTTTCTAAGCAGCATCTAGCACAAATTGTTTAGAACTGCTGCCTCCTGGCTTTGGATTTGTTTCATGTTAGGGTTTTGTTTTGTTTTGGTTTGGTTTTTGGTTTTTTTTTAAAGAAAAAGAAGAAGAAGAACATTTTGAGCTGACTTACTTTCTGGTACCATTCTCAGCTCTTTTCATTCCATTCAGTTCTGAGGCATCTGGGCCAACCTTAGGCATTACTCAGCTTTCTCCTGACATTTGCTGAACCCCTGGTAAAGTTCCACATCTTCCTTCATATCTGAAAGTGTGGACACTGCTGTC